>NC_137711.1:12294501-12804501 GCF_964034855.1 Anser brachyrhynchus
CAGTTACACCACTTCTGCTCTGCTTGGTTTTAGATTCAGAGAATCATAGAATATCCTGGGTTGGAAGGGATCCACAAGGATCATCAAGTCCAATTCCTAGCTCCACACTGGACCACCCAAAATTTCTGAGAATGTTGTCCAAATGCTTCTTGAGCTCCACTAGGCTTGGAGCTGTGACCATATCCCTGGGGAACCTGTCCCAGTGCCTGACCACCCCCTGGATGCAGAACCTTTCCCTAACCCCCAGCCTGACCCTCCCCTGTCCCAGCTCCATGCCGTTCCCTCGGGTCCTGTCGCTGTCCCTAGAACTGAGCACCTGCCCCTCCACTTCCTGTGGGGGAGCTGCAGGCCACCATGAGGCCTCCCCTCGGCCTGCTCTGCTCTGGGCTGAACAAACCCAGGGACCTCAGCTGCTCCTCATACATTTTCCCCTCTAGACACTTCACCATCTTTGTAGCCCTCCTTTGGATGCTCTCCAATAGTTTTATGTCCTTATATTGTGGCACCCAAAACTGCACACTGTACTCAGGGTGAGGCCGCACCAGGTAGAGCAGACCAAAACAATCCCCTCCCTTGACTGGGCAGCAGTGCCATGCCTAAGGCACCCCAGGGTGCAGGTGATCCTTTTGTCTGCCAGGGCACACTGCTGGCTCATATTCAGCTTGCCATTTATCAGAACCCCCGGATCCCTTTCTGCAGGGCTGCTCTCCAGCATCTTTCATGACAGTGGTGTGTTCTCCTTGGCACAGCATTGCTTGAAAAATTGCACATGGGGGGAAAGATTCACTCTGATTTCTGGGGAGAAGGGTCCCCAGTATTTAGAATAGGGATGAAAAAGATTTCTTGGTGCAAAGACGAGGGATGCTTCCACAATAGCTCTCCCAAAGAGGAGAGGGGAGCCCTCAACTAGTCCCCAGCAGACACCAGTGTCATTCATTGTACTCCAGGCCAGCAAAGATTTTATTAAATTCATGATACTTTCTGCTCATTCACCATCTTCAATTACTGAAATTGAACATCAGCACAAATTTATTATCTGCCTCTTTTCACAGAGAACTCCCAGTATATCCCATACTCCAGGTCCAGGGAGGAACAGGACAGGGAATATAAACATTTAATTTCTGTACTGCATCACATTGGGTATTTCACAGAATCACAGAATCACTGAATGGTCTAGGTTGGAAGAGACCTCTGGGTACTTCTGGCCCAACCCCTGCTCCAGCAGGGACACTTAGAGCATGGTGCGCAGAACCATATCCCAGGGCTTTTGAAGATCTCCAAGGACAGAGACTCCACAACCTCTCCGAGCAACACATTGGAGTGTTCTGTCACCCACACAGCAAAGAAGTGCTTCTTGATATTCACATGCAACCTCTTGTGTTCCAGTTTGTGCCCATTGCCTCTTGTCCTGGCACTGGGCACCACTGACAAGAGCCTGGCTCCATCTTATTTGTACCCTCCCTTCAGGTGTTTATACACATTGGTTAGATACCCCTGAGCCTCCTCTTCTTCAGGCTGAACAGTCCCAGCACTTTCAGCCGCTCTGCATAAGAGAGGTGCTCGTGTCCCTTGATCATCTTGGTGGCCTTCTACTGGACTCTCTCCAGTATGTTCATGTCCCTCTTGTATTCGGGGCCCAGAACCGTTCGTTACCTTCTGGCAATACTTTGCCTAATGCAGCCAAGAATACCCTTAGCCTTCTAAGCAGGAAGGGCACATTGCTGACTCATGTTCAGCTTGGTGACCATGACTCCTGGGTCCTTTCCTGATGATCTGCTTTCCAGTAGGGTGCCCCCAGCATGTCCTGGTGCCTGGGGTTGTTCCTGCCCAGGTGCAGGACTTTGCACTTCTCCTTGTTGAACTTCATGAGATTCTCATGCATGACAGCATGACCCTCTGGTGAATCAAGCACTCTCCCCCGTTTCATGTCACCTGTGAATTAAGTGAGGGTGTGCTCATTTGGCTTTGGTGAAACCGTTCTGTCTGAGCTGCAGGGAAAAGGCCTTTGTCTGGCACCTGCCTCCTGCTCTCAGGGCAAGTGAAGCCCTGTGGGGGGTGAGGTGAGGCAAGGCAAGGCAAGGTTGTTCTGCAGCACAGAGATCTTCTTCCCACTTGGAGAAGGGCAACCAAGGAACTTGAGAAGTTGCTGACAGGGAAATTCTGGGTAACCTTTGTTCATAGATACACTAGTCCCATCTGGCCTTGAAGCAGTGCAGTGGGCCCGATGGTTGTGTCTGTGACTCACTGTGGTCATGAATTCATGGCATCTGGAAGCATACCAGGAGGCATGGAGGTAGGCTGCAGATAGGGATGCTGCGGCAGGCTGAGCAGTGCAGCAGGGCTCCTGCTCCAGGAATGCCCTGATGTGATAAAGATGATTTGCCCAGAGAGGGAAGGCTGTGCGAGGAAAAATGTATTATCGCCATTTTGGAAATATATATATATATATATATATACACACATATATTTGTCCATATTTCTAGAAAGAAACCAGGTAATTTGTCCTGCTTTCCAAAGAGGAAAGGCAACGACAACTTACAGTCCCTGAGTACCTGCTGGCCCTCAGGGCTCCTCCATGGAGCACAAAACCCCCACAACCCCACATCATGCTGTGATTTAAGGGTTGTCAGGAGCTATACTCAAGCAAGGCCATCAGAGGACTTTGCTGAGGTTGGGCTCTTGTGCTTGAAGCAGTAGAGGACACAGCTGCCCTGCAAGCAGAGACACTGGGAGTCATGGGATACCCTGGCAGCCTATCAGTCACTAATGCATCAAAAAAAACGTCTGGGTTTCCTTGTAAATTAATAAAAACTGGTGCATTTCCATGAAACATTTTGATGTCTATGAATCAGCGTTTTCCAATAAAATTGTTTTGTCAGAAAATTCCCAGCGTGATCCTGGCATGATAAGGCCCAGAGTGTTGGCTGCAGCCCAAATAACAAGCCTCAGCAATGGGGCAGAGAGTGATCCCTTTGGGCAGTGACGGTTATTCCTGACCTTTCCTGCAGCATGACTGTGTGGCCTGGGCATCTGAAATGTTATTTATAGACAGGAGCAGCAAGCATAGTGGAGACAGTCTCCAGCAGGCCCTCTGGGCAGCAAGCTGCAGCTGGATGTGCAAGAGTTGCTGGCAAGAAGTCTGCCAAGTGTAAAAGCCACTTTACAGAAACACGGATAGAAACAAGCTCCCTTTTGGAGATAAAACATTCCTCCTGGGGGCTTCGTTCTGTGTGTGCATGTCTATATGGCATGGGACACTGCTAGCTGTATGAAGTTACTAATAGCAATGATAGGTGGTTTGATCTCCTTCTCATGTTCCTTTCCCCGGTCTGTCGCCAGAGGAAGATTCATTATGGTACGGAGAGGCTCTGGTTTCATTATGTTTTCATCTCTGTGTGTATGTATTTTCATATATCTCAAACTGTTAAGAACTGCTGGGGAAAATTTGCTGGTATGTGACTAAGGCCACTGTGCAATACAAAGCAAAAAAATGTGTTCCTTTGGTTTCACATGGAGCATGAAAAAATGACATAAAAATGACCCCTTCCAAAAGCCATCTGCAGAGTTATTGGCCCAACTGACTGCATTGACCCAACAGACAGGGGCTGCCGGAAGGATCCTGGGGGCTGAGGACAGGACGGGCAGTGTTGGGACATTCTGTGGCTTCTGTTTACTTCAGAAGAAAAAAAAAAAAAAAAAAAAAAAAAAAAGTTCTCCCTAAACAAAACATTAGATTTTCTTTATTTTAGAAAGTTAAGGATGCTGTTCTCAGATCTTTCATTTGTTTCATGCAGCGTAGTGGAGAAATCATTTTCTGTCTCTGTCCCTAGCTTTTTTTCTGTAAAATGAGGTTACTGCAATGCATCTGCCAATCCAAATTTCTGACGTGTAAAAATGAATTTCTCCCCTTGTGTAAAATACAACAAAGAAATGAAACCAAGGTGTCGTTTATGCACAAGTTCCTTCAGGCACCTGTTCAGAAGCCTCTGTGGACTGGTGGGACAAGAGACATTTTATTCCAAGCTAACATGTTGTTTTGGCATAAGCCATAACCTAGTTGGTGTGCTGCCACTGTGATTAACGATGTGGCAGTAGATCCTCAAAAGCCAGAGAAGAAGGGACTCTTCTAGTTCTTGGTCTATCTGAGCAAGCAACCCAAAAGGCTAAAGAAATCCCTCTGAAAACAAGGACCTCCTCAGAGTATGCCTCTCTACATCTTTGCTAAAGCCAGCACAGGATCTGTCAGGGCTTGTAAGGGGACCATCAGAAGAGATGCCTGAAGAAGCATTTTCTCTGGTCCAAAGAACGTCCAGGAGTGTCTCTCTGGAGAGGGCTGTAGTGCACATGCTATTGGATCTGGTGCATCACCTATTCCTGAGGAGCCAAGGACATAATCTTTGCAGGGCATCTTTTTATTGCAGTGTCATCTGAGACCAAAAGAGGGAAGAGCACAGAAGGGAATCAGAGGCTGCTGTGGGATCTTCTCTGGGACACAGGCAATGCAACAAAGTTTTGGGACAGAGTGTTTTCAACAACATTTAGGGTGTGTCACATTAAAGTCTTAGGCTGAGAAAACAACAGAACAGCACTACTTTTGCCTGAATTACTTTCTAGAGTTATGGCTTTTGATAGTTATTTCCTAGAGTTATGGCTTTTGATGTTATGCTTTCTGTGCAGCAGATCACAGCACTCTAGCAATGGTTGGCCTGAAGATTTCAGTTCAATAGTGAGAGACTCCACTAGTCAGTTACTATTCAAAAACAGTTCAGACATTCCACTGGGAAATGGGCTGAATTGTTGGCTTTTGAAATAAGAACTTCCTGGTGCTTTTAATGCATAGCCAAAATCATCTTAGTATCTCCACTTTCTTTTGGCCTTCCCTGGCAAACTATGCAGCTATGGGTAATTCATAGATAGAGTTATGCAGTGTATGGACTGGTGTTTTGGGATCCGTAGTTTGCTATATTCTTATGCAATGTTACATTTCAGCTTTCATCAAACATGGGAGCTGAACATCATTATGTAAAGACTGCTGCGCATAATCACAACTCAGAAAATAATAGGATGGGATTATGTGTCCTTATGCAAAATTTCTTAACAAACAGGGAACAAATCCTTTATTCCATTTTTTAATGTCAGAGACAGTTCAGAGAAAGCTTTATATCACTGTGGTTTGATGTAATGCTATGACAATATGTATATTTAGGGATTTACTTCAGAGAGACATTTGTTTGCATACGTGCACTCTGAGTCCTGTTTAGTAAAGAGAAATATTTATTCTGACAGCATATATTGTGTTTCCAAGATGGACTGATTCAGGTTTTCATTCAGCAATGGAGAGTTGTGGCAGATTATTAGTTTAAACGATACAAATAGCCTTTCATTCTTTAATAGGTACTTCTGCTTATGTAAATCAGCAGTGAGGAGTTTAAACTATATCAGAGTTATGATTCCTTCAGTGTAACAATATGTTTGGCTTGATACCTGAAAACCACCTTGAAATACACAGCCATTGCAACAGTGCCTTCTGTCAGTCATCTTTGAAAAACTCAAGAATAAAATGGTGCAAGTAAGTTAAAAAGAAAACATACCATATTCCTCACATAAGTACACCAAGAACAGAGCAAAATCTTCCAAGAAGCAAATTTTCTCCTCACTGAAGAGAAATAGCTGCTTCTCCCACCTACCTGTCCTTTCCTAATCATGCTATTAAATGTCTGTGACCATTGGGAACCTGCCAAGTCTCACCTGGAAGGTACCTTCCACTTGGAAGGAATATATAGGGTCCCCAGAGACCCCGGGCAGTTCTGCTTTGTTGAAGTTAGCTATAGCGGTGCATGGACGTTGTGGATCTCAGTTGCCAGAGGAGGTCCAGGACCTCTGACTGACGTAGGGTCTATTCATTGCTGAGCCATCGCTCCCCAGTAGCCCTACTCTTTCACCCCTTGAGAAACACAACACACAACACAGAGGAGACGATCTCATTTTTTCCTTCCCTTGCTGCATCTGAATGGGAGACTCTGCTCCTAAATGTCCCCGTGGTGCTTTTGAAAGGTGCTGTTGATCACTGGAAATGCACAGGTTGGCTGAGACCACCCTGTGGAGTAAGCAATAGGTCTAAACCCTGCTGGCTGCATAGGCAACTCTAAAGACCAGGGGCAGGCAGCTGCCAGCAAGGGGCTGGCTTGGATGGGCACAAGCAGGTGACCACAGTGCATGATTCCATCGCTTTTGCAATTTCTTTTCTCTACACAAATAAGCCAGCTTCTTCAGTCTCCCCTTAACAACAATGACACAGAACTGCAAACTGCTCTTGGAGTGACTTATACCATCATAATTTATGTTATACTTAATAGCACTTCTGTGAAGGAAAGGACTGGTTACAGCTAAGCTGATGTGGCCAATGTGCATTAACTCCCCATGTGCTGGAAGATATCCATCCTTGACTGAGATCCAAATGATCCTGTAACCAATGATACAGGCAAAGGAGACTGTAGGAAATATTTTTTCTACCAATACTGAAATAGGCAACTTCCCCTAATTCATCTTTTAGGTTTCTTTAAAAGCTGCTCAATGCCTCTTCTGCGTTGTTATGGTCTCTGATCCTTCTGGGGCTGTTTCTCACTTGTATCCTTCTTCCCAACATTTGTTCCTGAAGAAGGAGACATAACTACCTTGCATTCAAATTCATAGGCTCCATAATTTCAGAAATATTACCCTCTACAGTGTTCTTTCTCCACCCCTCTGGAGTCAGTGATGGGCCTTAGCTATCTGATTTTAGCAAAACAAAACAAATATGCTAGCCCAAAGATATTCTGACCATATATAGGCTTAAACATCCTTTTGGAAAATATGGTTGATATCTGTGATCAGCACAGAGCAATTAGAAACCATAGCCATTATGAAACAACGGTCTTACCAGTAATTTATCACACAGGCTCAAACTATTTTCTCTGTGGGGATGTGAGCTTCAAGATCACCTCCTGCTCAGGAGATGCAGTGGGTTAAATCCTATGGAGGATCTGACAGGGAGGATGCAGAGCTCAGAGCAATAATGTGAACCTGAACACACAGTTAAATCTCAAAAATGCAGTGTCCCAAGGGGAAGTAATAGAAGGGAAAGATTTAGCGTGGATATAGCTCTCATTGAGGCTGTTTTCTGAGAGTGCTTTGACACAGCAATCTTTACTTTTTAATTGCCTCAAGAGAACTAGCTTTCTATTGCCTAATAAATAAACAACACTATGAAATGCAGATCCCTGGTTTGTAATAGAACCGGGCCTTAGCTACCTGGGTTGACAGGTCTGTTACACCATAGCATACCATGTGGCTGCTGAGAACTCCAGGCTTCTGCTGCCTTTATTTATGGAGAGGTTTATATCTCCTTTAGCAGCTTTTAGGGCCAATGCATGGCCAATCAGAGAGCGTTGAGCAGACCAAGTATATTCTAGCTGCAGGCAGGAGGCCATGTACCATTCACCGCCTTTTTTATCCACAGTCCAGTTCTGCTGGATGTGCCAAGGTCTTGGCTGAGATGTGATCTTGTTAAATCTCATGGTGATAGGTGTAGAAGAAAGAGTCAGAAAGGGAATTTCCAGGCCCAAAAAAAGCAGTGTTTGAAGGTCTCATGGTCATTTTGTAGTAACATATATAAAGCACAGAGCAAAGCAGGCAGCTGACAATATCGGCTGGAGTGGGAGGGGACTGGAGAATAGGATGGGAGTGGTGCAGGCAACAAAAGCAAAGGCTGAACCACAGACCTGCTTTTTCTTTGTAAATTCACTTGTTGCTAAGAATAACCTGCCTGGACAATGTCCTACAGTGTGCTCCAACCTAAAGGGCATTTTGGTCCGACAAATGAAACCACATGAACATGCGGATTGAAAACATGTGTTGAGTGATTAAAGGCGAAGGCTTGATGACAGGCCCATACCAGAGATGGTGCATCTCGGGGAGGAGACTTGCTGTTTGGGAAATGCCATATTTTACCATTGAGTTCATTAGTATTTGCCATAAGGAAAACAACAAAGGTTGTCTACAGCAAAAACTCCAGCTCAGATCCTATCACTGCATAGAAGATGTTTGCTTTGGAAACACCTCGCTGGGGTTTCTGTAAGTTGGTTGCTCTGCAAATGCTGTCTCACGGACAGTTTAGGATTTCATTCTGCCTGGATTTGGACTGCGTCCCAGGAGTGTGCTCACTATCAGGAATCCAGGCTGGAAAAAGTGTGCGTTGTGGAAGATCAGCCACCGAATGATGTTCTTGCAGTGCCTGCATGCTGGGCAGGTCAGCCCAGCACTTCACAAGCTGTGCACCAGGCAGTGACCAAAGGCAACAGGTATCATTAAATCTATCAGCATCTATGCAGATAGAGGCAACAGAGAGAGTTACAGTTTTGTTTCAATGTGTTTATGATAAATTTCTTTCTGCTAGTCTGTTTGCAACACTGTCTATCCTTAATGTTTTAAAGGATATTCTGTCCTATATTTTAACTTGACAACAATATTTTTCTGTGAAAAAAATAATTATACATCCTTGTTAATCATATTTTCAGATGAGATGTTAACAAGAACCAGAACTGCAGGTCCAAACTCCTCACCCCAAACATTGCATATTGAAGAACAAGAACAAATAAGCCACAGTGCAGAAACTCTGCTGATTTTTGTGACAGTAACCAGTGTATCTGTGACCTAGTGTGATGTACCTGCATCAAATTAATATCTGACAGTCCTTAACAGTCATGGTCCTTGTCAGTTTTCCATCAATGTATTTCATTAGGAGTTGGTACTTAAAATCCAACTGAATCAAGTATTTAGGGCCCTGAAAACACATTGGCATCCAGGCAGCCACACTTTGGGTAGGGGCAGGGATCCCATGGCATAGTTACACTGAGGATAAGGGAGAGAGCCTTCACTGCCTCTGTATCTGCAGTACAGACTTAAGCAACAGAAGTAAAATCAGAAGAGACTGCAGAAGCACCCACACCATGCAATTCTCAGTTAGTTTTGCTGAGAAGAAGCAGTCTGCAGGAAAGCTTTTAGCCCATATAAATTCCTGCTTTGCCACACATTTTGCAAGATGCCATGCTGCTGCTGTCATTCTGCCACTGCTGTGCTGTTGACCGGGTGCAGAGTTTATGTCATGTGCACTCTTATCATACATGCATTGCAAGAAATTAGCAAAAAATGCTCGTTAAGAAAGGCTCGTTCAGGTCCATGCCTGGGTATATTAGCTCCTTCTTGGTCAATGAATTAGTTGTTGTTAATTACTGTGGAGTGGAACATGAAGAATCCTGTCTCTAGTCTGTTAAGCATTATCTCAGTTCACTCAAAAATATTTCTTTTTACTAAAATTGAACTGCTTGAAGTTTTGTAAGTGCAAAAATTACTGAATAATGATGGACATAATTAATATTCAGGCTTGAAGGACATCATGTTGCAACATTTATTTGGCTTATATTTCTACACAGATTTGGAGCTTGGAATACACACACACAAAATGTTTTTTAAATTTCTGGCAAGTATTTTTAACCTGCACCCTTTCCCTTTCCTTGACTGCTGTTTTTCCATCTACAGCAGAAGGGAAAGGCAGACACAGGGACAGAGAATGACTTAACTGTGATGGAAGAACAAGTCCAAATTTTATTTGATTTGACTTTGTAGCAAAGTCAGCTTAATGGGATTGGGAAAAAAGAGGAGCAAGGGACCTTTCTGCTTCTTGAATTCACAGCTCAGTCTTACAAGCCTGTTTCTTGTAAAACAGCCTGTTTGGTTCAGGACATTCATGAAGTCCCTCTAGTTTCCTTTCTCCTTCCTTGAGAGCACTGAGGACGTAGCACAGTGTGGATATTGTGGGTCATTTTTGTTGAGTATCAGTTTTTTCATAGTCCCTGTGATCCTTTGACATTGCAGATGTACTTCTGGCTGTTTCCCGCTGGGAGACTCCAGATTGAACTGTTGCAAGCTGGGCAGAGGCTGGTGTCCCATGGCTGTGCAGCCCAGGAGGAGGGTGCAACACCACCAGCAAGACATGCCCAGCTCCACACAGCGAGGTGCACTGGGTGCCTGGGGGGCCAGGGCCAGGTCCGACATCACCCACTGGATAGCAGTTCCCTTTGTGGTGGAATTGGTACTTGGGTGCTTCAAGGCATTTCGTTCAGCACGTTGCAAATGAACATTCCAGTTTGGTGTTGTCTGTGACGTGTAGGAATGTAGTGGTAGAAATACAGAAAGCTGAGACATTTCTTGGGCCTCTCAGTTTGATAAGGGCTCTGTGTGCTCTGTACAGCACTCTGCAACAGAAAAAAAAAAAAACAAACAGCAGGAAGTTGTTTTTTTCTGTGCTCAGAGCTGCTCGGGCACCTCCTCTGCTCCTCTTTCTCACAAGACCCGGATAAAGGTCTACAGAGAAAAAAAAAAATGCACGTTGATGGCAACTGAGGCTCTGGAGCCCCAGGGAATGGTAGGAATGTGGTCAGAGACAATGAAGAACAGGTAAAATATAGTGAGGACTCTGCCGCCAAATTTGCCCTGCCCTTCGAGAAAGAGCACAGGGAAGGGGGTGGCTGCAGAGAAGAGGGCTCTACCAGAGCATGCTGCGCCCATCCCCGGCCAGCAGGCCTGCCTGTGTGCAGGGTGTGCAGCAGCTCCAGGGGCCGGCAGCAGGAGTGCTGGCAGAGAGGACCAGAGCATCTACTGGGCAGGCCACACTCCCCCTCGCAAGAGGAGGGTATGTTGCCCAGCCTGGGGATGTCTGCTGCAGGGAGTCTCCAAGCCGGACCTCCGGTCCCTGCTTGCTTCACAGAATCACAGAGGGGTTGAGGCTGAAGGCATCTCTGGAGGTCGTCTGGTCCAGCAAAGACACCCTGAGCGGGTTGCCCAGGAGCACATCCAGGCAGCTTTTGAATTATTTCCAAGGAAAGACTCCACAACCTCTCCGGGCCACCTGTGCCAGTTCTGTCGCCGGCAGGTGGCTGCATGCAGCAGAGCACTGCCTCCTGGGCTGAGGGGACACACCAGGCTGTCAGAGCCCACAGGGACCACTCTGTTGTGTGACAGCAGCATCCGCCCTGATGCACTCTCTTGTCCTCTCTGAGAGCCAAACCACTTTTTTTCATTGCACTGGGAGCAGCAGCATGACTGTTTCAGCATTGTGTCCCCTTCCTCCTCTGCTTGGTCTGCAGAAAGGCTGGCAGATGCCACAGGCACATGCAGGGAGCTGCAAGCCAGGCTGTTTTTTCCCCAGTACAGGCATTCAGGAGGGGCAGAACTGCCTGCAGTGGCTGCCTTCACCCATCCATGGCTTAAACATGTGAAACTCCCTTTCTGCTCGTTTGTGTTGGAATATATAAAACTGCTTTCAGTCTCATGGTATTAATAATCCCTTGGATGTCTTTGTTTAAAGTATTGCAGTGGGAAGTGCTATTTTAAGGCTCCATTGAGTCAGGCGGAATGTGAAACCTCCTCCCACTGGACACTTCACACTTGGTGCTTATCTGCATGCACGCTGGTATTTTGTCTAATACAATGTGGAGATTAGCTCTCCTTGCAATTTCACTTTCACAATTTACATTTCATGTGTTTGCAGCAGCCACAACAGTCTGTATGAGATCGTGTCCATATGTTCCTGGTGTGTCATATAGGTTTAGTGATAGGGCTATGCTCTGGGACACAACGAGCATCAGGTCCTACGAGGTGCTGGCTGGGCGAGCTGGCAAGCTGGTTCTGGAGCCATCGAGAAAGTTCAGCTTGCTAACAATTCATCAAGTAGCTACAAAAGTATTTGGCTCTTTAGCTGGAGATAACTCTCAGCTGACTTGCTGCATGTTCAGAAAGCATTTCTGTTTTTGTAGTGCCCCTAAGTTACACTCCCTCTGCATGTTGACTAAATCGCTGCGGGAGTGGTTCTGGTGTAAGCACTCCTGGACTGAATAGGATTTGCTGTGCAACAGCCAGCACTGAGCACAGACCGGCACAGGGAGTGGCTTTCCTTACTTCTGTAAATCCTGTCATGTTTTATTATGATCGCGGACTGAAACTCTCATCTGAAACCCAGGAAAGGGAATGCCTTTAGCTGAAAAGTAATAAAATGAAAAGGTGTGAAAACCATTGCTGGAAAGGAAAATTTCTTTTAAAATTGTAACAGAAGCCCAGAATAAAAATCCTGTCCAAATAATGGTCCAGGGTGTAGATATTCCTAAAAGTCTTCATGGGAAGTAACAGCAAGGGAAAGAGAGGTGGAACATAAAATAAATAAATAAAGTCTGTTCCAAATAAGAAGGAAGGAAAAATATTGGAAGGAAAAATATTGCAAGTTTTGCCAAAAAAAAAAAAAAAAAAAAAAAAAGCAGAAATTCATGATTCTAGAAATATCTAGAAATGTTTTCATCCCTTGTTCTGGCTTTGCAGGGCACGTGGCTACAGTGCAGCTTGGTCAGCTAAAGCATTTCATAATGCCAGCCATGGCCAGGAGTGACAGGGACACAGGAAGTCTCAGCTCTAGTAGATTTTCCTCTGATCTTGGGGGAAGGCTCATTTCACCCCCAGCTTTCCAGACCAGCCTCCTGCCCCACTTGCCCACCTCCTGGAGCACATCTAAGTCAGTAACTAGATCTAAGGAGCTAATCAAGGCTACACAGGAGCAGGCAGGTTCCTCTTCCTTTGCAGGTTCCTCTTCCTTTCTGTTTGTCTGTTTTCTGTCCCAACCACCAAGACTCTTCTAGCAGGTGGGCACTGGGGGATGTCGTCTCCAGTTGTCTGTAGTCAGATATTGACTGACTCCTTCAATCCCTCTTCTCATCTTGAATCACTAGGCATGCAGAGGGAATGGACATGTGAACGATTTTTCCAGCTGTCCTCTTCTCCTGCCCTGGAGGAGGAAAGGGAAACTGTGGGGTCACCATGTGAAGGTGAAAAACCTCTCTGGAGCAGATCTGCCCTGCTCTGGTCCTTGAGATGGTGAGATCTATGCTTGGGGGTATTCCAGGTGGCAGGTTCCCGATCCTTGATGCTTGAGAACCAGACAAGAGAGGCCTCAAAAGTTCCACTGATGTGGCAGAGACACCAGAATAAATCACATGAGACTGGGCCAAACTAAACAGGCAACACTGACTTGTTTCTCTCCTTGTTTCACACGTGGTCTCAGGGCCCTGACTCCTTGCTTTGGGTTCATACTAGACTGGGGGCTGGGATCACTGCAGCTGGATGATCCTTTTGGATAGGGTCATGCCAGGTTAATTGTTCCACTAGGTCTAGACCTCCAGAAGGTCTAGGGAAAAGGACTTTGGTCAAAGCAAGCCCAGGTATTCTGAGTGGATTGGTCTCACAAAGAGTCACATTTTCTAATTTGCACAAAATATATTCATTTGGTGGTGGAGAGTTTCCAATATGCCCTCTCCCACAGCAAGTTTGGTTGAAGAGAGGCAGAAAGTGTGCCCAAGATGAAGATAAGAGCTCCCATCCTCAGCCTATGCTTCCAGGTTTGAGAGGTCATCCTGGTCCTGGTGATGACCAGCTGCCTTGTTCCCCAGGGTCATCTGCTGCAGCAGCACAGTGATCTTTTGAGCAAGGAGCTGGAGAGCCAGAGATGATCCTCACTGCAGAGGGCATCTGTGATTTTGCAAGGTGAGGGACAGCCTGGTGGGAGCTTTCCTCTGCGAAGAAAAGTGAGCGCACTTTGTAGAGGTGAAGTTTGTTGAGTGCTGGCTTCCAGGACTTAGCAGTACATGTTACTGCTGGATACTAACAAAACATGTTATTGCTTTATCCTTTGTAGCCTTGCTTATAAATATCGCGATCTCTGTTTTACCCTTAACTCTGAAAGGATGAAGTTGATTTATTATTGTTCTTTCAGCTGTGTCTAATAATAAAGTGTGAACTCCATGCAAAGCTGCTCTCTGTACCAGGGACTCTGTCATAATGAGATCAGTGAATCCAAATACAGGGGTAATAGGAATACACCAGAGGTGTTGTCAAGGCATTTTGTACACCCATTGTGAGGGCGATCCGAGGGCCAGGAATGTCTTTGTTTAAAGGCTCTGGTCTCCTTTGGCAGGTAGAAGCTGGTACCTTTTTTTTTTTTTTTTTTTTTTAAGTGGCACAGGGATCTTGAAATGATTTACAAGCCAGAAACAAGAACATGCCAGTGACACTTTTGAAACACATTTTTTTTTCTCTAAATCATTTTCAAGTATTTTTCTGTAGAAGCTGGAGCCCTGCTGAGAAGCACTGGCTCAGGCCTGCATTTCTCCCGTTTATGGTACCCCACACACAGGCAGTAAATGCCTCCACACATTGGCCCCGTAGTTCCCTTGCCATCACATGGCTGCCTTTGGAGAGGTCCAATCCCTGCTTCTGGCCTGGCAGCATTTCCTAAATCACTGGGTTTCACATCCTGCCCCTCAGCCATCACACTCTTGCTGCAAACAAGCACTTTCAATTCCTGCCTGGAAGCTCCTTAACTCTGACTGCTGGAAAACTCAGTTTTCTGACAGAAAACTCAGCAAGACAGGTAGAACTGTGTTAAAAAAAAATCCTCCTAGGCATGACATGGAAGAAAAGTTAATATTTAAAATGCATGTATGATGTAATGAGTCTTAAAATAGTCTGTATCCTGGGGAAAAAAAAAAAAAAGAGATTAACTGCTTAAGGAAAACTAATGAAAAGGTCACTTGGACAATACTTGCAAAGCACTCTCTGCACTGCATCACGGACTTATCGGTTCTGTTTGACAGGGACTCACACATGATCCCAAGCACTTATCTCTGTTTTATACTTTATGAAAAATTGATTGACTCATTTTACCCAAGAATTTGCATTAAATAAGAAATAAAACGTTGTTTATGGGCAACTTTGTCTTCCCATAATCAGCAGGGGCCAGTTTTATAAGAACAGGGCATCAGCTCTTAATACTGCAAAGTACCTGCATATTTGACATGGCAAAGTGAACTCTTCTGTTATTATCTTAGCTGGATCAGTTCCTAAAGTTAAACAGAAACAGCAGCGAACATTTTCCATTCTTTCTGCCCTTAACCAGCTTCCCGCACTGTCTGGCACAGATCACATCCTGCCTAGGTAGCAGCCAGTCCTCCCAGTATGCAGGCTCAAATGGGTGGAACAGAGATCTGCATCCCTTGTCACGGCAGCAGGTGCTAGCAGCACTGGGACATCTGAGCTTCTGCGCAGAGGGGAGGCCATAGCAGAATATGGGGTGCCGCAGGCTCCCCCTGAGTGTGCTGCTAAACACTGATTCTATGGGGCAGCAGTCCTCTTCCTCTCCACTGTAAGATGCCACCAGGTTCAGGCACATTGGTGCTACCCAGTGTGCTGAGATAGCAGTTTCAGTGTGGTAAGTGTTCGTTTTTCCCACTGAGTCCGGGGATCACAGAGGCAGGCCTAAAGAGGGTCTGCTCATCTGCTTAAAATTTCAACCAGCATCAATTAGAGTACTTGTGCCTGGTGTATCAGATACAATTATTGCTAATACCATACAGGAGAGACCTAGAGCTCCCATGATAACCCCTGAGATGCATTGCTGGGAGTTGAGGGCCATGATCTAAGAAGGTGTTCTTATGTGCTTGCCCTGTTCTCACCTCCACCCATATGCATCTGCTGTTGACCAGCACCAAAGACTGGATCCTTGGCTAGATGGTCTGTGGTCACCAGAAGGGCTGTCCTTATGCTCCCCTTCTGCTGGTCATAGACGGAGTTAAAGGCTGTGCCATCTTACAGCACAGCCAGGGTGCAGAGACATTTCCTGGGCTGGTTATCTCCTATGTCTAGGAAGCCTAGGAAATGGAGCTCTATCCTGAACAGCTCTTTTGCTGTTGTGCTGTCTTTTACCTCAGTTTTGCAGAGCTAAAAACAGGCTACAGAAAGAGCTTTTCTGACTTACTTCCCCTGTCCAAGCTCATGACTGATGGGCTGTGCAGCCCTGCTGAAAAGGACCTGGGGCTTTGTGGAGGACAGCAGTATGAATATGACCCAGTGGTACACCCTCGTTATGAACAAGGCAAAGCACCCGCAGAGGAAGAGCATGGGCAGCAAACTGGGGAATGTTCCTGTGTGTGCTCACCACATGTGAGACCACACCAGGAGGACTGTGCTCTCTGTCGTGCCCCTGAGCTGACAGTGTGTGTGAGAAAGTGGAGACAATGCAGAAGAAAGCTTGAGCGGGTGACCTGTGAAGCAAGGTGAAAGGAGCTGGGTTTCTTTCATCTGGCGAGAACGAGGCTCAGAAGGAATCTAACTGCAGCCAGCAACTATATGAAGGGCAGCTACAGAGGTGGCTGTGTAGAGGGAGACAAGATTGCAAGTGCTAAAAGCTACTTGTGGTGGGAAGTTTAGACTGGATGTCAGGAAAAGCTCAAACAAGAGGAAAACACAGCACTGGAATGGATCACCGAGCAGGCCTGTGGGATCTCCATCCCTGGAAGTCACGAGGACTCAGCTAGACAAACCATGGCTGACCTGACCTGGCTTTGCTAATAGTCCCTCTTTGTGGAAGAGTTTGGATGGCAGGTCCTGAAGGTCCCCTCCTGCTGCCAGACCTGTGGCTCTGTGATTCTTTTCTCTGTTATATTTCAGGGGTGCTGCTACAGCAACCGTCTGGAGAGGGCATCATAGAAGGGCTGCTCCATTTTAAAACCTTTTTAGTTTCATAAAGGGAGGACTTTGTAGTCAGTAAAACTTCCTACCAGACCATGCCTAATTCTCTTCATTGGAGTCCTATACTCACATGATTTCCTTGAGGAATTCATTGCTTTCCAGCAATGCCTTGCAGCGGCAGGGTGGAAATGCTTCTTCACCTCCTTTGTTGCAGAGTGTGTGCCCTGCCCCAGGGAGAGGGGTTCTGTTTGACTTATCTTAAAACAAAACACATATATTACCCTGAGTGCTGGGAATATAACCTCTGAAAGGGATGTTACATGGTGACTTTTCCTAAAGACAGTTTTATTTTTCTAAATAAAATGTGATAAAGCCTTCAAAATTTTACAATATAACTCAAATGCTGTGTGGTGCTGCAGCCAGTGGCAGGCAGAAAGAAGCATTAGATCTCACAGTTCTAGAACTTGCAGCTTATAAATTTTGGCAACCTTCTCAAAGATTTGTGTTTTAAGCTAAGAGGTATGAGAAATGGAGTTGCTGCTTCAGGTGCTTACATGGGAGCCACACCAAGTATCCTCTAAAGCCTGGAGCTATTCATAGGCTTTGTGACATCTTTGAAATTAAAAATGCTGCTAGACTTGTTCTGAGGTGTGCTGAGAACTGAGTGAGACCCATGTCGTGCATAGGTAGGTGGGCAGTGCCCGCTCCATCAGCCAGATATGAGCACCGCACGGCTGCGGAGCCTCTCCTCTCTCCACTAGGTCTGCAGCTGGCACTGAGCTTCCGGTGAAAAAACCTCGTCCAGAAGTGTGGATTCTCACCCATGCCTACCAGCATCACTGTGATCTGCATGGATGTGTGGCTCATGCAGGAGACCTCTCCTGGTCTGTGCAAACACTAAGCTGAGCTGCCGTTCAGCAGGAGCAAACAGCTGAAAGCATTGGGACATGTCACCAGTGGGCTTTGAGTGATAACGTGAATGGGCAAAGGGGATGTGACAGCAACATCTATTGTCATGAGCTCTGTGGGTAAGAGATTTAATACTGCTAGTGCAGAAGATGGTCCTGCCTGCAGCTGATAGCCTTGGTAGGATAGGGCTTTGTTACGGCCGCTAGGCCATAGAAACACACCGCATCTGGCCGGTGCTGAGCTCACATTCTGTTTTTTGCTGTGCTGCCCCAGGCTCTGCTGGGTGAGAACAGTTCTGGAGCAAGAAGAGTCGTTCTGGTTTTGCCTGCTACCACAGCTCTGCCTCCTGCTCCTCAGACTCCCACGATGGACTGTGGTTGTCCTCTGCCCAGGGCTGAGGCAGCCTGCTCAGCGCAGCGCCGAGTGGGGCTGCTCTGTGTGGTACCTGCCTAACAGCCGCCCGGAGGATCTCATGCTATGCTGTCATTTCTGCAGCACCTTTTGTCAGTGGTAAATTCCTCCAGAAATAGAGAGAAAATGACACAGAAACGTTGTTATACATAAACCCCTCAACTATACAAAGTCCTGCAAACATCAGATAAGACCATAACAGAGAAAAGGTCACAGCAACACCAGCGATGTCATGAATAGCAGCAACAAGTAGCAACCCGTGCCTGATTCAGTCTAAGGCTAGAAAGATGAAAAGATAGAAATGTTGGCTTTAATCCTTTTGTAGTGTGTTCCAGACAGCTGTCAACTGCTGAACATTCGAAAAACCAGGGCCTCCCAAAGGGAAATAACATCTTTGGAATGACCAGGCTCAAGAAAACACCACATCGTAGATGATGCATTGATGGAGAAAAATAAATTCAGAAGAGAATTTGGTGCTTTGCCGAGCAATGTCCTGCAGATAAGCTTGTACCAGTTCTTCAGTCACGCACTAATGATCTTCGGTTCATTACATGTTATAAATCACTCTGATGAACACAGAAAAGGGTAATAAATGAAAAAATAAATAACAAACATGCTATGGATAGTGCTGGTCATAGAAAGATGAATTAATCATAAACACTGTTTTCAAAGGCTGTGACACGAATGAGCATTCCTTTGATATCAGCCATGCTCTTCTTCCCACCAACTTGTTCTCAAATAAACATCCCAGTAAATATTTGTCTCCTTGCTCCAGACTTGCAAATGAAATGAGAAGGGCCACATCCTCTCCTGGCCTACAGGCAACCATTCCCAGAAGCTGCTGCTGGATTTCTGTCTGGGATTCACCACACCTCACTTAGCTATTGGTCTGCCATCTCAGTCTTGTCCAGTCTCTCTGAGCACCCTTCGGAGCTGTTGGAATAAAAGAAGTGCTTATAGAAGGAGAGGTCTTGGACTGCTTTTTACACCTGCCCAAGGAGAGACACCAGTGTCTGTAGGGATGAACTCAGGTGACTGGCTCAGGCTGGAAATAGTACTGGCAGCCTAATCACTGTACTTATAGCCTCATCTCCTGTAGCCCTCATCCCCCTACAAGGGTAACATTTTTACCTTCCTTGATCTCAACCTATGTTTTTCTTCTTTTAGTTTCCTCCAATTTCTCACAGCTTTACTCACCAGGCTGTTGCAGTACAACCACCTGCTCTCCTGAAGGACTTGCTACTTTCAAGCACTTACAATTTTTTCTATCATTGCTTCGCTGTCAAATGTCACATCCTGGTGCTCCTCTCCCTGGAAGGTCTTCTAAGAAGTTTTGATGCACAGCCTGCACCAGGGTCCTTTCTGATGAAGTACTTTCCACCTGCTTGTGGCACCAAGGTCCTCCTGCAACCTAAGCCTTCATTCTGCTTGGTGAATGAGACTGTTCTGCACCTTCGTGCTCTTGCAGCACACTGTGCAAGCAGCAGTTCTGCATTGCATCTCTGCTCCTCTGGGAAGGGGTCTTCATGGTCTGAGCTTGCTGTTGGCAGGGGAAGGGGTTACTTTGCTGTGCACTGCCACGGTCCAGCCGCGCTTCTGCCCACCAGTGGAGCCATCACCCGGGACTGCAAGGCAGCGATGAGCACTGCTGGGATGCTGGGATCACTGCTGGCCTTGGTACAAGCCTTTCTAACAGATTCATGGCTGATGCCAGAACCCTGTTTCCTCTTTCTGGTGCCGTATGATTGCAAACTCCTATTTCATTCTCTGCCTGCTCTTCTTCCTAGGTGAGGCCCATTCATTATTTTTAACTGTATGCATAACTCTTCTTTATCTCTAAACCCTGCTGCTCCTCCTGCACAGACCAATTACATGACTGTCTCCTGGTAGCTTGCCCAAGCGCAAGCCAGCTTGCTACTCCATCTCTGTGTTTCCGTAGGCAGTAGCCAGAGGCGCTGAGGAAGCATTTCTGGTGCATGTCTCTGCAGCTGTTACCTCATTCCTCAGGTTGCAGAGAGGCCTCCACTGGGACATCAGCCTGCCTTACATACCCCCATGTCAAAACATCTGCTTCCTGCAGCACAACATGACCTTGGCCATCTCTCACATGCATTTGTCCTGTTTGACCTCAGAAATCCCTTGGTGGTTCCAGTGTCTGCCCTGCAGAAGCAGGATCTGCTCTCTGCAGGGTGCTTGGTGCCTTGCTCAGTCCCCCGTAATCTCACACTTGGTCTGTCAATACACCTCAGCCTTGTCTTTAAGCTACTGCTTCCAGTAGCTTCCAGCTTCATCTTTACCAGATTTGAAGCCTCAGTTCTCATATGCCAAAGCAAAATGCCATCTCCAAGTTGTTTGAGATCCTAGTCAGCTATTTTCCTGAAAGCCATGGTGTTTCAGGCAACTGGGAATGCTCTGGATAAATGGTACTCAGAGGGTTTGGGATCCTCTACTAGATCAGGCTGTAAAGACCTGTATGAGCAGTGTCTTTTAGCAGCAGCACAGAAAACTTGATGCTCTCTTGAATAAATAGATCTGGTTACCTCCTTATGTGCAGTATTCCCTCTGCTTATCCTCCATGTCAGCATTGCCTTGAGATCACAGAGATGGAGGGTAGCTAATGAGAGATTTTATTGAGTAATCTGAAGCAATCAGCAAATCCTTAGCTTCTCCTGTTGCTCATTTTCCCTATACTGGAAATAAATTGAGTGGCAAAAGAACTGGAAGATGTTTTTAAATGTGGTTCTGGCCTGCACAAGTGACTTATAATAATGTGGATATTGCTGCATATTGTTTCTTAATAGGCCCCTCAATTAGTTCTGCTGAGTACAGCACAGTGGGAGAACTGGTTTTATCTCCTTGCCTCCAGCCTTGATTTTAGCTCAGCCAAAGAGGGCTGTCCACTGTTCTTTCCCAGCACAGGGCTTGAGGAAGCAGTGGTAAAGAGATCACAAGGATTAGCACAACTGTGGGAAGAAAGGATAGAGGAGCAGCTCCCATACTCAACAGTCTCAGCTGACAAACACAGCCGTCTTCTCTAGCTGGCACTATAGCAGTCCAGGCTGCAGGGAACACGCTGGGCTCCTTCCAGATGAGATGCCACCATCAGTAACAACAGACGTGCAGGACTTTGTGATGCTTGGTTTAAATCCCAGCCTCAGAGACGCCTGTACAATCCCTTTGCCTTCGCTGTGACTTATGAGATGCCTGGGCAGGAGTACTCAGTAACAGAGTGGCACTTTCATTGGTGGATGTGGAAGAAGCTGGTTTCTGCCAAGCGGTGAGGTTCTGCTGGGTGAATGCAGAAAAATCTCCGGCCTGCAGGCACAGCTCTGAGACTTGCACACTCAGGCCTGGGCCATAACCGGGTGGTGTGAATGCAGTTATCTCTGCATCTAAGAAACTGCTGCAAGTGGGATTCTACTTGTCTGTCCCCCTCAAAACAGCGCAGTCAGATCACCTTTCACTCTGCCCATCCAGAACAGACTTTGTACAAAACTGTGTTATGGTCTGGATTCCAGGCTGGACTTGTTATATTTGCTGTCCTGGAAGCCTGGTTGTCTTTCCTCAGCCCACCTCCTCTGCATGACCCATGGTTCAAGAGGGCAGGCACCCTTTTTGCGCATCACAGAATGTGCCTCTTTGCTTTGTGTTACAGTATTCTGAACATATACTCACAAAATAATAATAAAGCCATCTCTTCATTCATCATTTTATTTCTGTCTGAAAAATAATAATAATAATAATAATAAAAATTCAGATGAGAAGAATAAAGAGGCATCCACGATAGAGAACAATAGAGATTAATATTAAATAATACACTAAAGGCTTCACACAGTGAAGTAGAAACTATTACACGGGCTGGAAAAGTACAAGACTTCAGTCAAGACTGGAAGGAACCTAGCTAAATCTGGGTCAGTCTGACAAGTGAATTTTTGAGTGGGTAATGCAAAGTGTTGCACACTCCAAGGAATTCTCTGTGCTAAGTTCAAACAGGAGATCAGTGTGAAACTGTGGTCAGAAGCAACCAAAAATGGGCTTACTTGTAGTGCTTGTCCACCTTGTCCTCCAACAGGCTTGTATAAATGGCTGGCATAATGTCACCTGGGATGGAACAGTCACCTCACTTCAGAGGATGCTGTGAGGACAGAAAAGCTGCAAACAAAGGCAGGAGAAATGGAGAGGCAGGAAGTGTCCTGCCTGAGGACAATGTACCTGTTTAACATGACACAGAATATAGAGGAGACACAAAGCCTGAGGGACAGCAGAGAAATGTCAGAGCATTCCACAATTCCCTCTTCATGTTTTTTGGTTGACATCATTCAAGATCAAAGATGTATCTAATGAGTTCTGAAAACTACACATTAAAGATGGAGGAGAAACTGTGTGCTGTAAATGCACAAACCACATGAGTTTTGAGCATGTTTTGCATTTGTGTGGATAAGAAGTCTCCTGTGACAAAGCTCATTATCCAACACTACTTTTCAAGTGCGATGTAGGCACTTGAGCTGTTTGTCTGCCTTTCTTTTGGAAGTTTTCTATCTTCTGCATCTACTGCAGCCTGCATGAGGGATAAGTACAGGCTGTGTAGTCTGCTCTGGAAAGGTAAGAGGAGGCTGAGCTTCTAAGGAGCTTTCTGTAGATCATAAGAAAGAACTTGGAAGAACTGATGTAATATGTCTTTAATTTGGGTGCGAGGCGCAGTGACATCAGATTTGAGAGCACTGGGTGTATTGGGTGCATGCACACAGCATGCACAAGCTGACTCTGCTGGAATTTATCTACCATTACTTGTGGCATTCAGTGTTCTTGCTTCTGTCTGCTGGACCTGTTGCTGCAGGTTGATGGATCTTGGAAGAAGTTGGATTGTCCCTGTAACATCCTGTTACTGGCATGTCACTGTTGCTTGGCAAGTCAGGAGGAACATCTCTTGTCTTCACAACACTGTATTTGATCCCTGGTAGTCCTTCTACTACTAAATTTCCTTTTGGAAACTAATTTGCAAAGAGATCCTGGCCTGTGGCAGAGCACCGAATCACAGTGTTGCAGCCCACAAGTCAGATTAGGTTAGCGTCATTGGAGGGTTTCTGAGGTCCTCATCCAACATCAGGATGGAGCAGAGGGTGCATTTTCCTTCTTGGGTTTGCATTCAGTTCAGGTGATAGTGGCTTGTCTGGTCTCCATCACCCAACCCAGATGCCCTCAAGTGTCTTGTATCAGAGGGACATGTACCCCTTGGCCCCATTCTCTAATGGTGATCATTCGAACCCAACCATTGCCAAGGAGAATATCTGTTCTGGGTGCAGCTCCAGACCAGCCCTTCCTCAGGACTCTTGACGGTTTTGGTCCACGGCCAGAGCACAGCAGAGCATGATGGTAAACATAATAACATACCAGTAAGTGTGAATCCAAGTCCAGACCAGCAGTTAAGGAGGGCATCCATCCTGCCATGCGAGAGGTGGCTCCACAGTACAGGAGGTCCTGCCAAGAGCTTTTTTTGACTGTTCAGTCAAAACTTCCCTTTGCCTATTTTTCCATTGCTCCTGGGCACAGTATGTGCCTTCTTGGAGCACCCCAAATAACCCTCACTCGCTACCATTGAGTTATTGTTTCATTTAAATGATATTGGAAGCTCCTTCAGCCCCAGCCAGGGAGAAAGGCTCTCCCTCCTTGCCAGGGGACTATGTAATACAACAGTTTCTGCCAGTACTGCTCCGCGGGGGCCAGGAGAGAAGCAGGAGGGACATAATGTGCTTTCCATGAGGGAAGCCTGTCCTATCAAGGTCTGCTGGGTCTTGCTCTGCTCCTGGCATGGTTGCCTCTCCCAAGCTGTACACGAATTGATAAAGTCAGACAGCTGGATGAAAGAGCATAAATACCCTAAACTTAAACATGCTATTGAGAAGCTGAAGGCAGGACATAAATAACCGCACTCTCGCTTTCATGTTTATCATACAATTGCAACAGGACCATATTTGGAATAAATATTCCAATATTTGAATGCAACATGTGATTGGAGTTTATCTGTTGTTATGTTTTGAATAAATAGTCAGAAAACTCATTATTTCAGATATCCCCCTCTTCTCACTTTTCCCCAAATGAGGCGGAGCTAGGCAGTTTGGAGCTGCCTGAGCTGCATTTCTTGTTTTCAAAAGCTTCAGGCCTTTCCCTGGAACTGAGCTCATCACAGCTAGTTCCTGAATCACCCAGGAGGCAGGGTCGGTGCCGGGCAGCCGGTCCTGCCCCGCACCCATCCCCGTGGGGATGGCCGTGCTGCCGAGCTGCAGCCCCCCTCTCCAGGGGCCCTCACTAGGTAGGTGACGGCGGCTGCTCACGCTGCGGGAGGGAACAGTGTGGCTTTCTTGTGGCAATTTCCAGGGACCACAGCAAGGCCATGGCAGGATAGGGTGCTCCATCTAAAATGGGAGGAAAACACCGGAGCTGTCTCCCAGGGCTCCCAGAGGCATTTTTTCCTGCTAGAGTTGCTGTGGGACACAGGAGTGATGGTTGAGACCCTTTGAAAGGCCTTTGCTCTGCTGAGAATCTGGAAGGTGTAAGCTAACATCACTGTCCTCTTTGCAGGGACTGTAATCCACAAAGGGGAACAGGACATCACCGCCCCTCTGGGCTTTCTGTGACGGCCGCAGGTCCCTCCTGCAGCTACCTCCTGTTCAGCCAGCACTGCACCTCCCCAGGGCCAGGGCGAGCAGCGATATAGCTGATATAGTGATATAGTGCCATAGCTGAGCTCCACAGCACAGGTCACACCGGTGCCCTCCATCCTGTTCCAGATCCTCCGGGTGCCTTCAAGGTCCCGGTCCTCAGCTGCTGAGCATCCTGTACATTTGGAAGAATGTCCCTTGCAACTGCTGCTGGTACACATGGGGTTCTGCCACCCCCAAAGAGATCCCTGTGCTGGAGCCATGACCCTGCATGAGTTTTGCACTGGAAGAGGCTGCCCTTCCTCATGAAGACCACGAACCTGAATGAAGGCTCAGTTCCCTCAGGGCTCTGGAGCAAAGTGGCAGAATCTTGCTAAGTGGAAACACCTTCACTTGGCCTGAGTTGTAGGCCAGGCAGGTGTTTAAGCTGTCTTCTATCAAGTTACTCATCTGCAGTTAACCAGACCTAAACAGGAGCTGTTGTATTGTGTGGAGTAACCCCGGGTGGTGGCATCAGGCTGCCGGCAGCGGGTTGGTGTCAGCATCTCCAGCAGGACAAGAGCTCAGTGTCAGGGCACTGTGGTGTTCATGCTAGGGGTTTGGGTGCTGGGGATGGACTCAGTGGGGATGGCTGTTCCCTCTTCAAGCACTCTGCTACTGCTGTAGCATTGATCTTGTCCACTGACCCCTTCCAAACAGCGAGTGGCTTGTTGACTGCACACAAGGGCTGGCCAGAGCCTGGTGGCAATGGGTGCAGGATGAGACTCCCCTTACTCAGATGGGATCCTGGTACAGAAATAGTTTTCCACTTTGAGTTTTAATGCTGTCAAGTGCAAGAGGTGTTGCCAGCCACGGTCAGGTGACTGACAAAAAAATCTTCAAAAGCTGTGAGAACAATGTAACAAAAGCAGAGGATCAAGTCCACTGCTGAGATATCAGTGTTGCTAACCAAGGTTATGATTATACACATTTGTAAGAAATACAGATTTGTTAATGTGTAGAGGATGCACTGGCTGATCTGCACCAACTCTGTGAATACATATATATGGGGAGAGCTGGTGTTGCCATCACAAAGGTTGCTTAAAGAAAGATATTCTCTGGTTAATACAGCTTGCAGGCCTTCTGGTAGCCATGGCTGACAGCCAACCAAAGTGCTAATGCAAAGCGTAACTACTGCTGCTGACCAGTGAGATGGCTCGGGGCTCTGAAGATTCACGAGCCACCTACAAAATCCTGAGTGATGCTGCTGCTCCTTGGTTACTTTTCTCGGCTCTGCTGGCAGGGTTTTGTTCCAGCCCTTACAAACACAGCTGATGAATGCAGCGGTACCTTGTTAGGACAATGTGGGTTTGATCAGAGGCTGTACCCAAGGTTATCTTTGCTGGGAAAAAGCAGTGTTACAAAGTAGCATTTCCCATGACATTCCCTCTATTTTCCCTTTCACTCTTACTCTTACTAGATCAGATTTTGGCAGAGAACATTTTCCTTAATTCCATTTACTTTTAAAAACAAGAGTTCTGTGATTAATTTTCTTCTTTCTATTGTCTTAGAAATGTTGGTCAACCCAGAGAATAATTAGCCTTCTGGACTAGATTTCCAGTGTACGTTGGGGTTCTGCATCGTATCATCTTGCCAACTGACTCCCAGGCATGGGTTACATTAGAAAGGAAATGAAATCTAATGGCATGACGTGTGGAAACTCACGATAACGCTGTCACATGCTTACACAATCACAGGCATACATGTTCACTCACCACTGCTAATGTGCTCACGCATGCACATGCACTTGCGTGGCTGCTGACACTTGTAGTCACACACACAAGTGCTCAGGCAAGCACGCCGGTCTTCTCAGTACTGCTGACCCCTGTGTGCCTGCCCTTGGCACCCGCACACCAGTGCAGCCTGCTGTCACATGCCACCACAGTGTTTCTTCTTTAATGTTTTGGGGTTCATACAAATGAGCCATAGGGTGCTCTGCAGTCCTGGGGTTGATAGAAAGGCCGTCTCTCCAGAGCCTGAAATATAACTCATCAACACCTACATCTGCCAGGTTGTCTATGCTGCAGGGAGCGCAAGCTGCTGATGAACAAAGAGTTCACCACTTTGTTTCTTGTATTCCTTCTACTGGCTCCATACCTACATCCCCGCTTGCTAGGTGACTGGGAGCAGGGCAGGAACAGAAACCTGTTGCTGCCTTCTCCCAAGTGCTACTGCTCCTGTGCCCAACAGCCTCCTCCTTCCATGCAGAAGACACTTGCCAGCAGGTACTCTTGGGTGGAGGAACAGTCCCCACTCAATCTCGTTGTTGCTTTGTGTGCAGGCTGGGGTTCCTCCTCTTCCCTGGGTTCACACCAGTGGCCAAACACTCCATTTATAATCATTCTTAAAATCTAGCTGTTCCTTTTTACAACCACATTTATCACCTCTTTACAGAAGCAATACACAGTGGGCACAGCCTGGGTGGACAGAAAGGATTCAATCACTGCTTTGTGATGTCCATTGTCCCAGGAAATGGTGCTCCAGCACAGCTTCTTCCTGAGCACGACTCAGTCCTGCAGGTTCCGGCTGCTCCTAAACACCGTGCTCCTTCTCTCGGAGCAGCTAACTCGGAACAGCGAGTTGAATTTGTTGACACATCTCAGAAAGATCTTGCTGATTAATGTGCTGAATCTCAAACACAGGCTAAGAGCATGAAATCCCTAACAGGGGTTTAGATCAGAGATAACATAATAATACACAGAACTCTTGGAAACATTTTCAAACCATGTAATGTCTATATTCTTAGTGTTCCTGACAGTCCTAATGGAACTAGCCAGTTGACAAGATCTCTTCTGTATTCAATTCCCTGATTGCTTTTAAGCCCCTTTTCATGTAGCTGTGGGTCTTCCAGCACCGCTTAAATCTTCCATGCCTATAGGAACCAGGATCCTGAGCTTAGAGTTGCTGTCTCTGCTCTGTGATGGGGGACACATGACACAAAAGGGTATCCTTGCTAGTGGCAGGATGGGATCAGTTTTACTGGTGGAGAGACGTGACACAGGCCAAGAGGAGGATGTGAACGTTTTAGCTCAGCTTTTGTGTCTGTGCTCTGCTTCTCAGCAGTGTGGGGAGGAGAATGGAGAAACACTGTCTGAGTGTTCGAGACAGGTTAGGGAATTCTTATCACTCTGCCTCATCCTGCAGGGAAAGGCATACTGGAGAGCAGAGCAAGCGGTGATTCATTAAATAGCTCCGCTTCCCCCTGTCAGAGCCTTACATGGTGCACAGCTCATGCCTGGTGCCTTAATCCTTTGAAGATGCTGGGTCAGTTTTTCCTGTTCATCTGGCTTTGGCTGCAGGCGCTTGCAGTGCATTGAGCTGCTGAAGTTTCCTGAGCTCCCTGAGGGGAGACGGTGAGGTTTTAACTTCGGCTACTTATCTGCTCTGTGCCTCCTGCTGCGTTTTTACAGGTAACACTGAACACATTGGTGGTACCCCTGCCTCTTCCCACCACATGTGCCCATGCCATCCTGTTTACTCTCAAGGATTCATGGCAGGCAGCTCTGGGATTTCATGCTGAAGGACTCAGGAATATTTTCTCTGGGTTGCGAGGCAGCAAGGGGGAAGGTTCCCAAGCCCCCCTTCGAGTTCTGGCACTGGTGCAATTGAACAAGCTGGAAAAGGGCCCTTCCCAGCAAGGGCCGTGCATGCACTCACAATGGCATGTACTCTCAGGAGGGGATAAGTCCCCATCCAAACCCCACGCACAGCTAGCTTCACAGCCCACTCCACCTTCACCTGGCTCATTTGCGGGTCTCTGTTCCTGTGCAGATGTTATCTGCTTTCCCCTTCATTTGTTCTCTGTCTTTAGTAGGTGATTGCCTTTGCTGACAGGGTACAGAGACCTGCTTGCAGTGAACCACATGGGAGCAGAGCAAGGCTGCTCGTGAGCCTCCACAGAGCCTTAGGAGCAGCCTCTAGGGGGAGGCCCCAGCCTGATCTGGCAGAATCAGCTTCCCTGACTCCAGCTGTGCCCCCAAGCAGGGACGGGGCTCTAGGTCCAGGCACCCATCACCGCCAGATGGGTGCCAGATTTAGGCAGCTGCGGCCAGGGAGGTAAAGGTGAGAGAGACAGGGCTGGAGCTGCTTCTCCCCACAGCACACCGGAGTCTAACCTGTGAGCTCAGGGCACCCAGAAGCAAGGGCAGCCATCACCACGACGTGACACTCAGCGCCCACCGGCCCACGGTGCCCAGTGGGGCAGCCCTGTGGGGCAGCGTGCCTGCCTGGAGGCCTCAGCTTCCACCCCAGGAGCACCCACGGGAAGGAGAAGGGGAAAGTAGTATGGGAACTTGAGGATCTTTAGGGATACTTTTGGTACACTTTGGATCTGCCAAAGTAGGTATTTAATGACATAGTTCTCCCGGGACCAGAAGAAAAACAGCAGTTTGCAAACCCAGAGGCTGTCTGTGGACCTTCTAGAGTACTACTAGCCTCTTGTGGCCTCCCAGGTCCCTTTCCTAATGCTTTCCACAGCATGGCCTCTAGTTTAAGTCAGACCCCAGGGTGAGCTACAGTTTAACAGCCAATGATACTGGGTTTGACTTCTCAGGTGGTGAGTTCCCTGTGTTACTTTCAAAGAACATAGCGGTTTAAGCCTTTTCATGCCTTTGGAACTTCTGATGACTACAGAGAATGAAAGCCAAACTTACTAGACCCAATAATCCTTGTTTTCCTACCAGACTAAACACTATATAAAGCATACCAATGGCAGTCTTCACACTCTCCTCCACATGGGTTTGGCTGTATATCACTACATAGGTAACAACCCAACAGCAGGATTTGGTCCCATTTCATTTTTCTTGCAACTCTGAATGTCCTTTCAGACATTGCCCCTTGCAGTCAAAGGTACCCTGTACTTCACTGCATAACTTGATGGCTCCTTTTCAGCGGGGCACGGTTAGAAAGCACATGACGTTGGAATATTTTAATGGGAGCAATGATGTCTCAGTAGTCACTGCACTGCAGTCCTATGACCCCTTTGCTGAGTCCAGGCAAAATGCTGAGAGCTGAACAACAAGCGAGCAGGCACAGGTTGGCTAATGTAAGCATTGCTCCCCAGATTGTGTGTGACTGCGGTTCTTTCAGAGGAGACCTTCTGTGTTTCAGTTTAAAACCTAGACAGCACTTCTCAGTTACGCTAAATGGCATTGCCAATGGGCAGAGGCCCATTTGGTGGGGAGCTCTGCAGACATGTGAGGATCAGCAGCCTCAGACCCAGGGAGATGTAGGACAGGAGCAGGAGAACATGACAAGCATTGACTTCAAATGATGAGGCAAAAGTGAATGCAGAGAGAGTGAGTGTCCTACCCACAGCTAGATGGAAACCTGTGCCAGAGCAGAGGTATAACAGAGCTGGTCAGCACAGCATAAAGAAAATACAAGGCTGTTTTTCCCTTTCATGAATGCATGCCTGACTGTTTTTGGTAGAAGTTTGTTACTTGAGATTCTCCTTATTAAGGAGACAGGAAAGTCAGTAACAATAATTAATACAATTAATTAATCACAAGGCACTGCTGCTGCTGCCATGGTGTAGGTCTCATCCATAATGGGAGAGAACTTTGTAGAAATAACACTTTTGATTAGACCAGTGATATTTGGAAGGCTTTACTTGATCTTGGAGTACTAGAAATTCGCTGGCATCTGTTGACCTTTGAGAAGCGGGTTTCTGCTCCAGACTGGGAGCTCACTGGCTGGAAGTCACAGGCAAGACTGGAGTGCACAAGTTTGTCACAAGATAAGTATAGCCCACCAATGTAACATGACCATGAAAGAGGCAAAAACAATGCCAGGATGCCTCAGGATAGCTCCTCCCAGAAGTGACAGTAAAGAACCTGTGGCAGGGAGCCCTGCAGAGACCACGTCTGGAAAGGTGCATGCAGTTCTGGTTGCCTGCTTCAAGAAAGACGTAGTCATTGCTCTCTGTACATACATTGCTGCTAAATTGCTACTAAATCCCACTGATTAAGAAGAGTTTTTCTTGGCTGGTTAAACTAAAGATCTTTGCTGGCAAGAGAACAAATGGGTATAAACAGGTCATTATGAATTTTAATCTGGAAATGAAGGAATACAGTTTGAAGGTCAGGAGTGAGATATAGGAACAGCCTTCCCTAGAAACAGTGACGATCAATCATATTGCTTTGAAATGGAGATTTTTCACTGGACATCTGCAGGGTCAGGTCCAACAAACTGCAGCTCAGTGGCTCCTCGTTTGTGCCAGCTGCCCAGTGTTAGGGACAGTCTGCCTTGCACACAGGGGACAGCCAACAACAGGGGAGCTGAGGACAGCTGAAGCAGAGGCTCTGGTTATCAGCCCCTCTTGTGGAAGTTTATAATCTCTCCAGAATGATCTGTTTATTTTGCTTAGTTTGTCATCCCCCAGGACACACTGAAGTCCTGTGTTTTTCTAAGCTAGATATTTCTGGGTGCTAGGACAGTGGGACTCCTGAAGCATGTGTATGTGGATGGAGAGGTTTTGCTAAATACTAATAATACTCTAAAATAAAAATACTAAATACTAAATACACTGTAGCTCTCTGTGTCTGGAAAGCAGCAAATATTCTCTTGGGGGGTATCCTCAACCACATCTCTGTATCGCACCATCCCACACCAGTCTCTTGCAGGGCAGACAGCATGTGTCTGCCACGTACAGTCCCATAGGCGCATGGCCAGGTACTGGAGCTGCGCACTGAGCCCCAGGGACCCCCAGCTCTCCTTCCAGGTAGGGAAAAGGGGATGTACGGGTAGACCAGGGGTAGGAAGGCAAAGCATGACCCATAGGGGAGTTCAGCAAATCCTTCCTATCATGCACCTGGGGCAGAGAAGTGGAGGGAGCCCACTGAGACGTGAGCTGAGGGAAACAAGGATGTATTTGTCACAAATTAGTGCAGGGTAGTGACAGTTCCTCTCCTACTGAGCAGCTTTTAACCCCCCTTTCCTGGTGAGACCCAGCAAGTCTCCTCACACAGGCACTTGGCAAGGGGAAACACGGAGACCCCACAGCCAGAAATCAGCCTGCTCCCCCAGGGCTCTGCCAGTGTGCCCCTATTCACTAGCAAAGAGTTTAAACAAAAATCATTTGACTTGGCTATTTGTTAGCATTCACATTGTGTGACTGATAGTTTAAATCATCTACTATTGTTTCTGTTCCTTAACTGGATGGCTTTTAAACAGGAGACCCAAAAATACACTCTGGTAAGAAATATCAGATGAATATTCACTTGGGATGAAATTCGCATGCTTCTGCCTCGCAAACACTTGCCCCAGCGTGGAGCTGCTGTGCGCATACTCACCAGGAACCCCAGAGTGCCCAGAAATCCCGGCAAGCTGGACGTCGAGCCGTGTTGAGCACACTTCTTGGCAAAGCTCGTGTTCTTTATGAGTGGCTGGCCCCAGGAGGGTACTGTGCAGCTGCTGCAACTGCTGGGCTTTTGCTCTGCAAAGTCTGACCCTTTTGTTTGTGAGTTTTGTTTCTTCTGCACACCTTGCAAAGGAGGTCCTTGCAGTGAGCTTGGTACTGGACAGTTCCTGCTGTGACAACTCACATCACAGTAGTGATTACAGACAGCTCAGGTCCTGCTGGAGTGGCCACTACCACAACTTTTCCACCTCTTTCCTCCAGGCTGTGAGGTGGAGATCACAGATGCAGCAAAGCACTCGTGGTCATGGCTTCTGTCTGGGCAAGTCAGATCCCTTTTTGCCAGATCCCTGGTCACCACCCCTGAGCAATGCCTGGTGCACACTGCAGCCCTCTTTCACAGCACGTGTATGTCCAGCCCTCTGGCAAGCCATCTCCTGCTGAGTGCGAGCAAGCAGAGTAGGCAGGTGGGATGCACTGCCTCCATACACCCCGGCTATAATACCTCTTCATCTGAGAAATGACTCAGTACCCTTGTCCCTTCCTACTCTGTCCATTGCCTGAAGGGAGCAAACAGAGTGTGGAAGGACAATGCATCCATGGGGCATCGACCTGCACCATGAAGCATGTGCCCTGCTCTCCTCACTGCCCTTCAGCCCCATTTGAAAACATTATGGTCTGTCTTCTCCCCCCTCTGAAAACAGGAGGTGTAGCCCTCTTATTCTTTGCAGGGAAAGCAGAGAGCCAGACATTGCTGTGTAATCTCAAATGGGTGATAAATGCTGCTGTTTGTGCGTGACAGGGAGTTTGCCTGGCAGGTAGGCACTGGTGCACTGCTGGAGCACACGTGGTACAGAGCAGCCCTCCATGCTTGGCCAGCAGGCAGCAACAGAGCCGGGCTCAGGCACTGCGGCTTCCAAGGAAGAGCTGTGCGAGTTCCTGGGAACGGCTGTGTAACCTCGCTGAGGCAGGGGCCAGGCTCTGCTCAAGCACTGAGCCAGGGAGTGCAGTGATGGGGACTGACCCTTGCTGGCCAGGGAACCAGAGGCAGCTCCCTTGACATATCTATGAGTAGGAAATCTGTGACAAGGAGCTTTCTAAATGAGGGTGGGGTTCCTGACCACACACAGCTCTCATTGGTGGGGATGCCTCTTAATTCAGAAGCACTTTGACCTTGAGATGGCTTCAAGCCAAAGAAGCATCAGGTAAGGAAGACAGATAAGCACAGAATCCATGGACAAACAGCTCAGTGTTCACATCTCTCCCCAGCTGCCTGGGAATTTGCAATAGTATTTCTACAAGGCAGGTTTCAGATCCCCTTATTTCCTACTAAGGAACGAGGACACTTCTGTGTCAAAAGCTTGCTTCTCCTTGGCTTAGGGAAAACTGCCTTGTCCGTTCGCCCCTCCACTGCCTGAGTACCACTTCAGCTCTCCACTGGCCACACTACCCCCAGCTCCCTCCTATGGCCTCAGCAGGCACACACACGTCTGGGAGCACTGACATTTGGCTCAGTCACCTGTCAGGGCAAAGGGACTCACGCCGCCAGCTCCCCTACCCTAAACACTGTTCAGGAAACTGCACCTTGCACATTCTGCCCACATTACATGGAGGGGCACATTTCACTTGCTAGAAGGACTCAGGGCAGCTTTTATATCCCAGGTAACTCAGACAGGCAATTCCCGGCCCCTGTCTAAAGACCAATATTTGAAGCATTTTCAAAACATGGTGATGGGATGGACCTCTCAGTAGACCAGGCTGCGCATCCCATCCTGGCTGGAAACTGAAGGGAAGAGTTTGTGGCAGAACAGTGCCAGGAATTGTGTAGGTATTTACTGGGGACACAGGTGACTCAGTCCTGGACTCAAATCACCCCCAAAGGAGATCAGTCTCCTCTTTCCTGCAAGTCTGTCACTAGCCTGGTAAGATGGAGGGTCCTGTGCACCTTTGCTTCTTGCTTCTCCATAAGAGGAGGCTGGACCATTTCAATGCAGGCTGAGATTAGGGCTCCCAGTCAAACCTTGGACTCAGCTACGTTTGAAGTAGAAGGTCAGAACCTGTCCTTTGCCTCAGCATCTCCTGCTGACAGCTTATATGGGTAACAAGAATGATATACAGATGGGCCTGTGCAGAATGGGCTGGAGGTGGGTCCTACCTCATGGGACTCCCCACCCCCTGCCTGGTTTTGGTCCTCCAAGGGGTTGAAGACTTGATCTGTGCAGTTCCCCACTCTGCTGAGCAACCTCTCTGAGATGATGACGTGAGCAGATGGCATTTGACAACGTGACGCGGACCTAAGAAAATCAGGGAAACACAAATATTTGTGATATTAGAAATAGTTACAAAAATACAGACCAATAAAAACCATGGTTAGGATTATAGTAAGAAATGCATTCCAGAGCTGCTGCTGTGTCTTAGCTTGCTTGGGAAGCTGGCATCTTGGCCTCCCTCTTCCAGGGCTGGTTTTCCCCAGAGGGCTGCTTCAAATGCGTCTTTCCTGTGTATACTGTCTGAGATGTCCAACCCTATTCCCGGAGATAAAGGGCGGGGTATTGGGCATGAAGCAGATATTTCTGAGTAACTAATTGTGTCCACCCTCATCTGAGCTTGTACATCCCTTCTGTTTTTCTTCTCCCATGTAAAGGCTCCCCCTTTCTCCATCACCGTAGCACCATGGTCTGGTCTTCCCTCCCTCCTCCCTACAGAGCTTCTGGAGATCTATGGGGTGCACTGAGGCTTGGCTTGGGGCAATGGTACCTGCTGTGCAGACTGGGTATTGTATAATGCAGGTAGGCACCCAGTGGTGATTTTCGTTTGCTGTCCTACTGGGGTCAGTGTTGGAAAGCCCAGTCTGCTCCTTCCCTTGGGGATGTTTTCCAAAGAAATTGGCATCTGTGAGAGCAGCTGGTTCTCATTTCATACTAGTCTCGTCATCACTGGGGCAAAAGCAAATAGTGAAATAGCTGCACAGACTTATCACTCTTTATAGGAAGTGGCTCAGTTCTCCACAATAGCAGCAGTGCAGAAGATGACAACTGTGTATGACTGCAGGGCAAGGTTGCACGAGGCCAAATCCGATACTGTTTCTAAGGAGCGCTGACATCCTTAGCGAGGCCATTGTCTCAGAGCAGAGGTCCTGGCTACCAAGAACTACAGCTGCTACTGTGCCAAAAACCTTGGAGATACCACTACTGCACCATTAAATAATGTGAGTTGTCATCTGCCATGGACCATGGTCCTTCTGTGCTAAAAGCTCTGTGACACTGAGCAAAACCATAAATGCACTATTTTAACTAAAACAAAGTAGGATCATCAGCAGGAATAATGATAATGGTTCTCACAGAACTTTCCTTAGTCTTTGAGATATTCATTGAAGTCAAAAAGTTTTACGTTAGGCCAGGGACAAATGTTAATGGGGAAGAATGAATGGAAACTGCAGGTAAGAAGTTCTATTATCTTCTCTGGGCAGATACTCAGAGCTAATGACAAACATGGGGCACTGGTTCAGCTAACCAGGGAGTAGCAAAACTATGCCAAAGTTGAGTCTAGTCTACCTGGAAGCAAGTTATTTGTCATACTTGTACTAGATCAGCTTCTCATCAATTCCTGGGCAGTATGAGAAGTGCCCAGCTCTGGACAAGATCCCTCAAGAGCAGCTCTTCATCCTTGCTGAGGCTCTGTGTTGCTGGTGCAGCCCTGCAACTACACCACACCAGGAGGAGGTTTGTCTCCTGTAGGCTGCCAGTGTGTGCTTGACAACCAAGAGGTGAAACATGAGGTATTGAAGCCTCCTTTCCTTCTCTTGGGCTTCTTAATGATGTTCTACATGTTTCTTTTTTCTGCACTATCTGTGTTGCATTATTCTTTATTTAGTTGCTCCATATACAATCTGCAGTTTAAATACATTGAAGCATTTATTTATTTATTTATTTATTTATTATTTTCCTGGGGAGGGGCAAGTTCCTTAAATTCCCCTCCATTCCAGTTCATGTCAAGATGCAGACACTTCCATGAACAGACAAAACCAAACCCATTTCTTTTCTCCAAGTCCGTGATACAGAATTTTTCCAGATCATTTGGTCTGGAGCCAAGAAGGGATGGGAAATGTCCACCACAGCAACCTATTAGCATCCATGCAGTTCTCTACTTCCTGAAGGCAGCGACTGTATTCACAAACAAGCAAAGAATGAAGCAGAGCTTTTGGTACTATTCAGTTGGTTTCAACAGTTCTGCACTACTTTTCTTCAGACTTTACAGCTACTTTCGTAATGCCATGGAAAGACCTTCTGGAGAACAACCTCGATCTGTAGAATCTTGAGAGATTATTCCAACCCTAGCATGTGGGATGAGAGACTGTAGGCACTGAGAGGTAGAATAACATGGATGTGTTCAGGATCTGGAGGAAGGAAAGTCAACAGGGTTGGCTGTGCAGGACAGTTGGTGATGGGACGAGGCAGGCAGCCTGGGAGGGGAGGGGTTGTGGGACATGCCTGCCATCTTGTGTTCCTGAATTTGCTACTGCCAGGGATGCATATGCAGTCATTCTTGTCAACTCTGCTAGTTGTCCCTTTTGTCACTATGGTAATGGTGAAAACCCTCCTATAAGTCTGTAGAGAAATACTGCTCTTTCCAAGTTGGAATGGTTTGTCTCCCCAGCCAGACTGCCCTCCCGTGGGAGCTCAGATGTGTTTGCTTTTCAGAGACATTGGTCTAATTGAGGGCAACTTTATATAATCTTAGCCAATAATTTTCCTCTGGAAAAAAAACAATTCCTTTCTGGAAAACACTGGGATTGAGGGGATTGAGCACATACTGCTCCAATGAGGTATGAGCAGCCTGCAGAGTGCAAGCAAGGTTTCACTTGTGCAAGTGGCTCTGTTTGCTTGCAGTGCACACCAGCGCAATGCAGCAAAGAGGCCCTGCCAGTTCTATTGGCAGCACCGGGCCCTTTTCCTCGGCCCCACACACCATCCAACATAGGAAAACCTTGTCTTCTTGTGTCAAGCTTTTACCATTCAATTTAAGAAACTGTTTCAGTTTTCTTGATCCCTGCCCCCAGGGATTCACTTATCACATTTTTTAGGTGGCTTTTTGTCACTTGCTTGCACCTTTGAGCACATATACACACTCAGATCAGAGCTGGTAATAAGTAAAACTATTCCTTCCAAAACAGAAACTCATTCTTGTCAAGATTCCCATCTATAAATAACTCTGAAAAGGACAGGAAAGTTTAACTTGGCATGAAAATGTGGGTACCATGAGGAATGCCATTTTTCATTGCTACCAGAATGGGCCCCACAATAGATGCATAGCATGAATACATATGTCCTGCCCAGAATATGTACCTCTGCTGTGCCCAGCTGTGTATCATGACCTACAGATTGGGCACGGCTGGTAAACGAAAAACTGTGGAAAGCTGCAGGGTGCTTCAGACAATCTGACCGGCTGGGCAACAGTGCACAAATTCCAGAAGAAAAAAAGAAATGCCATCAGCAATGAGGTAACAGGAATACAAGGCATTTGGATGTGAGCTGTACAGACCCATGAAAAGGGACACCCCCTATCCAGAGGAATTTAGCATCTAAGTAAACCCCATCTGGGAGGGGAAGTGGGCCAAGAAGTGGCTTCTGGAGAGGGACTTCCCTGAGCTGTCAGGTAACAAAGGCAGGTTCCCTGAGCATTGGTGCCAACCAGTGCTCTGTCTCCTAACCCTGTTTCTTCAGCTTCTTGACTTGCACCCATCATCCCCAAAAACTGGTGGCCCTATGCCATCTGCAATCAGCATGTTGTGTTCTTCCTGTTCTCCCCTTAAGTAGCCCTTGCTTTTTCCACAGGAGCCTGCCACAGCACTGGGAGAACCTGTTCTCCACACACTGACTCATCTCCTCACTTTGGCCACATCCTTTGAACTCTGCTGCTCCTACATTTTGCATGTGTTATATAGAAGCATGTAGGAGGCTTCAGGGCAGGGCTAACTTTCATGGCTATGTTTGTATAGGGGAAGTGGGTCTTTCTCTGGGCAATGTAACTTCCATAGATATACAGATAAGTCCCAAGTCAGGAGTCTTTTCAGTAACACAAGTGTACCAGTTCACCCACATTATGGTGCTTTACTAATCCAAAGGAATTGCCACTTTCCCCAAGCTGCTGTTCTGATGCATCTGTCTCTTAGGCACACATCAGGGATCAGAGAGCAGAATGAGGAGGACAGTGTTAGTCCCTGCACACCAGGCATTAAACTGGGGTCTGTGGTGGGAGAACAGACCCTCCTCCCTGTTATCAGTGAGGCCCCTCTCAAATAGGCCCCATCTGCGATAGATGCTGAGCCTGCAGATAGTGGGGTCCTTAGGTCAGACCATTCCTGTATAAAGGCCCCTATCTCAGCCAAAATCCATTCCCATTCTGTGTTTTAAAACAATGCCTAAAGAGCCTGAGCACTTTGTGCAAGAGACACATTTGGCTAATCTCTGTCTGTGGCTGGCTGCTAAAAGTGCTGCTGACACCTGTCAAAGTGATAGCAGAGGTGGCTTCCCAAAGAGGCCTCTCCTTGAAATCCTCAGAGGTTCACGGCAAGTGGGAGCCAACATCCCTTACCCCTTATCTCCCAGCTGTGCTGAGAGGAACCTGAGGTGTGGGAAGGTGGCTTTATCTCTGCAAGTGACAAAATGGCTTGAGTAAATAAGCTACTGGGTTGGGGAAGGTCCCAGACATATTTCTGGGACAGGTTTTGAACCACCATAGCTCACTGATGAGCTGGGAGAAGCTGATGGAAGAGTAGTATGCGCTGCCAGCACAAACCTTCCTCCCACTCCACAGAGCACAACAGGACCAGCCCCACACACTGGTGTACACCAGGCCCTCCCGTGTACACCCTGTGACACAGAGCACCCATTGCCACCCATATTGCCAATAAAAATCAGCACATCTAACTCCCTTGGTGAAGAGAGCAGTCAGAGGATGTGTGTCCCGCAGGGCAGGGCAGGGTAACAGTCTCACCCAGACATAGGTCCCTTGGGACTGTGACTGTGAGCTGTTCCAAAGAAGCTGGTCACCTGAGATGATGTGACCACCTGGAAGATGAGCCAGGTGCCCTCGTCCAACCTCCCTCAAAAATGTCCACATGGGGTGGAGAACTTCACACAGCATCACTCTGGATGAGACAAGGAAAAGTCTTCGATACTTCATTTCAGGCCAAAACCACCTGTCTGCCCCTCCTTTCCCAAATATGAAACCAACCAGCTGTCACATCTGCAGAGCAACTGCTCTACCACACCTCTGGGCTGAGGTTCGGACATGTGCTGGCCTCCTCACCAGGTTGTACACTCCAAGGGTGATGAATGTCAACCCACAGAGGAATATGACTGAGGACAGGCAGTGCCGTACCAGAGCAGTCATCTCCCTCTTTTAGCTCTCTCCCAGCTGCTTCCCTTTTTCTCCTGTACGAGGGAAACTGGTGACCAGGGCCCTGGGGTCAGGGCCATGCTCAGAGGAGCAGGCAGTCCTGCCTTGTCCCTATTATGTCATTGGAAGCCAGAAAGAAAACCAGTTTTTTCACATTTTTTCCCCAAATGTCATTTCCATTAGATGGTCTTTTTCAGCCAATTTAAGCTCTCAGCAGAATTCCCACCAAATTTTATATCAACTATTTTAGGGAAGGGTTTAAAAAAGTGAAAGAGTTTGACTAATTTTAAACCTAGCTCTCCCAAGGGACACTTAACAAAACATACAATGTCTAAAAACCTTTGCCGTTTTGAAGAGTTCAAAATAACATTCCAGAAGGGATCTTTAGAAAAATGTTCCTGCACCGGTCCTGTTCCCGCTGCTGGGCTGGGCTGCCTTGCTTTAATGCACCACATTTGTTTCTCATTTAGTTATCAAACGGACATTTAAAATGAAGTCTCAGAGTAAAGGAAATCCAACTAACCTGCCTCCTTTCGTTTTCAGAATGTTGAAGGCATACTGAATGAGCAGAGCCTATGCTCGCCAGGAACAGGGCTGAGCACACCTTGGCTTCCCCTGCTGCTGGTTCTCTGCTGTCCTGCGTTCAGGACGTCCCCTCCTTTCCCTTCCATCGGGAGGCACCCCTGCTGCCCCGCTCGGGGAAGACAGGGAGCATCATTGCATGAACCAGGGGACTCTGTGAAACTCCCCCAGTACCTTTTGTCTGAAGGAACTGGATGTGTTCAAAGATGGTTTTATTAAAAGAAGCTAGGGAGGAGGCGTTTAAATCACTCTCAGTGTTTCCTGCAAATTAGCAGCTGTTGACTCTGGGGCTGCTGATCCTCAGCTCGGTGGCAGGTTGCTTGTTTGGGCAATAACCCCTGAAGCTCGGTTGGAACCACATAAGCAGCCTGAGCACCCGGTCACTTCGTTCCTGTCCCCAATCATTTTCTGTTCCTCTGGAAGAAAGTTCCTGGCATGCATTTTCTCAGAAGCAAATATAAAGTGCTGTCTCCAGAGAAACTCAGTACTCAGGACTCAGAGACTGATCCTCTTTGGAAACTGTTTATTAGAGAGCAGTGCAAAAGCAAAGTTAGCCAGAGGTTTGGGGTATGTCCCATTACATATTCTTCAGATGAGGCTGTCACCAGAACATGCAATACTGATGATGGCAGGCATTTGAGTCATGTTACATTTGTATTGATTTGTGTGGTGGTGAGTGTTAGTGACAATATTAGATGTTTTGGAAGGGAGATCTATTTCGTCTGTTTTATTCCTAGTTTTCATAGCATGGATGCCCTTCAAAATAAAACATCTAATTCTTACATTTCTTTTGTGTTTTTTTTTTTTTTAATAAGAAATGAAATTTAAGAATTAATGTATTTGAGTCAACATGAGCCCAAATAGCACTTATTAAAATACTATGTAAGTAACTCAATATGCCCATTACCTTCTTTTCATTAACAGCAGACAATATTTCTTTTTGTCAACAAAGATATATTGAAGATTTATTGAAGCATAGTGGGATATGTCTAGGTCTTAAACATACAAACAAAACTATAAATAGTTAGAGAAGATAAGAAAAGTAACTTACGTAAATAGCCTACAATTAATACAGTACCCAGGAATCCTTCCTTGCTCCCCCCTATGTTTAACATTTCCAGATGTGCCTGGATGACCAGTTGGGGATCAGAGGTCTCACGCTGCATGACCATGAGGCCTACTTTTCAGTCAGAATGAGTCATAATAAATGTTCTAACGCACATCTGCTTTTCTGTCGTTCTTCCTGACCTGACCAAGTACATGGTATTTCATGAAGGAGACATCTTTCAGCTGAATTTGTCTTTCCTGTAGATCCTTGTCAGGTAGTTTCATTTTCTAAATGTGGCTTCAAACTCTTTGGCCAATTTGGTTCTGCTGCCATCAGCACTGAACAGAGGCAGACATTGCGGTGCACCAAGAACCCCACTGTCCTTGTTGGTCTTCACATTATTTCACTTGTGAGCTTGGTCAAGAGAAAATGTCATGTCTTGCAATCTGTGACACTTCCTTGTAGGTGCCCTCTGACCCTACCTGGTTGCATTGCACAAAGGTTTGTGATACCTTGGATATGAGCAGCCTCAACATGTATTATTAGTATTACCTCATGCAAAGATCCCAAGTGATCACTTTGAGATCTTTTTCAAGTATACCTGTATTTATTAGACAGACTGACAGCACCTTACATAGTACAAGACACTCCAGGTGAATTTTCTCGTGGCTAAAGTCAGCGCACGCTTCAGCAGAGCCTCACCGTCCCACTGACATTTGGTGTACATGCCAGACTGGTGGATATGTGCTGGGCCCACAAGAGCGCATAGGACAAGAGACACAGTTAGCCACTTGGGTGGAAGCCACTTTGGTCTGTTATCTATTCTATGACCTGTTATCTATTCACCAAGCTCACATCCACTTAAGCCATCCCATTGCCACATAAAGGCTGTTAATTTTATCCCCACTGTGACAGGCTCACAAAAGGGATTGTGCCATTAGGAGCCGACATTTTAGGCAGTTTAGGTTGCAACTGGGTGGTAAACATTCGGTGCTTCCCTCGGCCAGTGATAAGATCAGGCTCAAGCAAAACTAGGAATCCATCCCTCATATGGCCATAATGAGATGATGTTTGCCAGGTTGTCCCAGCTAACGGAGTACAAGTTGGCAATAGCTCCACATCTGAAGGTCCCGTTAAGTCTTGCCCTAAGACTGACAGATTTCATGCTTTTTCATAAATACCACGGTTCTTTTAATATATATACATCTATTTGGCTCACCAGTTAGAGAAGATTTTAGAAGAGTAGTGAAGTAAATGTGAGGAGAGGGCAGGATGGCATGCTCCGGTGCTCATCCCAGTTGCTTGTGAAGTTAGTTTGTACCACCAGGTTTTCATGGCCCATTTTACATCCGTTCTAACAGCACTACACAGTACTACTTGAATTAGGTTTTCATGAGTTCATATCTGCTCTTTTCATGCCATACCTCTGCTTTGCCCTCATTTCACCAGGAGTCTTTTTGGTCCTCACAAGTCTAGTCTCTCTACACCCATGTTTCCACACAGTATGGTGATCAACCTTTCTCTCTGTCCCCTGGTCTCAGCCACTTCTAGTGGGATTCTTCTCTCACATCTGTTATCTGAAAGTTAGAATCCAGTCTTAGTTGTCACCAAGGCTTCCTCTCGGCTTGACGGAAAGAGAGTGTTCCTGCAAAGGCCAGTTCTTCCCAGTCTGAGTTCGAGGTGCAAGGTAAAGTCAGCAGATGGTCCTCTGCCAGCACCTTTTGTCCTTTGCCTGTACGAGACACCTCAAGGCTGAACACAAAATCTAATTTGGAGACAGCCAATTTGGGAAGGATGTGTATGGATCTCACAAAATATCAGACTTGATGCTTGGAGCAGAGTAGGAGAATAAAAGCAGCTCCTGCATATGGTGATGCCCAAAGACCTTCCTTGTCCCTATGCAGCCACCTCCCACCAACCAAGGACAAAAGGTTTCTCGCAGTCAGGATTGATCAGGTGTGGACTTTTCACAGATCCTCTTCCTTCTTATCCAGAGATGTGAGGCTTCAAAATTGCCTTCAGAACATTGAAAGAAAAAAATTGAAAGGTTTATTTCTAAAAACAGATTTGAAGAAAATAGAGTGTTTTAAAAAACAAGGACAGAGACCTCCTTTTGGTTCATTTTCCCTCAAAATGGACAGGAAAATGTTTTTTAGAGTCATGTGAAAAAATATTTTATTTCCAAGAGTTTCCTCTGCATCTGCATTATAGCATTAGATCTATGTTTACACATTATTTCAGAGCCCTGTCCAAATAACTTCCCTTTTGTTTACACGTCAACAGTAGGAAGCTCCCTCTTACCATAATCTGAGTGCTTTCTTACTGTAGAGGTATGACTGCGAGGCCATACAGCTAAGTGTTTTAAAGTGCAGTGGATGTATTTCTCATCATTTAGAAAAACAAAAACAAAACAAAACAAAACAAAAACATACTTAAATGCTTCAAAGGGTGTACCTAGCGTTGCTTTCTATTTTCGTAATCTTTAAAGTAGTAGGTAAATCTCAGGGTTACTTCAAGCTTGCCCCAGTTTGTCTTTTTGTTTATTTGGGTTTTATCTTGGAAGAAATTTGCCTCAAATCTCACATCTCTGCTTCAGAATTGTAAAAAAACATTTGCTCAGATTGTTCATCTTCAAACCCCTGTGATCTGCAAACCCTGGCACCTCTGTGTTCTGCCCCCCCACCCCCCACCCCGCTACTCCCAAGCTGGGAGAATTTCAAAGTCTCTGCTTTCTCTCTTGATTTCGTAGCCTTAACTGATTGAAGCGGGAAATGTGGGGAGGCTGCTGTATGCAGGATTAACCTGTGGCTCCCCCAGGTTTATGGCAACACAGCTCCCGTTTCTGATTTAATGGTAAGCATCTGAGGAAAAGGTCACAGAGACCCCAGGGAAGGGCCATCGGGGGTTTTCCCTCCTGGTGGGGCCTGCAGGGAAGGGCAGTCCTTGGGAAGCTCACAGCTCAGGCTGCGACCAGCCCCGTCCCCGCAGCAGATGATGAGCAGACGCCGGCAAGAGCACAGAGCTCCTTGAGGCCCCAGTTCTTGCAGCAGGCGCTGTGGAGCCGGGAGCCAAGGTGCAAGACAGTAGCAGCCTGAAATCTTGTAAATAAACAGCACGAGCAGCTCGTGATGAGCAGTATCCTGCTCTTGCCTTGTGTCTGCTCAGCAGCACAGGTCTGGCTGCACCCTGTGGGCAAGGGACATGGTGCTGCCTGGGGAGCCTGGCAGCGCCCAGGTCTCCAGAGGCTCTGCTGGGTGCAGACCTCACCATGTCTCACGGTGCTTCGGAGGAGGCAGTGTCCTATAAAGTCACCGCTTCTCTGTTTTCAAACATTGTCTGAGCAGAAAGGGGAAGATTGGGCTGAGGAAGGCTTGTGTGTGAGGGAGCTGGGGTAAAGGAAGACGAAGGCCTTCCAGGATGTTCTTGAGATGGTAACAGAGCCCAGAGGGCTGGGAGCAGGACTGGACCCCAAAGACAAATGCAGACACTCATGAGCAGCTCGTTCTGCCCTGAACAGCCACATCCGCCCTCATGTATCCCTGCCAGAGACCGTGGGCTGAAGGGACACTGAGGAATTTCTCCTACACTGCTGAAAGGTCCAGGCTTAGGTGTGAAGGATAAGCAGTGGCAGGACAGGGGATCTGCAGCATCTGCAAAAGGGCTGGCAGCTCCATGAGAGCAAGGACCATGAGCCCAGGGAGACACAAGGAAGGTCCTGTCATGAGAGGCTCAGGTGGGGTCAGTGTCCATGAGTCCCTGAGCCTGAGGAACCATCTGAGACCAGAGGTCACCTGGGTGGGGACAGCTGGCAGTGCTGCAGGCATGGTCCTCCAGGAATCTGACAACTGATGGGAAATTTGGGATCCATCTGCACCCTCTTCCATGGCCAAGGCAGGCAAGCAATGGCACAAGCTTCAGAGAAATAATGCATCTAATCCGCCTGAGTAATGCTAATGCAAGCCTCTTGATTAGTGTTTAGAAACCAGGCAAACAATTGATTTAAAATAATTGGTAAATTATGATTAAATAAAAACATTTATACAAAAGAGTTTGTCATTGATATGGTTAAATAAATATTTGTAGAAGTAACTTATACTTGGCCCTGTGCCTGGGCGATGAGCTCTCTTGGGCTGGCTGTGGTTTCATTTTAATAAAGACCAGAAGGCATTCCAGAAATACATAATGCTCCCAACCCATCCGATGTATATCTGGGGCTTTAGCTCTGCTCGCCACTAACCCAGGCCCAGCTTCACTTCGTATCACTTGCTAGTGCCTGTCACAACCCCTCCCCAAAAGCACACTCTTTATTTAGGGCTGGACCACAAAACAAGTGGCTGTGTCTAGAGAGTTTAGTGGGCAGGAGGAAGGGATGTGGATGGAAATGTTCAATTCACTGCTGCTCCCCTGCATCGCTGGAAGAGAGGTAGGGCTGGATAGGCTGCTTTGTAGCAAAACCTCAGAGCTGCTGCAGGACTTAAAACAATACAGTTCTTATCTGGCCCTGCTTGGTGGGAGACTTCCAAGAGCTTTTCAAAGGGGTTAGCCTCATTATCGACTGTTTACAGATAAGGAAACTGAAAGGAGACATGACTTGCCCAAAGTCCCACTGTGGAGGGAAGAGCACCAGGTCACTCTGCCGGCAGGGGCCAACAGAGGCTCTGCAGGGTTCTCAGACACCTTCTACTTGGGTTTAATATTGATGGTTTCTGCTATATCTGGTTACAGAGCTGCTCCCATGGACCACTGGGGCTTGTGCAGCCCCTGCAGACACGCGCATGTTGCCCAGCGTCACTCCGCAGCTACTAAGCAAGTGGAGGTCAGCAAGTGGAGTAATCTGAGGCACTGGAGGTGATAGTGGCTTTGCCATTGCTTTACCCCCTCTGTTTCCACCCAGCCACCAAGCCACCATTGCTTGGAGCAGCCAGGCCAGGCACAAAACTCCTTCCTGCCTGTACTGAACGTGCAGGAAGCAGACAGAGGCCTGTTGGTGCCACCCAGGCTGGGGGCTCTTTTGCTCGTTATTGCTCTGGAGATTAGCCCTGTGGCTGCTTGCACAGGACTGGCCTGCTGGGATGCAAAAATGTCACCCCAGCAACAGCATCCTCCTTCTCCTTATGCTTTGTTAGAGCCAGAGGCTCATGAGCAGTGATGTTCCTGCCCAAGCTGGGGTGCAAGTTTGGCATTAGAGGCAGGAGAGACCAGCAGTTGCTGCAGGCACCAAGTGTCTCATTTCCCATAATATGTCCCTTCAGGAACATGCAGTCAGGGTCTGAGGATGGAGGAGGAGGAAGAGAAGATGGAGGATGCAGGAGGCAGGCCAGAGGCAGGCACCCCTCGGGCCAGACATGCACTAGGCACCAGACACCAACTGGATGGAGGGAAGGAGCCCCTGCTTCCTGGGGTGCAGCACCCTGGCTTTCCCAGGTACCAGTGCAAAGGGAGCTCAGCACCCACTGGGGCAGCGCCCTGACCTTGGTGCAACCCCAGGTCACCAGCCAGTGCTTGGCATCTTCCACCCTCCAGACTGGAGCACTGCTGCCTGGACGGCAGGGCATGGCCAGCCTGCCCCTTCCCCTGCGCTGCAGGGCAGAGGGGTCCCCAGTGCCTCAGGCTCTTGCCAGTGTAGCCAGTTTGACCTGACTCAATGCAGCGTCCCCGTCAGAGCGTCACCTCTCCTGTTGACCACCCCATGCTCAAACCAGGCTGAGGCTTTGAGCCTTTAACCCCTTCTTCACCTGCTCTGGTCCACCCGCACCCTGAGACTCACGGACACATCCGTGCCAGCACTGCAGAAGGACTGGTCGCTGTGTCAGGTTCGAGCTCTTCCCCCCCCCCCTCCCCCCCCCAGCCCGAGCTGCCCAAAGCGAGCGGGACGGGGACGACTGCCAGTACATCCACTGTTCTGCAGCCCAGGCTGTGGGGGAAGGGGAGGGCAGGGACGTGGGGCAGGCTCTGCCAAGGCGGATCCCTGCGCTCACTGTGCATCCCTGCTCTGTAATCACAACAGTTTTACAATCAAATATTTACGCTGGTAGAAAACATTTTACATAATCTTTAAACAGCTATGTCATCTCCCTATTTTCATTCTCTGATCTCTCTGTTTTGAATTGGGATTGGAGAAATTTAGCATATTTACAAAGAAGTAAATATTATGATGAAAACATCAGGCAGCTTAATAGTAGCTTCAGTAAAGTGCAGAAGTATTTTTGCATTCGTGTTGTCAATTACATAACATCTACTGGACCTTCATAAATTAAGGGACCTTGCTTGGATGCTTGCAGCACTGTGATAAATACTTCACAGCTCGAATTCACGCAAGGCCTGTCTGCTGTCATAACTGGAAAGAGCTCATGACATCTCCCCCATAAATTCCTTCCCTCAAATTCTGTGAGGAGATATGGAGGTGACAGACCAGCTACAATGCCTGGCAGGCAATGGCAAATTTAGGGCAGGCAAATGCTGCTCTGATGGCCCTTACCAGGGCCCTACACAAGCAGAAGGACTGGGCTGTGCAGGACAGTCTATGCTCACAGCTTCTCATCTAAAGAAATCCTGTGCTTTGAGCTAAGCGCTCAGCTAAGACCTAGCTAGGATTGTACTTCACAGTGACAGGAACGCTGCCACTTTGCTAGCTCCAGCTCAGAAAATCTCTATCTGTTCCATATCACGGACAGGAATATCACAATTGCCATAAGAGACCTAGAGGACTTTTTTTTTTTTTTTTTTTTTTTTTTGTGCAATTCACCCCTGGGCTGAGTCTTAGGCATGCATGAGACTCTCAGCTCTTTACAGGTTCCTGAAGGCCATGCCCAAGAGAACAGCTGGGGCTCTGCTGGTGCAGTGTCAGAGGAGGAGACTCCTATCTGGTCCAACTTCAGGTGGCTGCAGAGGTCAGTGTCTCCATCATCGGGACCCATTAATAGGCAGTTCACCTGGCCCATTGTAAAAGTTTCATTCAAAAGAAGGTCACTTCTTCCGATACCAAGGTAATGACTTCCTTGCAGTCGGTATCTTCAAAGGATGCTTAGAGTTCCTTATTAGTCTTGACTATGGGTTTCACTGTAATGAAACACTCTATTTTGTCACAACTGTATCGATAACGAATGCAAAAGCACACTCCTCATGAGCAACATATTTACTTCCCTCTCCAGCCGTCCTCCTCCAGGAGACAGTTATACCAGCCTAGGGACATTAGCACAGAGCTCTGTGCCAGTGCATCTGTATCTGCCAGTGCATCCCATGGGACGTTTGCCAGCACAGCCTCACAAACATGCAGCAAATTATCACTAGCGTGTACATAGGATGGGGACAGTCAGGGTCATGACTTCATCCCACCAGATTTGTCTTCTCAGAGCACACTGTGGAGAGCCAAGAAACAAGGCTATTGCAGATGGGCTCTTCTCTACACAGAGCTGCAAGGCATAAGAGAGAAGTCAAAGGAAACTGTGCATTCCTACCAGAGAGAATGGTCTGAGCAGACATGACTGGCACAGCACCAGGTTTGGGGGAAAACTGCTTGCACGGACAGTTGCAAACTGTTTGCAAGACCCTTTACTTGGCATTATATCCTACCCTAAGCCTTGTGGTGAATTTGGCTTGCTAAATTCAGGGGTTTGCTGGGAACACCTCCATCTTGTAAAGCCTGTGCGGGCATCAGCACCAACAGTAGCTGGGGTACATGGGCAAAATATCAGGTCTCCAGTGGTGCAGGGCTGACTCTCCTTTGCAAAGAGAAAGCACATGCCAGAGCAGTGTGCCAGGCAAAACAAGTGGTGGCAGGAGACAGACCCCAGTCTCACCTGGCAGTGCAGCCCAGGCAGGGGTCCGGAAGATGTCCCTCCCGAGGACTGCTCCTCTGCAGCCCTGAGACCTGCTGGACTCTGGCTGTTTGTGGCACAGTCACTGTGTCACACACTGAGTCCTCCAAGTCCCTAGAGGGATCTCAAAGAAACATCAACTCATTTGGCTTTTTTTTCCCACAGACGCAAATCTACATAGGAACAAACAATCTGCTTTAAAATAAATTAGTACCATAAACAATAGGGTGTGCTGGAAGATTAGAAGAGGCTGCTTCCTGGTATCTGGTGAGCAACACAGAACTGATATCCTTGTGGCTCTGGGGTGTGATTTCTCAGTTCAAAGGAATTCCTTACCATGAGTAATTTATTCTGGTATTTAAGACTCACTCCTTCACTCACTTCAGTAAGACCCAGTTTACAGCAAAGGTTCCTATAGCCTATTTGGTAGCTACAGCCTTGTTTCACCTTCCAAAGAAAGGTGGCAACCAGTGGTGTTGCCTGCTTGTTTCAGAGCTGCACAGTGCCTGTGGTGCAGCGTAGTGCCTGGTGGAGACAGGTCTAAGACACACAAGGACTTGGGCAGTGTGAAAATGCTTGAAGGCCTTATGGAGGGTTATACTCATCTTCTATCTTCTGTGCTATCAAAGGCACATAAGCTCTAGGCAAATGACTCTAGGCAAATGACTCAGTATCTGTGGTCTGATCTCAGCCTCTGCCTGTCCTCCTTGCCTCCAGTCTGAGATTTACTAGTGACAGCTTACCTCTGTTTTCCTGAGGCCATCAAGAGTACTTGTGGACTGGGCTGACTCACATATTGACCAGCACAGGGGACACCAGCTTTGTACTGTGAATTCAGCATTTGAGTCATTAGTGGAGATGAGTCCTCTCTTAGAAGTTGTGTCATCTCCTAAGAAATGAGGACAGTGACCAGAGAGCTTGCAAGGTCTGGACACTGGTGTTACTGACCTGTTCCCCTGGGTCGGAGAGGGAGAGGGAAAGGGGGAGGAAGGCTGAGAGGAGAGGAGAGGAAAATGCCTTTCACCTCTTCTGAACTATCAACTTTTGTCAGTGACATGGTTTTATAGGGCATGGTTTGTGGCTGTTCAGTACTGGAGAGGAGAGACAGGATTTGTAAGAGCAGATCCTGGAATCAGCGTCACGGGACTGAATCTTCACCATCTCAGAAGGCTGCATTCAGCTGATAACCTCGGCCCCCCCAGCAGCATTGATGTGTGCCTGATCCCCTCCCCACACCTGCCCTACCAGGGAGAAGCAGCAGTTAGCAAGGCCCATGACTGACCTGCGGCACAGCTCCCCATGGAGGTAGTTCTGTGGGTGCAAGGTGTGCGGTGTTCACAAGGCGGTGGGAGAGGTTTCTCCCAGTCCCACCAGGCTAAGGCATTGTGTAACAGTCTGGTTACCTTCCTTACTTCATTATTACTTAATTTCATCAGAACCTTATCTCTGCACCAAACTGAGTGGTAAATAGCATGCTGGGCTTTAGCTGATTCTCTGAGAGGATGTCAGATATGTGGCTGTAGGTGTTTAAGCAGGGTGTCTAGTGGAGCACATGAGGTGGCTTGCTTCTCCCAAAGTACCTGTGCAACTTGCCCTACCTTCCTTACCTCACTGGAAAGGGCAGAACTTTGCCCTCATCTGGGATAAACACTTGGCATACTATGTGAAGCATCCCAAGGAGAAAGGAACAGCCATTGCAAGCACCAGCAGGAGCAAGAAATGGGAAAGGATGGTAGGCAGGAGATATCATCTCCAGGGACAGTAGTATGCTGGGGGCTGACTTTCTTAGGAATGTATTTAAGGAGCTGTTGAATAGCATCAGAAAAGTTTTTAGAAGAAATTTGTCATGAATCCACCAATGAGATTTCTCCTCAGACTTCTCTAGCTCCAGGATAGTATGTGGGAAGTGGAAGAGCCCTCCAAGGATTAATGACTCGTTAAAGATAGGAGTAAATGGTCATTTTTCACAACCTGAGTGAGGTGGTTCATGAAGTGCCAAAGGAATGGGAAAGGCTTCTCAGCAGAAGCACTAGGGAAAAGGGCTGATGATTCAAAATGACTAAAGCAGTCAGAAGTAAATCTTCCTCCAAAGACTTGCAGAATCTTCTCATCATGCTGCATGCCTGAAAGATGAAAATATCAGATGAAATTACAACAACAATAAATGCAAACAATGCATACAGCAGGGAAGAGAAATGACCACTCTGTGCATCCCCGTGATCTTGAGGCCTGCAGTGACTGGTCAGGAAAGAAAGACTGGAGTAACTTCAGACTTGAAACGTCAACCCCATGTCTAGTGGCTGCTAAAGGGACCAGTACAGCCTCAGTGGCCTTCTCAGGGGAGCACAGAAGTAACTCCACCACCCAGCTCCAGCCCCACGAGGATGGGGAGCTGTATGGAGAGAAGTACCAGACGCCAAGGTCATCAGTAGATGTTGCCTGTGCTGACACAGATTTCGTCCTTGACCTCCCTAAGAAAATTCTGGTTTAGCCAGAAGATGACACTTTTAGATGAATTTATATGCACCAGCTTAAGCATCCAGATAGACACTTCAGTCTTCATGCTCTTTTCCCTTTCATTTTTGTGTCATTCAGCAGAGCGCGCACACTGAATGTTGGGATCTGGGCATTCAGGGAAAGGACAATGATTCACCAACATGCTGTAGCTGAAATAAAAAAAATAAAAATGAAATGAAATGAAATGAAATGAAATAATAAAATAAAATAAAATAAAATAAAATAAAATAAAATAAAATAAAATAAAATAAAATAAAATAAAATAAAATAAAATAAACAATAAAATAAAATCAGATATTGAAAGCTGCAACAGTTTTATCCATTCCCTCCCATGCTTGTAATGCCAGGGTAGAGGGATCAAAGCCATAACAACAGCAATCCTGCATAGGCACTGGCTTTCAGGACAGTCTTTCACATTTCTTGTGAGTAATTGCTTTCACATCTAAATATCAGGTGCTCGGACAGAACCAGACTCACTCTTTCAGCTAACAGAGAATGACCTATGTGACCTGGTATACGTGGCCAGTACAACCTCATATGTGCAGCAGTGATCTGACATGTCCCCTTGGAAACCACTCAGAAGTCATCTGCAGTTTAATAAAGAGTCTTTAGAAAAGAGCAGGGAGAGAAACAGGCATCCTGCTAAAATGGAAGTCAAGGCAGCTGGGTGAGACACCATGCACATCCCTAGCAAATAACCCACTGCAATGCGCCCACTAAATCACAGCACACTTTTCTCCATTCATCCAAGTAAAAATCTTTATCCTAGATGGTATTAATACCATCTTGTGTACTCAGCCTCTGTACACATTCAAAATGACTCAAGATCTAGGAACCTGTGATTTTTATATGATGCCATCTCTCAGGCTTCTGTACTTGGGGACTTTGGATGGGTCACCCTTCATTCTGACATGAAAGTAAATAATTTATTTTCATCTGCCATTGTCTGGCCAAGATCCTCATTTCATCCAGGTCATACAAATCTATTGATCCTTCTGACATTTGATTAACCAGTTTATTTTATTAGCTGCACATTTGCAGCCTCCGCTGGTAAACCATTAATAAATGTAGTGCTTTTCCTTTTTCCCTGTTGATCATTGCCCAAATTTTTTACTTCCTTTTCTCCACTGGTAAACCATTAATAAATGTGGTGCTTTTCCTTTTTCCCTGTTGATCATTGCCCAACTGTTTTCACTTCCTTTTCTTGAGTAATCCTTATTTTCACTCTTTACAATACCTTGCATTCTGCCTTGGAACAATTCTGAGTTTTCGCTACACTCATGCATGGGACTGTGAAAAGTTTTCTGAGAGCCAAAACCCGATTTGTTGTAATTGGTTCTGTTTTATCCACTGTTTCTTTCTGTCCCACCCATTAATTATTTTAGGAGTCCATGCTAGAAAACAGAAGTCCTTTATTTACTATTCTTAAATGGGCAATGTATCTCCATGAAAGAGGGAAGACTATGATACTCAAGGGATTTAGGGGCTTGTATACATCCTTGATGTCAAGTCTCTTGACAAATTTTCTTCTGTGCATGAGCCTCAGCAAAAATAAGGTGCCAGTTGTGAAGCAAAGGGAAAAGCCCACCTTGCACAGTGTCTTGCTCCAGGGACTAGGCCTGCCCTGCCTGCCTCCTCCAAGCATTCGATAGCAGGCCTGGAGCTACTGTGCCTACAAGGTGCACTTTGGGCATCTCACCTCCCCTTGCTGGTCCTAAGCCATACCCACTGATGGCCTTTTACTGCCATGGGGAGGTTTACCCTGAGCAGGGTCACACCTTGTTTTGTCTCCCTTGTACTCCACTCCTCTTCCACTAAACTTGGCAGACTGGAGTTGACTATTTGCAGGCAGAAAAGGACACAAGCATGAACCCCACCCCCAAAAGCTGCAAGAAGGATTGAGGAGCCTCCTCCTGCAGGCCCAGCTAATGCAGAGTGGAGAAGTCATGAAGGACCTGCAGGCTTCAAAGGGAATGAAGATCATAGAATCATAGAACCATCGAATGGCCTGGGTTGAAAAAGACCTTAAAGATCATCTAGTTTCAGCCCCCCTGCTCTGGGCAGGGTCGCCAACCACTAGAGCAGGCTGCCCAGAGCCGCATCCAGCCTGGCCTTGAATGCCTGCAGGGATGGGGCATCCACAACCTCTCTGGGTAACCTGTTCCAGTGCCTCACCACCCTCTGAGTGAAAAACTTTCTCCTAACTTCTAACCTAAATCTCCCCTGTCTTAGTTTAAAACCATTCCCCCTTGTCCTATCACTACCAACACATGTAAACAGGCATTCCCCCTCCTGTTTATGCGCTCCCTTCAAGTACTAGAAGGCCGCAATGAGGTCTCCCCGGAGCCTTCTCTTCTCCAAGATAAACAAGCCCAGTTCCCTCAACCTTTCTGCATAGGAGAGGTGCTCCAGCCCTCTGATCATCTTAGTGGCCCTCCTCTGGACCCGTTCCAAGAGCTGCACATCCTTCTTGTGCTGGGGACCCCAGCCCTGCACACAGTATTCCAGGTGGGGTCTCACAAGAGCAGAGCAGAGGGGGACAACCACCTCCCTCTCCCTGCTGGCCACCCCTTTTTTAATGCAGCCCAGGACATATTTGACCTTCCGGGCTGCAAGTGCTCACTACTGGCTCATGTCCAGCTTCTCATCCATCAGGACCCCCAGGTCCTCCGCAAGGCTGCTCTCAAGTTCTTCTTCTCCCAGTCTGTATAAATACCTGGGGTTGCCCCAGCCCAAGTGCAACACTTTGCATTTGGCCTTGTTGAACCTTATTAGGTTCTCGTGGGAAGATACCTCACTGGGGTTTGGATGGCAGTGGAAGCAAATCTTACAGGAATCTGCACTGAAAAAAAGAAAAAAAAAAAAAAAAACGGCAGTTTGAGGCTGTGGGTGTTTGTGAGCCCTGTCCTGGCCTTGAGCTGCTCATGGTGTGGTTGTGTTAAATGGTGTCATTTGTTTCAGGACATAGCACTATTTATAAGGAGCAGTCTGATAGGAATTTCAAGCATAGTTAACTGTGCATTAGGCAAGATTAATAAGGAACAAACCTCCTGGCCACCTTGCTAGACACTAGAGTAGGGCTCTGTTTTCTGACTCAGATCTGAGCTTGGACATGAATTTATTTCACTAATCTCTCCCCTGTCAGACATTAAGGCATATCCACTTCATCAGATGTAGTATGACCAGGAAATCACATGTCCAACCCATGTCAGAGCTCAGCTCAGGGCAGTCTCATCACATGGATTACATGATGGCCAGGGAGCCCAACACTTCTCAGTCATCAGTGGTGCTCTGCTGTAATCAGTGCTCCTGGGGCTACCAGGTTCCTAAGGTCTCTGGCAACACAGACCTAGGAATCTGGAAGCCCTGAAATTTACATCACCAAGCCAAAATGTGTAACTGGGCTTCCCAGAAACAGGGAAGGGAAGGGAAGGGAAGGGAAGGGAAGGGAAGGGAAGGGAAGGGAAGGGAAGGGAAGGGAAGGGAAGGGAAGGGAAGGGAAGGGAAGGGAAGGGAAGGGAAGGGAAGGGAAGGGAAGGGAAGGGAAGGGAAGGGAAGGGAAGGGAAGGGAAGGGAAGGGAAGGGAAGGGAAGGGAAGGGAAGGGAAGGGAAGGGAAGGGAAGGGAAGGGAAGGGAAGGGAAGGGAAGGGAAGGGAAGGGAAGGGAAGGGAAGAATTCAGTTGAGTGTTTATGCTGTAGGAGAAATCTAGACAGCTTCCTAGGTGAGACCCATGTGTCCTTGGCTTATAACTCTTATGTTAAAAGGGGAAAAGTGCCACCAGTTCCCTGTCTTCCATTTACCTGAAGTGAACCACGCATGGGCTTGCGGAAGGGAAGCCTCAAAGGATCTGCATCTCTTTACTTAGCAAGTTGACTGAAAGGTTTTCTCACGTGCCAGAATGTTTGGTAGGTGGAGAAGCATCTTCCACTGCAGCTATATGCAGCTGATGGCTGTGCCCAGCCTCCTTGGGGTTGCTGTGCTTATCTATAGCACAGTAAATTTTAATTAAGATTTAGCCCTGCTTCCTTTATTTGGCATTATTCTGAGTGTCTGTGCGTAGCAGAACAAGAGGACTTGTTCTAAGCACCTGCAGCATGTGCTACCTGAGCCACAGAGTACGCAAAGCTCCCCAGAGAATAACCCTATGGGTGCAGCCACATGCTGACAAAAGCGTGCGCCGACCGAGGTCCAGGGCGCAACTTCAGCACCCGAACGAGCCGGCTGAGGAGCAGCAGGGGCACAGTCATGCCTCCGTCACGGGGTGGCCGCATCCTCCTCTCCACTGGAGAGGACACCGCCACCAACTGACCTACAGCCAGCTGTCCCCTTGCCCAGCACAGGGCCCTGGTTGCGGCCCTTCCTTTGCCCTGGGGAGCCCTTGGCCCCGGCGCCACAGCAGGGCCACGCAGCGTGTGGTGAGAGGTCCGGCCGTCCCGCACCACGCTGCAAAGAGTTAAGCCCTCGCTCTGTTGATATTTCCAAGCAGCTCCAAAAGTCGGCCCAGACGGGGAGAGCCCTGATTGGCTGCGTACCGGCCGGTAGTAATTAGTATCAGATATCAAACTTCTGTCTTTGCTAAGACCCTTTCCGATAGTCGCTGCTCCCCGCTAGACGATGACATCAGCCAGGACACCCAGCTGCTGGTAGTAAACCCCGCGCGGGAGGAGGCTCCCGCCGGCGAAAAGTTAATTAGTTCAACACAGCACAAGGGGAGCAGTTGGTTTCTGTGAAGGGTCAGTGCTGGATGGGACCAAATCTTTCAAAGCCACTTGCTGCTTCTTGCCAGCCAGCTGTAAAAGCACCCAGAGAGTCCAGGAGAGCTGGATGAATCCTGAGCACTAGCCGTGGTCAGCTTTTCTCTTTGGAGGAAGTTAATGGTTTAAGTGAGGGGCGTCTGGATCCGGTCCCCGAGTCACCATGACACTCCTGGGGTCTGAGCACTCCTTGCTGATTCGGAGCAAGTTCAGATCAGGTAGGGGAAACCTCCACATTTCTCTTAAAACTTCTCTCTCCGGCAAGCCGCAGCCACAGACTGTTTTGCATTAAATGTTTGGAAGCAGCATGCAAGCAAAATATTCAGGGGGTCGTAGAGCTGTCACGGCTTTGCTCTTATAGAGGCTATTCCACAAGTGGAGAAATGCATCTTCCTTCTTCTCTGTTGCTTTTTTTTTTCTTTTTTTTTTTTTTTCTGGTTTTTCATTGTCTTCGATTTATGTCTGTGGTTTATTTTGGCAAAACTGCACTTCCCGGGTCCCCTGCCCTGGCCCTATATTAAAGGATTTGGGCGGAAAGCCAGAAGGGCGTCTGTGAAAAACAACATACCTAAAGCTGTCCGAATATTCCAGGTGCTCTTGTGGGTCTGTCTGTGATAACGGCAGTGGGGACGGGTCCGGCACTCACTCTGACAGGCAGGCAGCTGACTTTGTTCCATTAAGTTGTGACTAACTAGAGAAAAATGAATTTGCAGAAATGCGTCATTTTTAGAAGTAAAAATAACAAATGGAACATGAAAAGTATTTAAAGTGACATCATCAGAGAAATAAAACCAGAGCCACACAATTGATTGCCACTCTCAGAGGGTTTGCAAGTAAAACATGTCTCAGTCTCATAAGTTAGGGGAAGCACCGGTAAGGGGCTTCTGAGAGGACATTCAGCGTGTGTGAAGGTGAGTGAAGGTGAACTATGGGACGGTCCCTTCTAAATCAGACCCTCTGCTGGATATTCATGCCTTTATTCGCTGGCTATATTTATAGTAAGTATGCTATGTTTCTGGGCGGGTATCTTTACTTGTTTGTTTTTTTTTTTTTTTTTTTTTTAATGAACGTAAGACACTGTAATACTAACGGTAATGTCAAAAAGTGATCTGGAGGAGCTTTCTCTGACCTTCCCGGGGGTGAAGTCCTGCCTGTGAATGTGATCTGTGAGGATGTTCAGACACACCAGCTGCATGTGCTGTATGGGACGCTGTAGAACCGGACAGGGTAGTCACGTTGGAGCACGCACCCGGTCTGGCATGTCACCCGCACCGTGTGTGTTTTTGCCTCTTTGTGCGTTGTAGATAATGAGATTAGAGATTTATGATACTGATGGTAGACATGAGTGGTGTTATCGAGATCTCTTAGATAGCTGGGTGGTCAACTTAAACTTTGTTTTCTCAGCAAATACAAAGTTGGCAGTTGGTTGAAAACCCAAGAGTGTGTGTGCAAACACGAGTGTCCTAGTCTGGCTGAATTATACAAAACTTGGGTCCAGGGCTTTGGTGTGGTTTCCATATCACTCTGATCTTACATTTCATTAGATTAAGTCATTCCTTAGATTTCATTGGTATATTATGGTACATTGCTGTTCATTTGGAAAAAAAATCTGTCTGTAATAACTCCTCCAGCAACTACAAAGCAACACTGCCACCTTTCTGAAGAGAGGAGGATGGTCTGTGTTACATGTCTCTGCATTCTTTTCAAATGAACCAGTATTGTTTTTAAGGCTCATTTTTGGTTTATTTGTAGGCTGGCTTTATTATGGAACCAACAGTGGGATCTCTAAACATATTTTTCAAATGATTCTTCAGTAAAAGTAAACTTTGTGGGTCATTGTATCCATAAATTTTCGTGCCTTTCAGCATCAAGTCAGTCAATTTGTGGGGCATTCTTTGGTTCATGACCTATTCCCACAACTGCCATCCCTTACTGTTGCCCAGTGGAAGATTGGATTTCCATCCATTTGACAAGATTTCTGTGCCTATTTGTTATGTTCGAGTTGGGCTTGCCCAAAATCCCCAATGTACTTTGCTCTCCCCACTGCTGTGGCTGCTGCAGGTAATGAGAGACGGGCACAGCACAGCCCTGGTCACCACAGTCTGTGAGACAGGAGGAAAGCAGGATGCTGAGGGGTACAAATAATTCAATAATGCTGCCTTCTGTTTGTGCTGGATTCTAGTAACACGGAGAACAGAGAAGAAAAGCTAGCATTAAATGGTTAAGGTGGTCAAACCTCTTTTATGTGAAAAATTGCTAAGGGACATTTTCCTCTGATGTCTCTGCTTCCTGTGCAGGCTTCAGAAGCTGTCAAGCCCCAGCACGGATGGCAGGAAGCTCAGTGCTCTGATTTACTGTCTTCCTCCATTCAGTTGGCAGAGGGATGATTGTCTCAAAGGACCCATTGCCCTGCAGCCCTCACATCCCTGCACAGCTCAGGGGCTGTGGCACTGCTGGGCAGCAGCAGTTTACACGGAGCATGGTGTAGCATGCAAAGAGCATGTGAAGGACAGGCCAGGGGGGTCTGGCCATGAAGTGCAGAGCTTCATGATGCACAGTTGCTTTGGAAATGGTCTTGCGGAGGCAGGTGTGAGGCTTTGATTGCTCCCCAGGTTTGGGAAGGATTAGCTGTGCTCTGTGACGCATGATGAGTCCGAATCCCTTTTGAAGGATTCCAGGCCAATGTTAGTGAGGGCTAAGGTAAATCTTTAAAAAGTAAGTAACTTTTGCTGTTTCTCTGTGGTCTGTATACATTGAGCAGCAGAAAGACCTATTTATGTGCTAAAGGGTGCTTGAAATGCTTTATATACTTGTTGTTTCCTCATCCCAGAATCCCTTTAATATCTCTGGCACACAGCAGTCAGTGGGGCCAGGTGTTAGCAACTAGAGGATAGTGGCATGTAGGTGGTTTGAGGAGCTCTCGCTTCCATCTGGCAGCATCAGTAGCAAGAAAGAGTTGTCTGACAAAGGCTGGTGTGGTGGAGTTAATATCTATTTCACACAGTGCCCCACAGCCCTCACTTCAGTACCCCAGTGCTTTCTCCTCCTCTTCTCTTTCCAGTGGCCGGCAGTATAGCTGTGCAGTGTGAGAAATGATAGCTGCGCCAGAGCAGGGCACCAGGAACTGCTCCAGAAGAGCTAGATCAAATCACCAACATGTTTCAGGCCTTCAGGTTTCCCCTCCCCTTCCTCGAGGATTTGTGTGCGTGTTTATTTTGTCTATTTTGCCAAAGATAAATATACTGATCTGAGGTCATCCTGACAAATTTTGCAGGAATGATGGTTCTTCAAGCCTGCCATGCTATCCCATGTGCTCCAATTATCAATGGGATTGCACTAAATCAACTAGAACTTCTGAGGGCTGTTCCAGAAACATATTTAACTCTTCCCAGAGACAATGATTTATGTGTAGTGATCTCCTGCTTTGAATATAAACCAATTGTACTCCAGCAGCAGAGAGATGTTGTCATCAGACAGAGCAAACAAAGCTGGCAAATGCAGACTTAACCTTAACTTTGACCTCTTCTGTCCGGCAATATGGAAAGAGAGTTTACAAGGTCAACATCTGTATAACATCAGTGGTAGTTCAGATAATTGGTGAGAAGTGAAAGTTTAACACCCTAAATATGGCTCTGTATGGCTTGGCATGAGGTAATACCCAGGCCAAATTGTGGACACATGGGTGTGAATTTTCAAAGACTTGCCTGGCTTGTTGGAGGATTAGAGCTTATAAACACAGCTTATACATGGTGGTGGAACCTTCATTTCCAAACTGCAAATATATGTGCATGAGTTTTCTTTCCAGTCAAGAACTTGTATAGTTCACGATCAATGCCTGCATTCAAACCGTGGTCTGTCTGTAACTGATGACATTGTTTTGTAATTTCATGAAGTTTTTGTAAAACACTGGCTTCATGTAGATCAGTTTGGAGTTTGCTTTACTTTTTCAGCATCTTATACCTTGGAGTTTTAGCAGACAGACTTCTATTTCTCTGTCAGTTAGGCATGTTACAGCAAAGATTGAACCATACCTCACTGTGCTTGATGAGAAGAATGTACAGGCTGATGATGGGGATGCTGAACAGATTACTCCAAGGACAACTGGTGACAGCATGTTCTCAGGAACACGGAGAGGCTGCATGTTGTGATGAACACAGCCCTCACAGCCGGTTGTTCTTTACTAACTTGCGCTTGTTTGGTGCTCAGTGCTCCTTATCACCTAGATGTCCTATTTCTCTTCCAAGGCACCTGTGGGCCCAGATATGGATTTATAGATCCTGTTCTTACCAATGTAGCTGAGATTTTCAGTGCAGTGATGTTTGACTTCCCAGGTAACACAGAAACTTGTAGCACAGCTGCCTGGAAGAAGGTGAAACACCCCTAAAGTGCTGAGCATCACACAAAGAGGTAAAGCTGGCATTGCTGGGTCCCGTTCAAGGCAATGCCTGGCCAGGAGAGGACTGACCACAGCTGAGCAGCTGCTGCCCTGCACCTTCTCCAGGGCTGCAACTGGCTGAGCTTTATCTCACTTCACATGGGTCCTACACGAGTTGTATGTCAGAGGGTTGTATGGGTCTGAAGATGTGATGTGATGCACAGAAAAAAAACATTCAGTAATGCCTGGCTATCAGCAGAGCAGTGAGTCCAAAATCCAGTGGAGGAACTTAGGGCAGAGCCCAGCCAAGGTCTTTTTGCAAAACAGCAGCTCCAGAAAAGCAGACCCAAAGCTGCTCAGCTGGACCACTGCTTTCCCCTGCTGGTGGTGACACCCAGGAGGCTGGCTGCCTGGTTACATAGCTAAGGGTGCTGGTGACTCCATGTTCATCCAAGTACAGCCAACACGTCCGGAGCTTGGCGTCAGCCTGTTGCTTGGTCAGGAGAGAGCACTGCCTGCTCTGAGCTGCCCAGTCCATTTAGAAATCCTGCTTTGAATACAGGTTCCTGCTCCAGATGTAGCTGTGAGAAACAGTTACAGTGCTGAGCAGGACACAAGTGGCATGACTGCACCCTGCCACCAAGCCTGCCCTGCTGCCTGGCTGGGACCTTGGGGGGGTTGAAGGGTCACACGTGCGTCTCCCACTGGGCAGCTTCTCTCCCACTGGCATGCACCATCAGTAAAGAGTATCAGAGCAGGCACTGCTCCTGCCTTCAAGGGAGGCTGCATCCAAAACGGAGCCATTATCTGCCAGCCAGTGTTTTACCGGGCACTGTTTTACTGGGCAAGTCACAAGGTCCTTGGACACCCACCATGGCCACAGACAGACACGTGTTTCACGTTTGCTCAGCTGTTGCCTGACATGCAGCAAAGCCGCTGCTGCTGCTGAAGACAGGAATCTCTCCCTCCCATCACCCCATTCCCAACTCCCTGCCACCTGTCTGGTGCCCTGGCAGAGCCCTCCCCATCCTGCACACCACTCAGCTGCAGTCATGCTCCTAAAGCCCCTAAAACCCCAGCTCTGGGCCTCAGAGGGCAGGAATGAGGTGCTGGGGTGGTCGGCAGAGTGGACAGTGACTTTTCTCCTGCTTTTTTCAGTGTCACTGACAGCTTCAATTGCTGATCAAACTGCTGATTCACATCAGGTTCATGTGGCTGGGTTGAACTGGCTTAATGTGGTGCTTCTGCTGTTCCCCTTGGCTGCCCAGCCCAGGAGCACCAGGTGATGCAGGAAGCAGCAGGCAACTGCCCACTTGTCAGCTCTGGCAGCAGCAGCGACTTACTTCAGAGGAAGATGAAAGCACAGCAATTGCACTGGTTATGAATGCAGCTCCCAGCCAGAGCAAAGGTGTTGTTACAGCTCATGCAGGAAACTGGCACTTATTGGGCTCCCACCCGTAACCACATAAGTGAGCTGGGACAAGATGAAACTGTTGGCACAGCTGAATCAGTGCTGCTCCCAAAGCAGCAGGTTTGTCAGACGTAGGGAGAGATGCTCAGAGAGAGGTCAGGGTGAAGAAATGGAGTGGCTGAGGTAAAATATATTTGGAAAAAAAATATTAAACTCAGCTTTAAACTTTGTCTCAGCTGTGAGGCTGACCTGAACACTGAGGAAGCCTTGTGCAGTCCCAGGGATTCTGGCGAACCTGCTCATGCCACTTATGTCCTTCTCAGGGTTGTGGCTGTTTCTCACAACCACAACAGGAGCTACGTAAGTGTTGCTGAGAAGGGACCTGCAGAGGGCTCTGATCCAGCTTCCTTCTTGGCAAACCATCACCAGCACTAGCCAAGGACCAGCCATGGCTTTCTCTGCCTGAGTCCTGAGCCCATTCCGCACCTCATTGGGCAATGTGCCTCAGTGCTGCCAAGCCTCCTGTGCTGCTGAAGCCAGTTCCCAAAGCCAGCAGGATGCTCTGAGTGCTTCTGGCGATGCTGCAGCATGGGGGATGCTCTGATGCAGTGACAAGTTCTCTGACCAGCTGCTGAACTCTGGACTCGATGTGCTCCCCTCTGAGTCAATCCTGGGCACAGCTTCTCTCCCTGTAAAAGAAGCACCTATTTCTTTTATAAAGGCAGCAGTTAGCTCAGATAGAATCCCATGCCAAGGCACGCAGAAGTCACTCAGCTGAGGGCAGCGAGGCCTGAGCAGCTGCAGGCTCAGGCACCGGAGATGAGCTGCCACTGAAGACTGAAGCAGATGGCCAGGTCTGCCTGCTCCTGGGGTGCGGGATGATTTGAATATGTCTTTCCCAGTGCATCACCAGGTCAGGCAGGGCCCAAGCTGTCCTTTAGCTTCCTCAAGCTCTGAGGTCAGCTCCCAGGGAGGATGAATCATGTCTGCAAGTCATGGGCAGTGCTCGGAGCAGAGGCCCCCAGAGCCAGCCATGACTGATGCCTAGTGGGCTTCTCCAAACCAATGACACAGGCCCTCTGCAGAGGATACTTCTAGAAGATGTGTCACTAAATGGGACTTTCTAACAAAAAGAGGTCATGAACAAAAGCACTGGCACAGCTCTGACTTGTCTTGCATCATGTAGGAAGGGGTTTCTCATGTTGGGGTGCCATAGGAGCAAGAATTGCTGAAAGGAATCTTGAGAAAGGATATCCAGGAAAAAAAATATATTAAAAAGATCCATTACATGGAGGGTGACAGCATCCTCAAAGTGAGTCACAGGCGACACTCAGAGCTTGTGCCTCCAGACACACAACAAAGGAAGAGGATGGGAATATAGCTGGGGTCAGACACAGCTTTAAAGAATTTCAAGTCCCCTTCAAAAAGCAGCTAGATGGAGTTTGTTTGGTGCCAGGTGCTCCTCCAGCCTATTTTTTAAGCATTGTTGGCTGTAAGGGAATGTGCAAGACTGGAGGTGGCATCTGCTGATCTGCAAGCTGCAGGACTGACTCAAAGGCTGCTGGAAGTAGTGGCTGCTTTTCCTCTTCCTGCAGAGATATTCAATGTTATTAACTTGTCTGGCACTGTCCACAGCTATGCTTCTTCAGATGGTTTGCAACAGGTTTTGGGGATGATATCTGAGAGTCAAGGCACGCATGAGGTCCAAACCTGGATGAGCATTTAGTGACTGAAATGACTATTTCAGTCATTGAGCTTGGGCTGCTCCTGGAAATAGCCAGCATTTGCATGTCTGTCCTTATATTTTCTGTCAGCTTGTCCTGAATAGACAAGGTTGGACGAACTTTTCCTCCTTTCCCTGTAGCTTAAGAATGGTCCAGCAAGTCTGTAAGCTCAGCATTGCCCAAAATCAACCACGTATCTGGGGAAGGTTACATCAAGGCAGAATATGAATCTTATAATCACTGCACTGGAAATCATCAACACTCTCCAAGATATGCTTCAAGAGAATTTATAACGTTTCCTTTTTTCTCTAAATGGCCCTGTCTAATATCTGGCTGAACCCTGAGGCTGGTAAATGATGATTTATCTGCAGGGAAAGAATGTCAAACAAGCAGAAGAAGCAGCAGGGAGCAGAAAATGTGGGATTTGAATACATGGTCATCTGATCAATAACACCTCCCTTGCTCATGTGGGTGTGCTGCTACTTGGCCTGATTGTGTTGGAAGTCTGAGAGTGAAATGATGCAAATAATGTGGCACACACTGGAGCAATGAAGGAATGTGCTGTTGCATTCTCAGTTGGGATATTTTACAGATAGATGGGGAAGATTGCTGTGTCCTCAGAAAGGACTTGTATGTGACTCTTGAAGTCTTTGCTATCTCTGACTCTCATTTGATGGTGGGATGTTTTGTCTGACTTGCCTCAGTTTAAGGCAGATGCTCTAATACTTGGGACACTGGTCCAGGATCTAGGAGAGGAGAGAACCATTCTTGGGTGATCTACAAAGATTCTTTGTTCTTGGACAGCCTCCAATCTCTCTTTGCTCACCTGTTCAATCATGATACATCTCTCCCTTGGGAAAGTGCAAGCTCTGCATGTTTTTTCAATATTGTGACTGGCAACAGTGAAGGCCCTACGCAGCAAAACTGGGGTCTCCCCTACCCAGTGTGAGGTATCTACCGTGAGCTGGTTGCCGTGAATTACCTCCACAAGCAAGGAAGAAAGACTGGCATTTCTAAAACATGGACTGCCTAATTTGGTTATAAAATCCCTGACTCCTGCTAAGGGAATGCAGATAACCATGTCAGATGAAGATACCATGCAGGGGTCTAAGTTTGTGTCCATAGGCACAACCAGCACCGACTGGCAGCAGTACCAAGGGGCAATGGAGGGGTACAGACTCCCTTGGCAGCAGGGTTTGCCAGCGATTGCCAACCACCAGCTTCATCTGGCATAAGGGAACTACACACATGCAGACTTTACCAGGTACTAAAGACTACATTTCTTCTTCACAGCAGAAATCTCTCTTTGGCGTCCTAAGAAATACTGGAATTTGGCAGGAGATCATCATCTCTTGTGGGGCCTTCACTAAGCATTTGCTTTGAATGTGAGATATGGCTTGTATAGAGGACATGGAAAAGTCACATGCATTTTCGGGAGCCTTGTACTTCAGGGACATCTCTGGATGGGATTATTAATCGGCTCCATCCCACATCCCAGGGAAGCCACACAGTAGACATTCCCTGTTGGCAGAGCTCTGCAAGTTACTCACGAAGACAAAAAGCTGTTCTTTCATCTCTTCCCTTTGCAATACCAGCTCTCTAAGGGCAGCTAAGGGTTCTGTCTGGTTCTATGCCAGTAGACAGGAGACATGCATGCATATTGTCACTACTGAAAGATAAGTGCCCTTGTTGCAAGCTGCACTGAGTTTCCATAAGGAAAACGTGGGAGTTTCATGTTTTACCTTGTGGGAGAGGAGATTGACACACAAGTGTCAATCTTCTTGACAACAAATTTGCAAAAGCAAAGGTGTAGACTATGTTACTACCTCAAAGTACAGGCATGGTTTCCTAAGAAATGTGACTGATCAGTTCATTCCTATTTCTCTGTATGTTGTTTCCAAAACAAAACAGGGTGATGCAGCTGTAAAGCTCTACTCATCCCACAGTGCTGGGGCAGGAGTGAACCTCCCAGTTTTAGAGGTATCAGGAGAGGTCCTTAAACTGTGAAAGAAGGGTACAAGCCTTGGCCCTAAGATAGTAGAGCTAGTGACACAGGTCAAAACTCCTGGTAGCAAGGGCTCAGTCCAAGGGTAGTCAACACCAATTTGTCATCCAAGGGTCCTGGAGAAGTGGCTTGTTGTAATGCTGAAGAAAGCGCAGTATCAATAGACTTTAAAACTTCCTGGAGGCCATAATCAGCTGCTGGCTTAAGGGTCCCATCGTGTTACTGTGGATGGCAGGTGCAGTACAATGTTAGTTACAATTGCTTTTCTCCCTGCTGTCAGCTACTTCCTTTGTGCTTTCAGCAGCACATACTAAAAACTTCTGTTACGCTCATGGTGTTCCCGGGTTAAAAAAGGCAGAGATGGCATCTACCACTTCTAAGAACCTTATGAGTTTCTTATTTAGACAGAAGTTTAACAGCTTCTGGAGTATTTGTGGGAGCTGTTCTGGCTGCCACACCAAATCTGAGGCACTCAGTTACAAGTGCACACACCAAAGTACAGAACTGTGTGCAAATTTAGGTCAGAAGGAACCTGTGGAAATCTTTACTCCAACCTCCCATTCAACATAAGGCCAACTTCAAAAATAAATCAGGTTTCTCAGGGCCATCTCCAGGCAAGCTCTGAACATCTCAAGGATGTCCTACAGCCTTTCTGGGACACTGTTCTAGGCCTGCACCAATCTCATGGGGTTTCTGTTTTTTTGTTTGTTTGTTGTTTTCCTAATAACCAAACAGAATTCCTGTTTCTGCAGTTTGTGACCATTACCCGTTCTTCTACTGCTGTGCACCCCTAGGGGAGTCCAGCCCTAATTTTCTATAGCCCCAACGTAGGCGTGCAGCTCCCCCAGCACACAGTCACCTGTCATCAGGATGCTTGATTTCTCTCAGCTGTCCTTTAGCTATTTTAAACATTCTTCACTTTTTTGTTGTTTGTCCTTGTGCCCGAAAAAAAATCTAAAAACCAACCAAATACCTATACACACATCTCACATCTTAGAGTGCATAAGGATACCGAGATGTGGCCAAAATACATTTCATAATGTCAAAATGATTATCTTCTGCGTAGTTCCTCTCTGGCCAGCACTGCTGTGCAGGACTCAGTTTCCTCTCACGTTTGCTGTCAGCTGTGTCTGGGAAGCAGGTACTAGTGGCAATGAAGCCATAGGAGATGGCACCTTGGGAGTCTACCCAATAAATCGTAAAGCACAAAATACCTTTATGGACAATGTATTTATCAAAGGAGCTCAATTCCTTTCAAAACCTTCTGAAGCCACCTTACTTGCTTGACTCAGAACAGGTCCTTCCCCTCTCAGAATGGGACAGTCCATCACTACCTCCACCTGCAGGAGGTTGTGATGGACTTTCATACCCTGTCTTCCTCCCCACCAGCACCCTCTGCCTACCCACAGACTCTCTCTGAGTAACCCTTTGAGCTGAAGCCATGGTCACCTGAGGCTGCTATTGCAGACATCAGGCAGCGCTCAGTCTGCCCCAGGCATTAGCATGCTGCTCTGCACCAGAACCAGTCCTACCCATCATATATCTGGGTGCAATGTGAGGTCTGGGTTGGTGCAGACTGCGCAGCTCCTCCCTGGCAGTCCTCCTTGGCTGCACCAAGTCTGGCCCAGCAGCAGCAGGGATCAGTGTCAGGTCTCTGTGCCACAAAGACCACAGGCACATCTTCCTTGATAGATGCGTTAGTACCTCAGAAAAATACTGCACCTTTTCCTGACTCTCTCTCTCACAGTTTTGCAGCTACGGCTTCAGCAGAGAAGGACTCGTGAGCAGCTGGCAGACCAAGGCATCATGCCACGTGAGTACTGTTTTCTGCCTTTTTCACCCTCTCCTGGATCAGAGGGGCACTACTGGGAGACTGCATGGCACCAGCTGCCTGCTCATGCGCTCTCTGCTCTGAGCAGATTGCTACTGAGCTGGACTTTGCTTCCTGCCCTGTAGCAATATTATGGTCCTTGGTGCTGTGCAATGGTGCCCAGCATTTGCTACACAAGCTACAATGCTGCTGTTCAAACTGAAGTTGGGAGAGCTGCTTAGTTTGCACTATTCAAAACTTGAGCTGCATAGGGTCCTGTCCCAGAGGTCACTGCAGCAGAACAAAGCTCTTTGTGTAGACAAAGGCAGAGCATCTCGCATCCTCCTGTAAAAGTCAGGAACCTCTGTGGCAGCATCAGACCCACAGAACAGTGAAAAGGTAGAGGGGGGGCCCATTCCAGGTCCTTGTAACCATTCAACATCAGAAAAACAGATGCTAGAGTCCAAAACATAAGTGAATGAAAACAATCCCCTTCTGCACAAGCAGCTGCATCATGAAACCTGTAGCACCACTAGAGAAAAGATGCTGGGAGCTCAGCCCTGCCTGATGGATAATTCCACCTTGATCTAGCTCAGGGTCTGCGTGCATGAGTATGTGATTATCTGGGACCCAGGTAAAGGACTATCCTGGTACCATTCTGGCTCATCACGGGCCCCTTGGGGGTCTCTGATAAGATCATAACTTTCCAAAGGCTGTTCCACTGTGTTTCTTCTGGCTAACCTTGAAGACTGTGATGCAGCTTTTGTGAATCCAGCAAAACAACAGCTCTAACACTGCCTTTCTCATGAAGCTGCATTCCTAAAGGATGTTAAGGGAGCCGGCAAGAGATGCCTCTCAGTACAGTATTGCCAGAATCAAGTATTAAGAAAACTTGAGCAGGATGATAAAAATCATGTCTGTGAAGGTTTTAAGATTGATAAATTCAGGTTCTTTTTTTTTTCTTTCCTTTTTTTTTCTACCGTGTATTTCTTTATGTTTTCAGATTTTATACTGCCTGCCATCAAACGGCAAGCATTTTAATGACAAGACTCTTGGAGCTGGAGCTTTGAACCAAGTTTGGTGACATTTGTGATAGCATTGCAAGCACTGACAATAAAGTCAGTGGCCAGAAGGATGTCTGAAGTCTCCTGAATCACCAAATTCACTCTGTAAAAGTGGTCACACTCAGACAATGTGCAGGATACCTCATTGCACATGTATGGCGTTGTGTCAACTGAGGAGTTTGCATACCTGATACTGCCCTGCAGGGCTAAGCACATGGGTCTGTTGCCTACAGCTTCTTTACACTCCTAACTTCTAGGCTTACATTTTGCAGTCCGGTTTCTGTCCAAGGATGCCATTTTGGGAAGTACGATCATAGTTCAATCCCTAAAAGTAATAAAAGAAAAGGCACTTTTGCCATTATTAAAGCAAACATGCAGAATCTAACTGAGGAATTTAACCTCAGGAGGAAGTGTCAGATGCTAGCATTTAATAAGTGGGAGTCCCAGCCAGCTTCCCCATGGTTTGGGCATATGCAGTTAATCCTTATGAAACACAATTCTTTGTTTAACCTTGTCTTCCTATGGCCTGTCGGCTCTGAGGACCAGCTGAGATGGGCTGTAGGAGGTGCACCAGGATGGGATCTCAGATCATAGGTACTGCAGGTGGGCAAGAAATGGAAACAAAGATCTTTAAGCCACCATGGTTGAAAATAGTTTTTCTGGAAAGAGGAAAGTGGGGCATTGCTGGTCTGCATGTTGAAAGTCAGGTTTGGTACCAAGCTGGGAGCATGCACGTGATTCCACATTCCGCATCAGCTTTTGTACAAGGATTGTTTTCAACCCATTGGCCATATTTTCTGCTTATATAATCAGAGGACAGAGAAACTTTTTTTTTCTAAGTGATCCATTTTATACAGAAACCAGAAAGAGACATGAGTGAGCAAAGTAACAGATTAGTGTTGGATAAAAGCTTTGAGGGCTTGCAGAAGCCCTTGTAGGAATGGGAGTTGATGACTATATACAGAACCTGCTGAGCTGTTCAGCAGTGTGGCTGTAAGCACAGCAAGAGTGAAATCTAGGAGCAACTCTGAGGAAGCTGACTGCTTTTTGGTACCCAAGAGAATAGCTCAGGGAGAAGTATCAGTGGTACCTGAGCATAGCCCAGTGAGATGGATGTGCTTATCTAACCAAAGCCTGCCTTAGCTCAATTCAGACTCCCTTGGATGTTCATCTAAGGAACGTGAAACCTTCACATAATTCCATCATTGGAGAAGGCAGGAAACTGCCTAAAGGAGGATGCTCAGGAGCAAAAGGCAGTAGTGTTGCACAAGCTTTCAGGTTCAAAGCTGGACTCTGTCAGATGTTTTCAGATTGCAAATTGAACAACTGTCTGGCAAAACAATCAAAACTATTGAAAAAAGCTCTGCAAATAAAGACGGGCACAGACTAGTAAGCAAGGGCAGCCTCTGGGTCCCTTCTGCCCAGTGACTCTGTGTATGGGGGAGCATCTGAAAGCAAGGGGAGGTCCAGGTTTGTTGAGGCATGGCCGCACTCCTGATCCACAGCAGTGCAGGTGAGAGCAGATGCTACCCTGTTATTCAAGCTCCCTGAGTGGGAAGCTCCTACAAGACTGCTCATGCAAGACTCTATTATTGAACACATTCAGTTATATTGTCTTAGCGAAGTTGGTACAGACCTAGAAAAGTTTTTTAAATCAAGAGTATTCCCATAGGGTCACCTGCAGAAGGGCAGGCTGCAAGGACAAGTGGGGATGAACCCTTCTTGTAGCCCTACACAGGGTCTTGCCCTGGAGCCCAGCCAGATCTGCTCAGCTACCCAAAAGGAGGGGGATGCAGCCTGTAGCAAAGATTCCTCAAGGCAAATTTTCCCTTACGATGATGGGATGGAGAAATAGTTGTGCTTAAAGTAAGGCCTCCCTTGCTGTATGCAGCCACCACCTCATCCTCTAACTCAAGCCTTAGTTTAAGCCTAAGGATATCAACACCAAGCTCAGCAGCTCTGCCCTATTGACTCCAGACCCTTCGCCATTTCAAGATGCCGTGTCATCCCCTGACAAGGTGTTTGAATAATCAGTGCTAGCAATGTCTTTATTTGTTTTGCAGACTAATACAAGCTGCAGTATCCACATAATTCCTCCAAAAATCTTGGTAAATGACTAAATTCTGCAACATTTTCCTTGTGAATAGCATGGTGTTTGATCAATGCCCATAGCAAACTCCCAGTGTCAGGACTTCAGAGTGAACAGGGCTGTAAAAGTCATCTCTCTTGCTAACTTCATTTTCTCATGTGCACCATTTTATTTTGCTTCTGGTTAAACTAGCTGTCACAAGTCCTCATTGCTTCTCACCGGAGCATGGCACAGTAACACTGGCTTGTCTGTATGTCTGCTTTCCAAACATTAGAAGCAGGAATGTGCCCTCTGTGTTTTCCTGTGATTCCCTGGAGGTTAGGGGTGTTGCCTACCAAAACCCAGTTCAGGTCCCCAATCATTTCCCAGCTGCCCTCATTCTTCCTGTCATTCTTCTCTAGATTGATGTGGGACGTCATGTTCTGTGTGAAAATAATTTCTGTCCCCATTAGATCCCACTCAGAAGATGGAAAGGGAATTAGATGTTGCCAAAGAGTTGTAGCAGGCTGTTTTTGTGGTTCAGGACACCTTCCCCTTCCCTGTCCCAATGGGAACAGTTGATTTTTCTTGCTTACACAGACAGAAAAGAATTTTTGCAGGAACTAAGAAATATTAACCCCTTCATCACACAAATTTCTCTCCAGTTTATACACAATCTGAGTAAACAAGGAAATGTGCAAGGTCCTCCATGACTCCAACATAGATGGGACTGGTATTCACTGGTCCAAGACCCAGGGACCATTGGCCTTCCTTTGGGACCCTCTCTGGGTTAATCCTCCTTGGTGTCAGGAGATGCTAAGAACTTGGTCTGCTGCCGGGTACCTGTCCGGGCAGCTGCCCAGGGAAGCACCATGTCACACAGATGCTTCTGGGTGGAGGACAGGACAAATGTCTGGTGAGAAGGAGCCTAAAGGAGATGGAGGGGTACTAAGTGATGGAAGAGGGACAAAGGACAACAGCTCCAGTGTCCTGGTTGAAGTACCCTTGCTGGAGGCCAAATATGCCAAGAGGCCAGGCAGGCCTTTCCAGTTTTCCTGGTGGCCTCAAGTCTCAGTCACATACAGGTCTAACTTTCAGGCAAGGTCCCCTCAGCCCGTTGCTCTTCCTAGATCAGTTTTCTGGGGCTGTGGTGCCTCCCAGTGCCACAACCTGCAAGAAGAGCTCCAGGGAAGAGCAGCACCTGCTGTCTGACATGTCCCACCGAGCACCACATTTCAAAGCCTGCACCATCTTCCTACCCATGTCCCTCCTGTCCTCCCTGTGCTCTCTGTCCCCCCTGCTCTCTTGCCATGGCCTGGCTGAGAGCACGGGATTTCCCAGAGCTTTCCTGAGTTATTTTTAGTTAGTGCAATAAAGAGGGCAGTTAGTTTGTGTTGCTATTTTTATAGCACTCATTAAAATGCTGTTGCCGAATATCCTGGTGGCTGCTTGCTTCCACTCCTGTGCTGACTGCTCCTCTCTCTTTCCTGTTGCAGCACTGAAAAGCCCATCTGCATTCCATGAACAACGAAAAAGTCTGGAGCGAGCCAAGGTAATCCCTACAAGCCATGCTGATGAGGGAACACGTGGGCTCGCTTTGCATGAGCTGCGGGGTTTGAAAGCACCTTCCACCACTCTGCCCTCACCTGGCACCCTCTGCCCAGGCGCCCTGTGGCCAAGGATGAGCGTCAGGGCCTCTCCCTTGCCCCCAGACATGGCAGGGCCAAGCCAAGGTTCTTGTGTTCAAGAGCACCCTTTTCCAAGCAGTAGAGGTTTAAAAAGGCAGAGGAGCCAACTGTCCCCTAAGATAGTTTTTTTTAAAACAGCCCCTTCGTTTTAGAAAAGCCTGTGGGCAGGGTTCAGCCTCCCAGTAAACCTCAAACTAGCTGAAGCCTCTGCTTTCCACTGCAGGCCGTATCGACAGCCCTCTCCTTGCTGTGTTGGCTGCTCTCCGCTCCTGCATGAGTCAGCTTAGAGCAGGGCAAGCAGCAAACAGGACAGATGGGAGGCTAAGTATTTAGCAAGTGTGCAGGAGAAATGTGGATGCCCTCGGTCACCTGGAGCAAGTCCCCAGGGGACTCACCCTTGCATCAGAGGAGAGTCTGGCTTCTAGCTCAACAGCGCTGCTTGGCGATTGCAACAGTGTCCCAGCAGCTAAGTGGCCCAGGCTCCCACTGGCCCCATCACCCATCCGCTCTTAGACTTCCCAAAATATTGCTGAAGGGAGATATAAGTAGCCACTTCCAGAACACAATGATACTCTGTGGTGTGATCAGTTTTTTGGAAATTGCACTGGTTTTCCAAGCCCTTTGTAGCACCCAGCCCTGACCAAGCTGGAGGGATGTCCACACACAGCAAGGCAAAGAGAATAGTCAGTCATACAGGTTTTGCCTGAACACGAGAGTTTCTTCCATTATTCTGCAAAACGTGCTTGCAGTCACATGGAAAGGGACCTTTGCAAGAAAGAATAACTATGAAATATGAAGAAGTGCTCTTCTGAACTTAAACACTCTCCAAATCACTTGCCCTGAGACTCCAACAGTAATAAATGGCTAGCATAAGAAACACAATTTGACTCTGAAAAATTAGCATGCTTAGAAAATTTCAAGCAATCCAAAGTATCCATGGAGTGTCATATATTTTACAGTTTAAGTATACACTCGTGTCTCTTTGTCTTTCTCTTCAAAGGCTTTCACTGGCTGGTTGCCTGGGGAAAAGGGAAGCATGGTCTAGTCTATCCCATTTTTAGAGCATGCTAACGAACACACTAATAAGCACAGTCTATAACAAAAATATATTCCTTTGCAAGGATGTCCTGCTTATAGCCCTGACAGGCAACGTCTGTTTCCAGATAATTACTCAATGGCATTTGTTGTTTAGCTGATATTCCTCCAAACTGATGTTCTGCAAACAGAAAGCAGATAACAATAACCACTTTCATGTGTTTTGAAAGCTCTTCTGCTACAGCTGATATAAAAATAAAAAAAAAAAAAAACCTGAGGTCTTACTCCACTGTTTGCACCCCAGTGACACAAATGTAGCAAAGGTCAAACAGAACTGAAGTCACAGCAGAAATTCAGGCTAGTGCAGTGTGAATGCTGGAGTCAACATCGTAGTGCCACATCTGTAGGAGAGTAACTCAAACTTAGCTCAGATGAGGGCCTGATCTGAGGGTTAGTTAGAAATGCATTAGGTGAATTTAACTGCACTTAAGTGCAGGCACCAGCTAGCGCTGACCTGGCACAGACTGCGTTGGTGAAAATAAGCTGCAGAAAAAATATGGGAGAAGGGTAAGAAATTGCAAATACTTTTGTAAATAAAATATCTATTATTTGTTTAAACATATCACTGGCTATGTAGGAGGCTGGCATCAGGCCAGTGCAACAGACTTTGAAGTCAATGCCCTGTAATAGATTGCTGGGTTGGAGGACAGAGAGCATGCTGACGTTCTTGAAGCCGTCAGGCTCAGCAGGGCTCCAGCACTTACACCCAGCAACCCAGCACACGTGGCAGGGAAGGACTGCAGGGGACAGCAATCGTGCCTCTGTCCCAGAGCAGAACAGCCCCCTCTAGGTCATTCCTGAAAGATGTGTGACAACCAATGGCCATCCTATCCACCCCCCCAGCAACACACTCCAGTGCTCTCTAACCTGTGCTGTTACCAAGTCTTACTCAATTACTAGCCCAAGCTTTTCTGTTGCAGATTACGACCATTACTTATCCTTCTGCATGGACATGCAGAACCATTTATCTTTGTCATGCAGTACTTTTAAAAAGTATTTTGCATCCTGTTTCCCTACAGCAATGTCATCTGTGTACTGAGCTTCAGCCTCTTTTCATTGGTCTAATTTCTGGCTCAGTAATTTCTGTTGCTGCCTTCCAGACCCTTCCCACAGGTCCCTTCAGATGCAGGACCAGAAGGAGGCCTCATTACTCCTTGTGCCCATCTGACATTCTTCATGGTATTTCCTAGAAAGCTGCCTGCTGGCCTGGGGATGTGGTTCAGCTGCTGATCACTAGGTTCTCTGGAGTCTTTCATATTTTTTCCAATATTTATGCAGTTACTAATTTCTGTCTAAGACCACTGTCCAGTGACCAATACAGACATCTCTGGTGGATTGTCTTCATCCCCTCCAGTGCTTAATCAGCTGGCTTAGCTGTGGCTAACTCTGACCTGAATGTACTCCTTTCCAATTGTCCTTCTTGAACTGTAGCCAGTGTATTTCGGATCATTTCTTCAATTGCTCCAAAACATTTTCTATTCTAATCTGTTAGTCTTGAATGATTCAGAGTTAAGAAGTATGTCTTCTGTCATCTAAGGCATTAATGAATATATTGAATAGCAGGAAAAATTGCTGCAGAACATGATTTGATATATTCTTCTGTTTAGACTGTGAACCATTCCTAATTCCTTTGGTGACCCACAGTTATGCTCCTTTTTTATGTTAGTCTTAACCAGACCAAATTTCTCTGGCTTGCATATGAGAAAACCATGTGAGATAATGTCAAAACATGCTTAGAGTCAAGCTACATGCCATTTTTTGTTTATTCCTGTAACAGAAATCTGTCATCTATCCATAAAAGGAAATTAGGTTGGTGTGATGTGGTTTGTTCTTCATGAATCCATCCTGGCTGTTACTCACCTCCTTGCTATCTTCAAAATCCATTTATACAGGTTGTTTGATTACTTGTTCCAATATCTCTTTGACTGGAATTATAATTTCCAGGTTTCTTCTCTCCATCTCTTTTAAAACTAGAAAATATGCTCTCCCTGGCCCAGTTTCCTAGAGAACCAGAGACAGTTGCTATTACTCTAGCCTTGTGTATCTCAAACTGTTTGGGAACATTTAACTATCTGAGTACTTCTCCAAACTGATAACTGGAGTTTCTATTGTCTTGTTGCTGAAGGTTCTTGGCTTAGTCATGTGATTGATAGTCATCTATCTTTTTAGTGACGATGTTTTAAAAAGGCATTAAATTCTGTAGCCATCTCAGCAGCATCCACAATTATTTCTCCTATTTATAGAACACAGACAGCACTTTCCATTGCCTTCTGCTGGCTACAGAAATGCTTATAAAATCTTTTTCTCATGAACCTGTACAATTGTCCTGTGGGTTTCCCAGTTTTCTCCAGCTGCTTGTGCTATTTTCTATTTATCCAGAAGGGTTTCACCTCTTTGAACTACGTACATTTTTATACTATCTATTCTAGCATCTCAACTTAACAAACAGGTAATAATTTCTCTAGGTTGTTCTCTAGCTCTTCTTAACCAGGCGATAAGCTTGTATTTGTATCCTTGAGGTCAGCTGCCACCAATACGGACTTCCTTGGCCCTGGAGAAAGATGTTATTGCACTTCTGTGTGCCTTTTTGTTCTTAAAGCCATGGAGAAGTTGGTACAAGTTCATCACAAGCTCCACTGCAGTGATCTGCAGCTTGGATTTTCCCAACCCACACAATAGCTGGGGTGAAGAACTGCAGAGCACAGGAGCTGCAGGACCACGGTAAGGCTAAGTCAGCCTTATATCTCACCACAGGGTGCCAGGCTTCCCACAGAAGCCATTGCTAACACTACACTGTGGAGTTGCCTTTGTGTAGGTCTCAAAGGTGAAATGGTATGCTGAGCCAGGAGCAAATCTACCATTCCCAGCAAACAGGTTTCGTCCTTTCCACGAGCTCTCATAATACTTGAGGCATCAGAAGCCCAGAGGAAACTGGAAAGAACACAGGTTAGCTGTGGGGATAGTGAACAGTCAGCAGCTCAATGCATGTTGTTCCCTTTATGAAGAATTTCTGCCCAAGAATCGGCCAGTGTCCAGGTGGAAAAAAATGCCATTTAGGAGCTCACCAAACCTAGACTGTACCAAATCCAAAAAAACTTGGAATGGCATGGGGGCCTCTGCTCTCTGTACCTTGTTGCTGCTCTAGTCAGATAATACTCTCTGCATTTGTGTTCTGCAGACTGAAGATTATCTCAAGCACAAGATCAGAAGCAGGCCTGAGAGATCAGACCTGGTCAACATGCACATTTTACAAGGTAAGCCTGCCCGAGATTCTCCCACATACTCCTTGTTTCTCCTGCCTGTGACTCATGTCTCTCCTGCCCCACTTGAGATCCTTTCAGGACTCTCATCACAATTAACTTTGCCTCAGCTGCTCATGAGGGCCACAGTCAAAGGGGACATTGTATGGAATGGGATGTTGTATGGTATTCGGTTCAGACCTGACCTACAGAAGGCAGGATACACACTTTTCCCGACAGGAGCAGAAACAAGGCCATCTAATCTTTGTCCCATCTCTGGCAGGGACCAGTATGAGATGGTCTAGAAGACAGTGGGATATAGAACAGCTGTGAAAGAGTACTCTGTTGCACAGAGGTGCAGAGGTCTGATCCTCACAAAGTGCATACCATGGGCATTTGTGGTAAAATCCTTGTAGCAGGTAGTTGTAATAACCTCCTAAAGGTAGACTTTTTTTTTTTTCCATAATTCTCATTATGCGTCGATTGATGTTGATGGAATCAATGACCCAAGCATAGCCATACAAAAAAAGGTTGAGCTCTGGTACCAGTCAGTGAGACCCAGCAGCTCTCCCCTCTCCCAGCCTGGCGTCCCCTCCCAGCCAGGGAGCTGGCAGTGCTCTGCTGCATCCTGTCACAGACAGCAGAACTCTGTGGTGTCCCTCGTTATCTTCAGAGATAACAAGCTCCTTAGAGACAGGGAGGATGTGCAGTCCCTCCTTGAGTCCTGTTAGTCCCTTGGAAGAAGCAGATTACTCTCTGGGAACTGTAAATGCTGGCCTCTGCTCTCAATATGGATGCAGTTCATATTTCTTTTTCCTCTGGCATGCAAGAGGTCTAAGCCCAGAGTCTGTGACAGATCAGTGCCACTCTCTTACTTTTCCCTTTTCTCTCCATCTGTAAAATGAGCCAGCATCACTGGCCATTTAACAGGTGGAAAGTGTCTTTCCCTTAGGCTAAATATTGAAGCAAATATGAACTGGAATTGGGGCCAGGAGTTGTAAAACAGATGTGGAGATGGCTGCAGTCACCAGGCATTGACTGGGCCAGCGAGACAGAGCTGGAGGAGAGGTGGTGCAGAGGTGGCCGGGCTGTAAATTGAGCACGCTGTCTGTGCTGCCCCACAAACACTTGGCCAGGGCCTCTGCTCACACAAAGAGGTGTGCCCTGGATTTTCATGGACTTACAGGCCCATTTGGTTCAAAACATGACAAAGACATGATTGAAATTGGGCAGCTGAGACACTTGCTGTCATCTAAATGTCTTCCAGGCACACTTTCTATTACTGTTCACCTCAAGTAGCTCATGTGGTTCCTTTTCATATGTAATCTGAGGCCAAAATTGGCCTTAGATCAGCTCTCCTGACCTCCTGCAGAGTTTTCTTTATTGTCTAGTATGAAGCTTGTGTTGCCTACAGAATCTCTGCCAGAAGACTGTCCAGTCTTTGAAGGCAGCACAGCTTAGATGCAGCCCTTCTTACTTTAAACCCCAAAGTGTAAAGGCATAGTCTAGTGTAGGATCCTGCTCCCTGACTACCAGGGTGCTCTGGTGCTACCAGAGGAGTCAGAGAATCTTTATTTGGGAAATCACCACTTTCTTTTGTAATTGGCCACTCTTCTTTCACCACTCAGTAAGTTAGAGTTTCTCAGTTTGTTTTGGTCTGGTGGTAGCTTCCAGATCTAGCTGCCTTTGTTATGCTCCTCTCCACCAGCTTGTTTTTCCCCTGAAGGCCTGAACACTGTCCTCATGCTGCCTCCAAACATTCCACTCTTGAAGATTTGGCTTTTTATTTTTCAGTGTAAGGAATTTGCTCCAGTTGTCAAACTCTGTTAACGGTTCTTTTCTCCAGCTGTTCCTTCAGAAGTAGGGATCCATCTGCGTTAGGCCACAAGGCCCAATGGGCTCCTGAAAGGCAGGAGTCAGAGTCCACTTTTGCTCTCATGTTAGTCACAGCTTAATGAAATTTCCATTGCAGATCATTTCTGGGCCTTGGGAAGGACAGTCTGGCTGCAGACTGGGTTTGCAAGCCCAGGTTAGAAAACAGAAGCTTTTACTTGGGAATGGAGAAGCTTGACCTCAGGCTCAGAGGAAGACGCAAGTCCCTAAATCCCATCTTGCTTCCCAGTCTCTGAGCAGCTCCTGCTGCACACTGAGCCATGCTCAGGTCTTGGCCACAGTCCAGAAGGCTGTGCTGAGGGGGAAGTATGTTCTCACTGAGCAGTGTGCTTATGGATGCCCCAGGTCCTGAACTGATGCCTTCCATTTGGCCTTTTAGACTCAGCTGCAGAGGGGTCCATTCAGTCTACTCAAATGAAGCTGAAAAGAGCCCGACTGGCAGATGATCTCAATGAAAAGATTGCTCTCAGGCCGGGTCCTTTGGAGCTGGTGGAGAAGAATATTATTCCTGTCGACTCAGCTGTGAAAGAGGCCATAAAAGGTAGTGAAGTGAGCGTGTATTTTGTGTCGTGTGCATGGCACGGGGCAGGGGCTGTCAAGGTTACACGGATGTCAAGCAGCAACTGCAGAAAGTGACCGACCTAGAGTTAGGAGCAGTGGCTGCACAATATTTAAAATTCCTTATTTTTCACCATAATATTGCAGTCCAGCACAGCCTGTGCTATCTTACCTTGGTCTATGAAAAGAGATCTCTCGTCTTCTTAGCGCAGCCAGTATGGGAAAATGAATCATTTCTCAGCCATGTCTTCTCAGAGAGAACACCTCGTTTCTTACTCCCCTTCCCTGCCCAAGGCTTTGAGCATGTAAATGGTATTGCTGGAGAAAGGTCATTCCTTCCTCCCTCACGTGGGAGAGGGCTTGGGTGAACACATGTGGGCATTAGGCCAGTCTGGATTCTCCCACTTGTGACCTGCCAAGCTTTTACATCCCAACAAGAAGGAGTGAAATAGCCCCACTTCAGAGAGGCTGACATTCTTTTTTTTTTTTTCCACTGATGCCAGTGGCACAGAAGGTCCAACAGAGTAGAGAGGAAGGGAAAGCATCACTGGGGTGCTAGACTGCTGGGGAATACAAGGAGCAGCCTGCATCCCAAAGCAGGCTATGCTCCTACCAACCATTTCCCATGCTGTTTATGTATAAATTCAGTGTTCCTCTATTATCCACCTCCCAGCTGGAGGAGGGAGGCAGAATCCTCTGCAGTTATTTCCCCCATGCTGCTGCAGGGAGGCCAGTGCGGGAGCTGACACTAAGGAAAACGGTGACTCAGAGCTCACCAGTACCAAGACAGGGAGATCAGAAGGCAGAGAAAGGAGCAAGAAAACCTGCAGCATCCTGCTAGCCCAGCAGCCCACATTTTTGAAGTCTGGGCTCATCCCTCCACATCCAAACTGGACCTCAGGTCTCAAGTGGGGCACTGAGAGCTGTTTTGCCCCCAGGAGCTCCTTGTTCTCTTGCTCTTGGTTCCTAAATTCATGAGATTATTTCCATTGGTGTAATCCCATGTTAAGTGTCTATTCTGGGCTCAGAACAAGCTGGGGACAGTAGCAGGGCTCTGGAACATGAGGGGTCTTTGAACTACAGGAGCAATGCAAAAAATGGGAACTGAAACAGGAAGCGCTTTGACTTTGGTTTCATCTCAGAAACCAGCAGAAACATGAAATACTGCAGGCTCAAAAACCCCTTTTCCTGTACTGCAATTGTTCCTGCTCTTCATTTTCCCTCTGCAAAGTGCACATAGAGTGTGCACAGTGGTTTCTTCAGTCTGGTTCTTGAGCCACCCTGGTTTCAGCATTTCACAGATCTTGCCTTTGACGGCAAAATGTTCCAGGACTCTGTTTGAAGAGGAATTTTTAGGGAGAGCTTTTAGGGAGAGTTCAAGCAAAATCTCCTCAGTCACTTATCAAAGGAGAGGAGTGAAAAAAAAAAAGAAAAGAAAAGAGAAAGAGAAACCATTAAAAAAATCCCCTCTTTATAAACAATCAAGGCAGTTTGAATATGACTTTATCCACTGGAGCCAAGGCTTGGAGGCTGGGAAAAACACGTGTCAAATTTGAACAATGTTTGTCTCCAGCTGCCTTGTCAGGAGCTTGTGGTAAATAGAGATTTACGGGACAAAACTGTTAAAAACAAAAGTCTGGATTAAAATGATTTAGTCAATTTTGAAATTTCTCCCTTTTGCCATAGCCTTCCATCAATCATCTGCTGGGGAAAAACTTTCCCTGTAAGCCAGTTTTATCCCATTTCAGGTGAAACGCACAGCATGTTAGAGTCCAGCAGTAAGCTATTTGGGTGCCATGAGAAGGAGGTGCTGCAGCTGCACCAGGGACACAATCTCAGTCCTCAGGCTTCTGTAGAAGAAAGCCTCAAGCTGAAGGCTCCTCAAACTGATTTTTGAAGTCAGAGGCACTTTGTGGTGTTCACAGCTTGGGGCAGAAGGTTGAAAAAAGAGCAGAGATGAGCACTGGGACTTGTGAACATTAAGCCTTTTGTTTTTGCAATACCAGAAAGATGACAGGATTTAAAATCATTTTACTTTAACCTTGGAATCCCAACTGTTTATATAGCGGAAAGTTCAGCTGACGTGTTCCTCTAATCACCTCCGGCAGGGTGAGCGGAAAGTGCCAGACCCCAGCCGAAAGCCCTAACATCCCAGTGACAGGAGGCCGACAGTGCCCTACATAGCTGAGCAGTGATATAAGAACCTTTTTTTACCAGGTCCTTGTCATCACTTTGTCCAATACGTTTGAGAGGACAATACCCAGTGCATTAGAAACAGCCCCAAGCAAACACCATTCTGCCTGAGATTACAGCAGAGACATGGGATCATGAAACGACACGGTCAGCCCTGGGCTGGGTGAGAGAGACAGATAAGGGCAGCGCTCCCTGCTCCGCACAGGCCCCCAGTATCAGGCAGCAGGATGCAGCACATTCCTGTCGTGCCCCAGGCTGCCGCTGTGTCCTGAAGGTCCCTTGGGCTCCGTGCTTTGGCACGTTTTCTCCTCACATGCCTGTCAAATGCCAGCCTAGTGGAAGTCTTGGAGATCTACAAGTCCCTCTGCTTGGAGTGATTATTCCCAGGAGAGGATGCCCACACTTGTCTGTAGACACCCCAGCGCAAGGGATCGTACAGCCTTGTGTTTCCTCAGGGAAGGTACAACCTCTGATGGCAGCTGTAGAGGAGAGGGGACAGGCCCTATTTCCAGACACACATGAGGAACCCCAGGCCGTGGGGAGCAGGGAGGAGAGAGGCTCTCCACAAGACACTTGCTCTCATATTCCCGTGCCTGCCTGCCCCAGAGCTGCCATGGCAAGTGTACTGTTGAGCTGTTTGCATTTCTCTGCCAAGCAGACAGAGCAGCTCCTTGGGAACACCAGGGTCACAGAGGAGGCTGCTGCTGTTGACACTTGCAGAGCTGTGGATGGGGACAGGCACAGTGCGCAGGACGCAGAGCCATGTTGTCAGGATACCAGCAACTGTTGACTGTCTGGGACCTCTTCCTAACACAACCCCACGGCAGGCGGGCCCACCTTCTGCAGGGGTCTAGCTGCTGGTGGCTCAGGGACCCATCCTGGGGCGGGCAGCCAGGGCTCCCTGCTCCCTCACCCGCCCTGGCACCACGAGCTGAAGCAAGCAGAGATAAGCCTTTATCTCTGAGATAGGGGCAGGAGGGTGCGTGTCAGTGAGAAGGTGCACATTGCTAGAGCAGCCGCACAGACAGGTGGAGGCTTGTCCCCGAGCCCTTCCTATTTCCCCATTTGTCACCTCGCTATCGGCATGCCAAGCTGCCTGACAAATGCCAGACGTGAGCACGAGGAGATTATGAGCATGACCACGCTGCTCCTTCCTCTGCCCCCACCTGCAGCTCTCCCAAAGCTCACATGAGAGCTCTTGTTTTTCACCACTTCATTTATCAGTAAAAGCCTGGGGTCAAGAGCTCTTGCCCATCTGACTATGAGGAGGAGCTCTGCAGGAGGGAGAATCAGTGTCTGGGGCAGGCCTTGTGGCAGTCAGGAAGTAACGGCAGCAATCTGAAGCATTTCATGTGGCTGAAGTGTGTGGACAGCCACAGGACCTGCTGCCTCTGTCCAGCTGCAGCCAGGTGCGCTCACCTTGGCTCTTCTGCCATGAAAGCGTCACCCTCCACGTCAATTTCAACCTCAGCTCTTCTGCTGAGGATCACTAAGTGCGATCGAGATGCTTGGCAGACTGGGGAGAGAGACTAATGCCCCTCTCCTCGTTTCAGCTCAAAGGCAGGTCGGGACAGCTGAGCTGCTCTGCACCAGCCCAGTGTGCTGTGCTCTCTCAGAGCCTTCTGCCTCTGACAGGCCAAGCTTCTCTGAGACCTCTTTTCTCCACTTCCCAAGTATTGTGCTCCCCACCAGCTTTGTTCATTTGGCTGTAGGGGACTGGCCTGCAGGATCCTTCCCCATGTCAAACCAGCGATGCTGTCCTCGGACAATGGTTTGACATGGGATGAGGCATTCGAACGCCTTGAGCACCAAGTCCTCAGCCTGTAGCCAGATCTGCAAAAGGGGGACACGTGGGAAACTGACCAGGTCCCGCAGGCCGGGACTGCAGGGCGCGCTGCGGTTTCCGAGCACTCCCCGCGCTGCCCTGTGCTCACCCCATCCCTCCAGCCGGGGACAGCCCAGCCGCTGGCTGCCACCCACGCCCGCTCCAGCCGGGGCGGCGGAGCCCGCGGCCAGGAGCCGGGGGCAGGCGGGCGCTGCTGCCCTGGGGCGGGCCGGCCGGCGGGGACGGGGGGGCACGCCGCTGACCGCCGCCCCCCCGCACCCGGCAGGTACGCAGGTGAACTTCTCCAAGCCACCCGACGCCTTCGCCTTTGAGGAGGACAGCAGCAATGACGGCCTGTCCCCGGAGCAGGCCAGGAGCGAGGACTCCCAGGGCTCCACGGAGTCGTCGGCGGGCACCAAAGCCTCGGAGCCGGCCCCGCCGGCGCCCTCGGGGACGCCCCAGGTGGGTGGCGCGGCCCGGCCCGGCGGGGACGGGGCGGGGACGGCGCCCGAGGAGCGGGCCCGCAGCGAGCGCCTCCCGCCTGCTCCGCGGGCACGGCGCGGCCCTGCGCCTCCGGCCGAGACGGGGCCGGCTTCGGGCGGGGGGAGGCGCGCAGGGGGCCCGGCCCCGGCCCCGTCTCGGCCCCGCGGAGCGGTGCCGCCCTCTGCCGCCTCGCGGGGGCCGCGCAGCCGCCGGGCGGAGGCAGCGGGGAGCGGTGGGGGGGCTCCGGGCACCGGGAGGGAGGGAGGCGAGCGGGGAGGGAACTGGAACGGACTGGGGGAAATGGGGATCCTGGGCTGGGGCGCTGGGGTGTACTGGAATGGACTGAAAGAAAGTACTCTGGGCTGGGAGGACTGGGGGGGGAGGGAGGGGGCACTACGGGAACTGGAGGGATTGGGTCGTGCCAGAAGTATCCTGGGGGCACTGAGGTGTGCTGAGGGGACTGGGCCCATCTGGGGGACCGAGGGGCCAAGGGTGCACTGGGAGGGGTGGGGATACAGGGCTGAGGGGGAGTGGGGATAGCTGGGGCGCTGGGGTAGGCAGGGATAGACTGGGGAGACAGGAAGGCTAGAGGGGACTGGGATAGCCTGTGGGAACTGGGGAGGGTGGGCTGGGGTAGGCATGGCAGGACTGGGATGGATGGGTGGACTGGAGAAGACTTTGGGCAGGGGAAGAGGGTGGCAGGTGCTCGATTCAGGAAAAGAGACACTTCCACTGAATATGGGTGCTCCAGACACACTGCTGTGAGCCCAGGGACACCAGGCTGTCCTTTCCCCAGGGACTGCATGAGGTTTCCAAGCTCTCCATCTCCTTTCTCTGTGCCAAGAGACCTCTGCAGCCTGGTCAGGGCCCTCTGAGACCAGCTTTGGAGAGGGCAGTGTATCAGCACTGGGGTGCAGAGCTGCTGCAGCTCAGTCCCTGGCTGCCGGAGTGGGGTGCGGCCCCTCGCCCTGCAGGAACTGAGCATCAGGGTGGAGGGAAGGTTGTCTGTGGGGACAGGCTGTCCAGGGGGCCTGCATCTGCCCCACATCCCCTCACACTGCACCTCTTCCTTTCAGGATCACCCCCACGGCACTGAGGGCAATGCAGCGGAGCTGGCCTCGGGGCAGAGCAGCCAGTGTGACAGCCCCAAGCAAGCACCAGGACAGGACAGCCCACCCCTCCCGGTGCCCTCTGTGGTGAAGGTAATGTCTTCAGGCCCAGGCTCCCTAGCAGAGGGAACAAGCACAGGGCAGGTGGCTGCAGCCAGGCCCAAAGCACCCAGGTGCTGCACCCCATATGTCTGGCAAGTTTAGGGGTTTGGCCTCGAAGGCCTGGAATAATGAAGGGAGATGGATCCCATTGTCAAGTACTGCAAGTTGACTTCATTTTTTAACTATAAAAGGTAGAGCTTTGGTCCCTGCTCAAGGTGATTGAACAGTTCCTTTATTGGAATATCCCCTGGAGCTGGAAACAGGAGACACAAGGCAATAGGGAAATACCTTCAAGGCAAGTCATTCTCCTTCTCATGTGCTCTTTAGCACATCTGGGATGAAATGTTGCCCTTGGGGAGTCACACACATGTTTAGCTGCTCATGGAGCTGGGCTGTCAGGCTGCCAGCAGGACGTGCCCTTGCTCTGCCAGGTCTCCAAGTTCCCACAGGAGTGACAGGACCTCTTCTCTCCACTAATTCCTTTGCTTCTTGTACCAACAGTCAAAATCATCCAGTGATAGCAAGAACCGTCACAAAAAGCCCAAGGACACCAAGCCCAAGGTGAAGAAGCTGAAGTATCATCAGTACATCCCTCCAGACCAGAAGGCAGAAAAGTCCCCTCCGCCCATGGATTCTGCATATGCCAGACTCCTCCAGCAGCAGCAGCTCTTTCTGCAGCTCCAGATCCTCAGTCAGCAGCAACAGCAGCAACAGCAGCAGCAGCAGCAGCAACAGCAACATTTCAGCTACCCAGGGATGCACCAAGGGCAGATAAAGTGAGTGACAGTGTGCCAGTATCAGGGCTTAGTCCTGTCTCCCTCCAAGCTTTCCTCTTTCCTGCCCATCTGTGCCAGTGCAAAGGGGATAAATGCATGCAAAGGAAACACAAAAGCTTCAAAGTATAGCAGTCTTCTGAAAAGCTGTTCTGGCTTTGTGCACTGGTTGGGGAACCTGTGACGTGCTGGTAGGTCACCAGCAATCTCCTTGCAGCCCAAACTGGTTTTCCTGGGGGGTTGGTGGTCCTTCAAGTCTTGTACAGGAGATAGGAGCCCCAAGGGAGCAGAGAGATGGTACGTCATATAGCACTGGGCACAGAGACCCTGGAGGACAGACGTGTTACCCCAAATCTCCTTTGTTATTTCAGGCAATCAAATGAGCAAATGGTCAAAAGTTCAAATTCTTCATCAACTTCTGTCAACAACACCCCTCTTTCTCCTGTGAAAACCACCTTTTCAGGCCAGACTTGTGTCTCATCTATCAAGCCAGGCCCTCTGCCATCTAACCTGGATGATCTGAAAGTGAGTTAAAACTTTGTCACCACAGGAGCAGAATCTCATAGCCTGAATGTGCTTTGCTACCCCTTGTGTGTGCAGTGTAGTGCAGCAGGGACTGACTGTGTTACAGGTCAGCAAACCAGAACCACCACTCTACATGCAAACCCAGGCATACAGCATGATGAATCAGGAATCGATTGGTGTTGTGGTAACTAAAAACGTGGACTTTCTGCTCTGCGGGTATCACATGGGTGCATTGCTCCAGTGCACATATCAGCAAACCCTGCATCTTGAGATGGCTGCAGGCCAGGGTATCAGGTCAAAGTCTAAAGAACAATCTGTGCTGCTGCTCCTGTAGCTCATGGCCCCATACCTTCAGTAGTTTTATGGTGGATGTCTTGGATACTGCTAGCAGACCAGACAGAATGTGTCAGCGTTGCCTTGACACCAACTCAGTGACTCAGCTTCTCAGTGGTCATTGCAAGCCCATGCTGCAGTTCCTCTGCCAGCAGCATTCAGGCCAGCTCAGCTCTCTGGAGAAGCAGGTATCCCCTGGAGTCTGCGGCTCTGAGCACTGGTTTGAATAGTATCTAAATCTCTCACATAGGCGAGAGAGGAGGGAACAAGAGAGAATCATTCAAATCACTGATTCTTTTATCATTTGTTAACAGAGCCTCAGCCATAGGGAAGGCCAATCTTTTTTTTAGAAGTAGAGACCTAGGGGAAATGGATTTCTCCATCGTTATTAGATGGAGAAATAAGATGAGGTAGAAATAACATGTGCTTGGCCATAGCAATAACCTTGCTCAGATGCCTGAACCTGGTGCAGATGCCTGAACATGGAGTAGCTGGCTCCAGAGATCTGTGGTCGTGTTATCTGAGCTAAAGGATAGTTCCCGGCCTGTGTTGAAAGTCTTCTGCTCTGGTAGATACTACTGCTAGGAAAGGAACCATGGATTATTTCCATGGCCCAAGGACCACTGCTGGTTCACGGAGAGCAGTCACAGCTTCTGGAGGAAGAAAGAAGGTTTTCCTATTAGGAAGATCAGGGTCCTGTGGTAGTCAGGGCTGTGCATGCTGACTGATCACCTGGGGAGCCCGAGCTTTAAAGCAGGAGGCATGTAACCTATGATATGAGGCTTGTCGTGTGAGAAATGTCACGTTTCTGAAGCACTCAGCTGCAAGGGGAAGCACAAGGAATGATTATTGGTTACTTTTCTTCTAGGTGTCAGAACTGAGACAGCAGCTCCGAATAAGAGGCCTTCCTGTATCCGGTACCAAAACAGCGCTGATGGAACGGCTGCGGCCCTTCCAGGAGTGCAGCAGCAATGCAGTGCCAAACTTCAGTGAGATCACAACTGTAACCTTTCCAGTCACTCCAACAAGCACCTTGTCAAGTTACCAGTCGCAGTCCTCCACCAGCATGTTATCAAACGGCTTCTACCACTTTGGCAGCACCAGCTCCACCCCACCCATCTCTCCAGCCTCCTCCGACCTCTCTGTGAGTGGCTCTTTGCCAGACACATTCAATGATGGGCCCATGTCTTCTCCACAGTTTGGTCTTCAACCATCTCCAGTTCATGGTAGTGCTGAAGAAAGCCTCATGAGCAGCATGAATGGAGGGAGCATCCAGCTGGAGCTGGAAGGGATTGACACAGAGAAAGACAAAATGCTGGTGGAGAAGCAGAAGGTCATCAATGAATTGACATGGAAGCTGCAACAAGAGCAGAGGCAGGTGGAAGAGCTACGGATGCAGCTCCAGAAGCGAAAGAGAAGCAATGGCCTTGAGGAAAAACAACAGCCCACTCAGCATTTCTTTGGTGTCCCCATCAAGCAAGAAAATGCAGTGTCCAGCTGCCCATTTGCATCCAAACAAACTGCCTTAAAAGGCCAAGCCAGCAGCTCAGATAAGTTAAGTAACTGTGGTGTGCCACAGCTGTCTCACATTGTAAATAGCCACTGCCTGGAGCCTGCAGGGCAAAGCACCATCACCTCCTCAACATTCCTGAGCCCGCAGTGTTCCCCCCAGCACTCTCCTCTCGGGGCTGCAAAGAGCCCGCAGCACATCAGCCTGCCGCCGTCCCCTAATAGCCACTATCTCCTGTCGGTGTCCCCCGGCTCACAGGCAGAAGGGCGCAGCGGGTCCCCACAGACCAACAGTTGCCTTCGCACAGCATCGGTAAGTGGAGAGCACCCCAGCCGTCATCTAGGTGGTGAACACGCTCATATCTGTGGCCATTCACACAAATGTCTCTGAGTGATTTTCCATCAGGCTGGGACAGCTGGCGTCCAGGATGGGCACCCAGGGGGTTGCAGGAGCACGTGGGGCTGCCTGTAAGGCAGTGTAGCTGAGATGGAGAATGGGTTGGAAGCTAATGGCACTGCAGGGTCCTTTGCAGGGTGTTTCCTGGAGAACCCTGCTGCCACCACATCCAATTGCCCTGGGGGAGCACAACCCAGCTCCTCTGTTCCATGGAGCCCTGGCACAGCTCCTTATGCCCTGGGGGAGCCCTGGCACAGCTCCCTCTTCCCCAGAGGACCCCAGCACAGCTCCCTCTGCCCCTGGGTGAGCACTGGCAAAGTTCCCTGTGTCCTGGGAGAGTCCTGGCACAGCTTCCTCTGCCGTGGAGGGACCTGGCACAACTCTCTGCCCTGGGGAAGCATTGGCACAGCTTCTTCTACCCTAAAGGAGCCCTGATGCATCTCCATGTCCCCTCAAGGGGAGGCTCTGGCACAGCTTGCTGCGCCCCTGGGGGAGTCCTGGCACAGCTTCCTCGGCCCCATGATGTTCTGGCACAGTTCTCTCCACCCTAGGGAAGCCCTGGCACAGCTCCCTCTGCCCCACGGAGCCCTGGCACACCTCCATCTGCCCCATGGAGCCCTGGCACAGCTCCCTCTGCCCCTAGGAGCCCTGGCACAGCTCTATCCACAGTGGGGAAGCACCAGCACAGCTCCCTCTGCCCCTGGGAGGTCTCTGGCACAGTTTCCTATGCCCCTGGGGAAGCCCTGCAATACTAGTCAGCATCTTGCTAAGCCACTGCAGCTCCTAGCAGTGTAAGGTACTTTAACCACTGGGTTGAAGGAAGGCAGTTACCCCAGTCATATGGGAAGCCTTTTCTTGGGGAGATGACAAAGCAGGGCTTGCCACTGGGATCTGATGTCAGGACAGAGCTTGTGCCACCCCCTCAGGCCACCAGCACTGCAGAGCTGTCCCTTCAGTGTCTCCACGCCTCGTTCAGCCCTCAGGGTGCTATGAAAGCTTGGAGAGGGAGGGGCACATGCTGCCAACACACAAAAACAGCACAAAGGGCTGCTTATCACAGCCCCATTTCATCCTAACACCCTACCAGGGTTCCCCAGGCAGTAGTAACACCCATCATATTTGTTGTCTGTAAAGCACGCAGGGTGGCTCCAGGTGCACGGCGCACCCGCAGAGTGTTTGGGCAGATGCACAGCAGGTGTGCGCTGAGTGTGCAACAGGCGCACGCAAAACAACCACCGCTGCACGCAGCGCTCACGCGGGACAGCTCAAGAGCCACAGCCCCACAGCCAGCACCCTGAGCAGTGTGCAGTGTCAGCGGGGTGCAGTGCTGCAGGGTGACAGAAAGTGGGATGCAGCCTTGTCACTAAGCTGCTCAGAGGACGGCGATACAGGTGACATGGGCAGTCAGGAATGGTGCTGTCAGGTGGGCAGAGGGGAGCAGCACTGTTGGGGTGAGACAGGAGGAGAAACAGAGTGCTGCAGTGGGACGGGCAGCAGGGCACGGTGCTGCAGGGGTGAAGTAGGCAACGCGGGGCATGCTGCTGGGGTGATAGAGGCAATGGGGTGCATTGCTCTGGGTGATCTGGGCACAGAGCAGTGACTGCCGTGGTTAGGGTGCAGTGGCGACCTCAGCAGTGGGGCACAGAGCTGTGGGTGCAACAAGCAGTGGGACAGAGCACCATGGTGCATTGCACAGTAGAGTGCAGCGCGGTGGGGCTATGCTCCAAGAGAGACAGTGGGATTGCTCACAACAACCAGAGAGCAGTCACAGGGCACCATCAGGGAGCAGCAACACCTCAAGGACTCCTCCAGCTCTTTCCCCATTGCCAGAGCACAAGGAACACATTTAGGGGTTGGCCTTGCAATGTCCTGCAGCTCATCGTGGCTGTGAAACCACTGTCCTGGGCTTCCCTGTGGGCCTCAAGACAAGGTGAACAGCCACTTGCAGTCACTGGACCTTTAGGTGATGTCTTTCCTGGAAGAGGGTGGCCCTCTTGCTGGCAAAAAGCTGGCACCAGTATGCAGGTGTTCGGTATGGGCACAGAGAAGGCCTGTGGGCTGTGACTCTTTTGGGCAGTCTCCATGAGCTGTCCCAGGACAGGTAGTGACAGAGAAGGTCCCCAAAGGGAGGAGCTGAGAGGCAGCTGGTAGCTGGGGGAGCATTGCACTCCTGGGCATAACCACCTCTCCCTCTTGCTCCGCACATTCACAGAAAAACCACAGATAAAGTAACAGCTCTGCAAGACCATGCCTGCGGCCAGATCTCAGTCAGTGACCAGGGTTCAACCCAGCCCTGGATTCCCCCGGTGTCCTCAGAGCTAACCCAAAGAGCTGTTTTACCTCCCTCTTTCCTGCCCAGAGGCCAGGCACTTTGAGCTGATTTGACCTGCAGTATCATTAGTTTTCCTGGTTTCGTTCTGGCTTCAACTGGGGCGAAAGAGGGCCTCCCTCTGTGCCGAGGAGCGTAACCTTTTCCCTGTGCATTGATTCCGTTTCCCTGTATTTCCCCCACGCAGATGGCTACGCAGGCAGGTCAAAAGTTTTCTATTCCATCCCCAAGTTTTTGTAATTCAAGCCCAGTCCTCTCAGAGGTAAAGCAGCCTCCACCCTATGAGGATGCAGTAAAGCAGGTAACTGCATGATTTTTACTTTCTATAGGGCTAGGGCTGTGCAGAGTGTTCGTTTGTGGTTAATGTAACTGTCAGCTGCAGGAGCTACAACCCATTATGGGATCTCTGGGTAGGACAAGCCTTTTTACATAAGGAATGGGGTTTCTTTGAAGAGTCAGTTACTAAATGACTGCCACAAAGCAGTCAGACACCGTGCTAGAAGGGATAGCATCTTCTGTGCTGATGAAAGGTGCCTGGGGTCCAGACATCCCATACAAATGCCCCAGGACTTCGTTGTCTTCTTCTTCAGGGTGCTCAGGGAACAGACCCTGGAGCATCCCTACTGGCCATTCTTTGGGACACCTCACCTAGCCCATTAGCAGAGTGCCCTGCTGATTGCCATCTGCCTAACCTTATCCTGGAGCCACATGCCCTTAGCCTTATCCTGGAGTGGTGCTGCCGTGGGGAGGAGCTCCCGTCTCCCATGAACTCCTTACTTCTTGTGACAGTCCGTCAGCAGCCTCAGTGCCAGTCGCGGTGCCTTTAGGAACATAGAGTGATACCATTGGCAGTGCTAAAAATTGTCTTATGCTGGCTGGCAGGGAGGTGTGCAGAAAGTCCTTCCAGTATGGGGTCAGGGAGAGGAGGATGCTACTATGTTATCCCCAGTGAGGCTGCTGGGACTGCAAGCAGGCACGTGCCAGTGCTAGATGCCGGGTCCAGGTCTGGATGTCCTGGTTGCTCTGGGCAGAGGCAGTTTGCAGTGTCACTGAGCACAGACAGGCTCGGTGGCAGGGCAGGGGGAACCTGGCTCAGTGCTCTCCAGATCTGCTGCACGTGTCCCAGGTCCCTGCGGTGCTCATCTCTGAACACTGCTGCCAGCCCCATGCGCCTCTCATGGGGTCTAGAGCCACCTACCTGGCGCGTGGCTGGAGGGACTCTCCTCCTAATGCCCTCTACTCTCCTCTTTGCCGTTTGCTGCAGCAGATGACTCGAAGTCAGCAGATGGACGAACTCCTGGACGTGCTGATTGAGAGTGGAGGTACGCACTGCTTCTCTGTTCCCTCCAGGGCTTCCCCTCCATCAGGCATAGGTCGGTGGGGCCCAGAGCTCTCAGTGTGCCCCAGTGGAGCTGCCTGAGCTGGGTGCAGCTTTCGTTTGCTTCCCTATGCCAGGAGCCACTGAGATTGACTCCAAAACCACACCCGACCTGTGCTGGTGAGGAAGCCTGCCAGAGCCTATTTCTGCACATGCCCCAAATCATTGTGGGAGTCTGGGCTCAGGGTGTCACCTATGCAGCCTGCTCAGGAAGGACTGCAGGGTGACAGCACTGCCAGCGCCCTCCCCACGCAGAGCCCCTGCTGCCCTCCGCCACTCCCAGTGCTGCCAGTGCCATCTCCCACGTAGAGCACTGCGGTGCTCTCCCCTGTGCAGATAGCTGCCAGTGCCCTTTCTTGTGCATGACCCAATCCATGCCCACCCCCATGGGGACAGCTGCCAGTGCTCAAGTCCTGGAGATGGGGTCCAAAACCAGTGGAGCTGAGATCAGGAAGTGGGAACATGGGGGGCTTCCCACAGGGAGGGTGGGTGAGCAATGCCAAAGGGATTGAGTTGGGAGTGGGTTTGTGCAAGCATGCCCAGCCCAGGAGCCCAGCTCAAGGGCCTTGGCTGTGCCTCTGGGCCAGCAGTGATGGGCACTGCCAAAGCACTTCAACCCGCTCTTGTTTGCTGCACAGAAATGCCAGCCAATGCCAAGGAAGACCGGTCCTGCCTGCAGAAAGTACCTCACATAACAGTGTCTACAGGGAACTCCAGCACTTCTCTCCCAAAGTCGTCTGCCACATTCGAACAGGTCTCCTCCACCCAGCTCCCGTTCGAGCACTGTCCTGGCGGTGGTGACACTCACCTCGAGGTCCTGCTGAATGCTCACAGCCCACTGGGGAGAGTCAGTGAAATTGCCCTACTGAAGATGGGAGGAGAAGAGTCCCACTTCGAAGGGATGATAGAGGGGTTCTCCAGCAAAGCTGCAGATGAACTGCTCACCTCCCAGGAGATTTTACAGACTCCCCTCTCACCAATGGAAACACAGCTCTCCCCTTCCCCTGCTGATGGCTCTGGTTTACAAATGAGTTTCACTGAATCTCCATGGGAAACGATGGAGTGGCTGGACCTCACCCCCCCCAGCTCTGCCACCGGCTTTGGCTCGCTCACCTCTGCGGGCCCCAGCATCTTCAACATTGATTTCCTAGATGTTACTGATCTCAATCTAAACACCAGCATGGACCTTCACCTGCAGCAGTGGTGAACAGGAGGGCGGCGGAGGCAGGATACTGTAAGCCTGCAGCAGCCAGCGCAGTGTTTCCGTCATGCCGGAGAACACATAGGGCTAACATGCCAGAATCAGGGGAAACTGGAGCCATTTTCCCAGTGAATAAACTTGTTTGAATTTCCTGTTACTGCAAAGTGACAGCTCAACAGCTCTGGTACTTTGGTTTTCCTCCATTGACACATCCCCACAAAGGATACCTTTATCAACACTCCTTTAGATTGAGAGTTGTCTAGAACTTCAATTTTGTTCCTCTTACGTTTTTCTCCCCATTTTTAGCAGTTACTCCCATGAGAACTGGAGCAGCTCATGACAAAACTGTGGTGAGGACACCTCAGCTGGGAAGCAACAGGGAATCATTCAGAGGTTGCTGCCCCCTTCCCTCTTGCCTGTCCAGCTATTTAGGCCATTGTGCATGGCTCACCTTAGCCATGCCAGGTCAGGAGGATTGGGAGCAGGGAGGTCCAAGGGCTCTGCCCAGCCAGGGCAACAAACACACTTCTCTGTACAGCCAGACTTGCCTTATATCCTTCCTTCTGTCCCCAAAGCCATGTTCCCCCAGTCCCTGCACAGCTGTGCTCCAGGTGAGTGAGAGATGGAGCCGATGTTCATGGTGGTACTTTGGGATGTTCTCAGGCTGCCTGTGGGGCTGAAAGCCAAAGAGCTGTCCTGGCTGCAGTCTGAACTGAATCAGGCTGAAGCCTGTGACCTTGAAGCAGAGAGGTCGGGATGCTGGAGGCAGCTGCTCAGGCTGCAGGTGCAGGTATTGAAGGGCTGTGGCATTCTGGTGCAGCTGGCATGTCCCAGCTAGTGTGGTACAGATGAAGTGTTAATATGTTCTGATCCAAGGTAGGGGTAGGAGCAAGTCACATGGAAAATACAGCAAAGCTTTGCAGGGGCTGTCCTCTGCACAGCCAAAAACCAGGATGGGTCTCCACTGCCCTGCATGACCTGGGAGCAGGGGCAGCCAGGAGCAGCCATTCAGCCACCTGGTGTGGGACAGGGCTGAGCAGGCCCTTGTGTGCCTGTGGTTTTGTGTGAGCACCTGCTTTGCTGTCTCCACTCCTCTGCCATCCAGAAGGCTTCCTTTTTCCCATTCTTCCTCAATCCCCAGCAGTGATCCTCCTTTCCCAAGTTTACTCCGGCATCACTGTTCACCCAGCTCAGAGCAAAGCCATCTGGAGAACAGCTGTGAATCACTGAGCCTAGAGGAGCTTGTTCTTCTGAAGCCAGCGAAGATGGATGCTCTCCTGCAGTGATGCCTCCAGTTTGAAGTCACCAGCGTTTCTCCTGCAAGTCTCTGTGCAATATACTTCCTCGGGCTCTAATGAGAAGGAGCCTTTGCTTCACTTCTTGGCTTCCACCAAAGAACTTACTGCAGACTCTTTGACGGACACATCTACTTCTTTGCAATTCTGGTTTTGCCAAAGTAAATATTGTTGCTGACAAAGATTGTTAAACTATTTACAGACTGTGTGTATTTAATATTCGTGTTACTGGAAAGACATCACATTGGAGATGCAGCAGCTGGGGAGGAGGCCCAGCGCGAGGGGCACCACAGGCAGCCTGGCCACGGCTCCTGTGGGGCACCCGCACCCAAGGCTGCCGGAGCTGCCGGAGGAGGCTCTGTGGCCACTGCTGTGTCTCAGCTTATGGTGTTGTTGCATGCTGTATAAAGAACATGGCAGTAGCTTTTAAGTCACTATTTAAAGCACCACTTTTCTATTGTACAAATGGTCACAATGCACTGCTAGGATAGACGATCACAGGTTGCATTTTTTAAAAAAAAAATCTTTTTCTAAGTGAGAGATTTTTAGAAGCCGTTCCATGAAGAATATTAATAGCACTTGAATCAGAGTAGTGTTAGCTGCTACACTGCGTCATTGTACAGAGCTTTCCAGACAACTTTCTCCTCTCAACAAATGTATTTCCTTGTTTAAAGGGATGCTGTCAGCTTCAAAGTTGTAAGCAAGCACATTTCCTTACCTATGTTACCAGCAACACCTTCATTATTAAAAACCCCTTTGTCTTGCCACTACGTCTGCTCGCAGTCTGCTGTTTGATTTTGCTGGGCTGGGGCAGTGACAGCCATCCCAGCTGTGTTCATTTCATTTCAGCTCCATTCCAGGGAGCAGCTACAATCTTTGCAGAAGTTTGATTTTAAAGAAACAGTTTCTCCTGGGAGATTTCTAACCAGTCTCCCATTTCCAAAGACTTTTCCTTCTGTTGGCTTTGGTTTTGCTTTGTTCTCCTGCAAACCCTGCTCCACTGGTCAGCGTCCTGTTCAAAGGGAGCTGCTGGTACTCTGGGCTGCTGACCAAACACCTTCAAATTTTCCAGCAGCTGAGCTCCTGGCCGGGGCTGAACCTCCTGTTGCCCACAGGGGAGCAGCAGGAGTGGGCTGGAGAGCTCAGCTGGGTGCTGTGCTTTCATTTGGTCCCACGGGGGCCGAGAGCCAGCAAAGTTTTGGAAGTGACAGACCATGCCGAGGGAGGAGAGGGATAAGGGACTGGTATCAAGCTACAGACTGGAGCATCCTTTATTTTTTGCGGGATTCCCCTAATCTGTCTGCTCTTTTACTGTCACCATAAGTTGTCTGCTTAAAGTCTTGGTCTGATTATTGTCATTCCTATAAACTGACAGTTTACAGGAGACCAAGGAGGCCAAGCCCAGACCAAGACTCTTCTGTGGGGCAGGGGGAAGGATCAGAGGGTCACTTGAGGTCCTTCCAGGCCCTATCCCTCCTAAAGACACCTGCAGCCAAGCTGCTTTGCTGCCCAGAGAAGTGCTCAGGTCAGCTCTGCACAGGCTGGTGGTTCTCCAGCCCCACCAGAGCTATCTCCATGGGAAGGACAGGCTGTACCGGCAGGACAGGACCTGCTCTCCTCTCCCCTTGCCTTGGCAGAAGCACAAGCAAAGCCCCCTCCACACTTGGCAACCCCCAGTGGAGTGCTGGGGACCCCCTGGGTCCTGCCTGGGAGCTGCTTCAATGGCCTGCCCGCCTGGGCAGGTATGCCAGGGCCGGACCCCTCCAGTCGCTGCAGGGTCCCTCATTTCCAGATTCAGGTTTGCCCGCACTGCTTTACAGCCCTGCTCCCATGCCGCAGTGTCTGGCCTCTTGGATAGCTCTCATCCTTCCAGCTACACCCTGTGCCAGAGCAATGCCATGGTTCTTTGCCTTTTTTGCTCAGCACCCACTGCTGAGCTGAACTCTCTGTGCTCCCACAGCATTAGTGCCTCCTTGGGTTTGTCTGCCTTGATGTGTGGGTGGCTTTCCCACACAGCCTGTCCCAAGGGGTTTTGTTTCCTGCAGAAGCCCGGCTGGAGGATCCCAGTGATGTCCAATTCTTGGGCCTTCCTGAAAAATACAGAAGATAGCCAAAAAATGTTCCAAACATCAAATAACATGGTTTCTGCCTTTGGAAAGATTTTTTAAATGCGAAATGACAGATCAGTGCACCATCTGCTGTGCTCTCCATGGGAGGCATGGAGACATCAGTGACACCTTTCCACCAAGTCCCAGGTCCAGACAGACCCCGTTTTGGGCAGTCTCCCCTCACAGGCATCACAGGAAAGCACCGTCCTCAGCCCCTCCGGGCTCAGCAGAGCAATGCTGTGCCCTCGGGTGTGTGGTGTGGAGCTTGAAGCCCCTGCTGCATGGGGAGCCCCAAAGCCTCCGAGCTGGCCCCTGCCCTGCAGTGGGTGCCTTCCAGCACCACCTCCCGGCGCCCTGCGAGACCCCCACCAACCCTCTCATGCACTCCAGGGCCGCCTCCGCAACCCCAGCAGCCCCCAGCCCAGCGCCCTGCACCCACCCACCGGCTGAAGGCCCCTGGTGGTTTTCCCTGCCCCCACACCAGCACAGGCATTACCCTTGTGCCTGCCCCCTGGTGCAGAGCCCTGCCACCCCTCGCACAGCACACGGCCACCCGCCACCAGATCCCTCTGCTCCTCCCCGGCAGGTCCCCCAGAGCCTCCACCACCTCTCACCCAAATCACACAGGGAGGGACCAGGGCCACTCCTTACCCATGTACGGAGCCTCTGCAACCCCCGGGGCACACAGACCCTGCTGTCACCCCCACACGCATCTGCGACACCTAAAAGGAGGCCACCAAGGAAGAGGGACTTCTGGCTGTGCAAGTTGCACTCAGGTTCCGAGTGGGCTTCAGCATAGTCTCCATCTGGTTTTAAAGCCCAGGCATTTGTTCACAACAGCATACTGATAGCGTTATGGCAGTATGAAAAGCTTTTCTTCAAGACCACCAAAGGTATCTGCACTGCTGGGCTTACCCAGAGGAGGACAAGTTGGCCTTCATAGAGATGCCTTTTTTTAATCACAGCACCTCCACACTCAATCTGCTACCAATTTGTTGTATCCAATTTACCAACTAGGTTCTTTGTATTCGTACCATTTTGTTACACACAAAATGTTGCTACAGGCAAAATGAAACATACTTCTAACACAAAGCCATGAATTTACTGTTAGTTTCATTGATGTCTTAAGAGATGAATAAAAAAAAATATTTTTTTAGTACTGTTACAATGACACTAAGAGTTTTTTGCATACAATTAACATCTATGTTCACAGCCTTCCTTGTATTTATCCCCTTCCTCTAGGGCTCTGCTCACCTTCTTCTCACTCTCTGAACCTTTCTGCAGGTTAGAGTTGATGCCTTCAGCCCCAAGGAGGAGGGTATGCAATGCCATGGCATGTGTCAGCAGCCTCAGTCTCTGCCAGGAGGGGCAAGCTATCGATGTTGATGTGTTTTTCCTCCTCACTTTATAATTGTCTGTAAGGAACTGGGGTGGGTGGGGTGGGGGGGTGGTGTCATTTTTATACCTTTCCTAACATGCTCTTCAGCTGCTTATTCTTCATATAGGTGGTCTATAATTCCACATTACATTTGAATTTAATGTACATGCTGTGTTCTACATACGTTAGAGGCTTGTTCTTCATCTTTGTTTAAGGCTGGTTTTACCCTACCCCCCCCCCCAACCCCAAAATACATTCCTTTGATGACCAATGACTGGCCACTGGTGAGCTGTCTATAGACCTGGGGTCTATGGCTTCATCCTGTGCCTGTTTCTTCAGGCCCCTGCTGTCACCCCATGTCTATAGTCTTCTACACTGCATTTTACTATAGAGTCATAGCTCTTTCTTTCTACACAGAATAACCACTCATTATTAGTAGTTACAAAATATATATGTAACAGTGTGTTACATCATGCAATTGTAAGAAAGCTAAAACAAAGCAAGTAATGATCATCCTGTCATTAGATAGTTGCTGTTACAGCTAAACAAATTAAAGCAAAGCTCCAGGCAAGCTAAAACTAGTCCAGAAGCTCTAAAAAAAGCACAAGACCTCAGTAGATGCCACTGAGTGTCTCCTCAGTTGCTCATGTGGTAAGAAAATGCTCTGCAGGGACGCTTGAACTTCCCCCACCCCCACTGGATGGGCCCATCCAAGTAATTCCCCTTTCTGCTGCCAAGCATAGCCAGCAACATGCAAAGTGGCTCCAGCACGATTCACTGGAAATGTACTGCTGATAGTGATTCCATTAAAAAAAGTGAAGTCAGCCACACTGGCATTTTCACAGGAAACAGGAATTGGCTGGATTTCAATAAGGTTTCCACCAACCTCTTTAAATTGGGCTTAATTTCAAATGTCTTCAGGAAATCATTGTGATGTGGAGTCCCAGGATGTGGATCTGTTTCTGTCCTTCCTCATTTATTACCCCCTTGCTTTTCCAGCACAAACTCAGTTGCAGATGGAGAAAGAGAAAGAAGCATGTGATCCTGCTGCAGGGGGCTAAGAGAATAGCCATTGTCTGAGCTTTGCAAAAGGTTGTGGTACAACAGCTCACCACGCACAGTTTTCTCTGTGTTTTGGTATTTTCTCTTAAAGCATCTTCAACTTGTTGAGGTGCACTTGCTGGCATGGAACAGCACTCCTGGTCTTCTGTCTCTCTCTGAGATTTCAGCATGCCTCCAGGGGCTGTGGGACTAGACATGGTCGTGAACTGGGTGGCTCATGAACCAGTTCTACAATTATCTGGTGGGCCTCATAAACACACAGCAGCCCCTCAAGTCAAATCACTTGTAGTCAGTTCATTGTGGAACTGCCTGGTGTGCTGCACAGGACAGGGTCTCAGTCCATCTTGAATCTGATGGGAAACCTATTTTCCCTGGGAGGTAAGGCAGGATGTCCTCCTCTCCCAAAATAAGCTGATTGAACATAATCTGGGTTGCTGCATTATTATCACAGTATCACAGATTTCTAGGTTGGAAGAGACCTCAAGATCATCGAGTCCAACCTTCGACCTAACACTAAGTACTCCACTAAACCATACCGCTAAGCTCTACATCTAAACGTCTTTTAAAGACCTCCAGGGATGGTGACTCCACCACCTCCCTGGGCAGCCCGTTCCAATGCTTAATAACCCTTTCGGTAAAGAAGTACTTCCTAACATCCAACCTAAAACTCCCCTGTCGCAACTTTAGCCCATTCCCCCTCGTCCTGTCACCAGGCACGTGGGAGAACAGACCAACCCCCACCTCTTTACAGTCTCCTTTAAGGTAACTGTAGAGAGCGATAAGGTCGCCCCTGAGCCTCCTCTTCTCCAGGCTGAACAAGCCCAGCTCCCTCAGCCGCTCCTCGTAAGACTTGTTCTCCAGACCCCTCACCAGCTTGGTCGCCCTTCTCTGGACTCGCTCGAGCACGTCCATGTCCTTCCTGTAGCGAGGGCCCCAAAACTGAACACAGTACTCGAGGTGCGGCCTCACCAGAGCCGAGTACAGGGGCACAATCACTTCCCTCGACCTGCTGGCCACACTGCTTCTTATACAGGCCAGGATGCCGTTGGCCTTCTTGGCCACCTGGGCACACTGCCCATTACATTATGTAACTCCATCTCTGTCCAAAAAGCTGCATTCCCATCTGGCCAAAGGTGAGACTTCCTCCATTGCTGGCCATGAGGGATTTGGATTTTTCTCACCCCTATTTTTTTTTTTTCTTTTATTTCTGTCTGAGGTGGCTGACATGTCAGTAATGGAAAAAAAAAAAAAAAAAAAAGGAAAAGAAAAAGAAAGGACAGATCATTGTCAACAATGAACCAGAGCAGGTGTCTGGTGTCTAACGAGGTGTTAGGGTCACAAAAAACACCTTCTCCAACAGCTTTCTAGTGTAGCATCTACTCTAATGTGAGCGCTCAACCTTTATGTACACCAAATCCTTTCACCCTTCCTGCTTTCAGATCCTGCATGTGCTTTTGGGAGAGTTGGCACAGCTCCACCTGCAGAGCAACGTCCCTGCACCCAGCACTCCGGTGCCGCATGCCAGCTGAGCAGAGGGTTGCGGCTTGAAGTAACAAATGGTTGGAGAAACTGGTTTTCTCTTGGCAGTAAGGCCTGACCAGCCCTCCTGTCCGGGATTTATACAAGGCTAACGGCTTGTGTTCACACTCCGCCTGGCAGACACCCCAAGGTCCCACCAAGCAGCCAGCTCTGTATTTTATTCCCAGCACAACAGTGGCACACTGTATCGCCAGGAGGGGGAGTTTGTGCTTCAGCCTGCTCTCGAGGCATTTGCACAGCTTTGAACACAACGTAAAAAATCAAGAGCTCACTTCTGTCCTTCAGAGCAGCCATTCCTTCTTCCCCTGCACCCTTCACACACTGAAAGCAATGGCCACGCTTGTGATTTGCATCGGGACTCGGACTGTAAATGGAGCTTTTATTCTAAGCAGTGCCTCTGGGAGGAAGCTGGGTCTCAGCACCTCGTTTACTCGTACCAGGCAATTAAAGGAGACAAGAGGTGGGGAGGAAGGCTAGGGGAAGCCAAAGCAGAAGATGAGTGGAAATATAGATCACAAAACTCAAAATACTCCACATGGGAATAGGTGGTACTGCACATGTCCGTGTGTACTGCTCATGTCCACACAGAGAGGAGTTGGGAATCATCTGAATTGCTCTTGGAGTACCACAGACACATAATAAATGTAAATGAAAATTTATAACTTCTGGGTGCTATATAATGCTTGGTGAAGATATCAGGAGCACCTCAGCCCTGCAGATAGGCACAAAGATATGAGGAAGTGGTACGAGGTGTCAGGGTGCACCACTGGGCACAGGGACAGTTGCCAGCCGCTCGGCGTCTCCCTGGCGGTCGGCCGAAAGTGCTGCTCCTCAGCTCGGCACCGCCCGCAGAGACTGGGGCACCCTCAGAGCCCACGCAGTGCTACCGAGGGAAAGCAAGAGCTGAGACGTGGACCTGCTCATGTTGGCCATGGGAGGATCCCTAGCGCCAGGGCTGGAAAAAGCCATCACAGCTCATTCAGACCAGGAATGCTAGGCTGGTCCAAGGCTCAAAGGAGCAGCAACTGTGTTACCACCGCTCAGGCACGGGTCCTGGCCAAGACACAGAGGATGTGTCTGAGGTGTGGGCCAGAGGCTTCCTTTACTGCTCTCAGCAATGATACAACGGTAACAGGAGTCCTCCGTGAAGGCGGTGAAGTCCACATGGGCAAGAAGAGTGTAAGAGTGTACAGGAGGGAAAAAGAAAAAAAAAAGAGAGAAAAAAAAAGGGAGAGGAAAAAAGGGGGAAAGGGAAATGGACAGAGGGAAAAAGGGGTGGGGTGGGGTGGGGTGGGAAGGGAAGGGAAGGGAAAATGAAAGGAAAACCGAGGATGTATTCAACAGGGCAACTCAGAGAACCTGAAATGACCACAAACACAGGCCTTTACATGCCACGTGGTTGCAGGGGAAAAGACTAGCAGGATCCTCTGTGTCCTGAAGAGAATGGGAATACCCAGCAGGGTGGTACAGGTGGACTCACATCTTGCCACCAGCTTCCTTCAGCTTGTTATCAGCTGTGACAGATTTCTTTAGAATGAATCTCAGTACACAAAGGAAGGTTGTGGTGCAAAAGGAACACAATCCCAGGGCAACTCCCATTTGTGGAGCTATGAGGTGAAGAGCTGCTCCAGTATCTGCCCAGCAGGAAAGGACTTTTACCCCAGTGTGTGGTGGATTTTATCTTCTGCCTGGAGGTCACTAAATCAGCAGCAGTCTTGAATTCTGGCTGAAGAGTGAGGACAGCAAGTGGTCCAAAAATGTCCCAGGTATTGTGCTGTGAACAGGAAACTTCAAAAAACAAAACAAATCAATCAAACAACGAACAAACAAACAAGAAAACAACACTTTGATGTGATGGAACCACTGAATTTATTTAAGCTGACAGATTTCAACCACCTCAAACCTATCACATCATGTATCTCTATGTAGCAAGCCTTTCTTCAGCTCCATTGCCTGCCTTTCCTTCTCTTGACAAAATTCTCAGCCTCCAAGTGAAGGAACACTGCGAGAGCCAATGTCCTGCTGCTCCACCAGTTCGTAAGTACTTCTAGTCCTGAGTTGTGTTACGTGTGACCAACGATCCCTGCCAGTATGTTCGTGCTCTCCCTCTCACCACTCCCGCACTCCTGGTGTGGTCCCTTCCAGCCACTTTGAGCATTGCAGGCACTTGTGGATGGCCCCTCTGCCCAGACACCGTCTTCTTTCCTGGTGGAGCTGCTGGGGTCCAGTTCTTTTCACCTACCTGGATGGTTTCCAAGCCCTCCACGGCTTCCAGGCAGGAGACGCTTATCCCAGCACCAGGAGTCTTGGCAGTAGGAATTACCCAGGAATCAGTACTCTTAAATCATCTGAACATTGCAGACAGTGACAGCTCTCATCAAAATAAAATAAGCCTACAAGGCTGTGAGCATCAGCTGCTCTATCCCCAGATTGTGGGCACAGCCACCTGCCCTCCTCGCAGGGACAAGGTGTCTCAAGCCACCAGATCCTATCAGTGCTCCCAGTGCAGTAAACAGGGCTCACACTCCAAGAGCACAGAGGAGCTGCTGAATTCTCAGAAGTCTTCCAAAGAAAGAAAATATATCCAGATCTCCAGATCTTCCTATGCTTTATTTCTATTTTTTTTTTCATTTTTAATTTAGCACAAGCAGTTTCTAACCGAAGGCTGCTTTACTCCTGTACAGCTACTTCCACCTGGAGGGAGGGCCTGGAAATCAAGTATTTCAACAGCTTTAAATGCCTCTTCCCATTTATGTCTGACCTTACAAAATGAAAATAACAAGGTCATGGTCGCATCCTAGTTTTATTACAACTGACCTGCAGGCAAAAGGATAGTCTATTACATAAACACTCTGATCCATGTATAATATCTTAAATAGAGGAGGAAGTCCAACCAGGATACCGGATAAAATACTCTGAAGCTCTCTGAAGCGGTTATGTTCCTGAGCTCCATTTTACAGACAATAAGGCAACATCCCTGCACATCAGCTTTTTGATAATTTTTTATACATTTTTTTCTATGGTACAAGAAAAAAAAATAACCAGAGTTCACAATGTACAGTTCTTACACTATTTTCACAGCTTCTGAACACTATACACCTTTTTTTTTTTTAATAAAGATACATCTTAATAAATGGTGCACCCTTAATAGTTCATAATAATTTTTTTAATACACCAGACCTGTCCTGTACAGCCATCCATGCCACAGCACATTCCAAACCTGACTCTGGCACCTGCAGCTCAAAGCTTCATGTCTCCATTTCCCGTCCATCGAAAGCAAACCAGTCATGCTGCTGAAAATGAGCATGGGATGGGGTCAGCAGCAGAGAACAGACCCCGGCCACGCTGAGTGAGCGTAAAAAGATAGCTGCTTGCTTTGGAGAGAAACAGATCTTTTGGGAGGGGTCATCTCAGTGAACATCGAGGAGATGTGAAACAGCCGTTAATGGCTGAAAGATTTGAACAGGAGCAGAGCACCTCTGAATGTGTCTGTCTTGACTCGATCTACATCTCTGTAGTCCCCTGGCCAGCACCTTGTGAAACTCAGTCATGCCTGAGATCCCCATTAGAGGTGGCTGAAGGCCAGTGAGATGAACCACAGCTGTGGGAACCTGCCAAGCCTGAGGAAAACTGAGTTTTGTGAGACTAGAGGGCTGGGGGGAGAATTACTGCTTTAGATATGCTACGTATCTATCCTGTTCAACTAATACTTCGCGTGATTAATCGGAGCTGTTGGGAATGACTAGTAACTTCAGAAAATTCTGATTTTTCTGTCTTGGGTAGACGTTAGTGGCCATCCCACTCGGTGCACAACCCTGCAGGAACACAGTCCAGGAAGGGCCTGGGGACCACAGCTCCCTGCCTAGTAGGGCGGCAGCTGAAGGGCCCTCTGTGTCCTGGGGGATCACATCGGCACCAGCCTGTGGTGCCAGAAGGACCGGCTCCAACAGCCAAGCGGGAGATGCACAGTGCTGCAAGCCTTAGGCAGCGGTGTCCCTTCAGTGGCTGAAGAAATACCAGGTCTCCAAGTATGGCCTTGGCGCTCTCCTTTCCCAGCTGAGGAGCTGGGCAGGGATGTGCTGATCCCCAGTGCTCTTGTAGCAGCCCAGTTTGTACTTGGTATTGGTTTGAACTGGGAAGCCCCTTCCAGGGAAATCCCGCCAGTACCACTCGCTGCATGTTCACTCCCACTGCATCTCTAAACCTCCTCATCCTGGGTGTGGTTTTGCCACAGAGCTGTGAGTGGGTTGCTCTCACTTTGACAAAATCATACCAAGTGCCTAAATTAGTCAATTCAAATGGAAATCACAGACCACACAGGCTCCAATTTATCCCTGGTATGCTACGAAATGTCTGAAAACTGCAATGTTGTGGGGGAAATAAAAAGTTTTCAGAAAAAAATAATCTCAGAAAAAGATGTCAAATGAAAAACAAGAAGAGAGAGAGAGAGACTGATCTGCTGTGTGCTCAGCAGTCAGCCAGAAGGTCACACCTTGCCTGGCCTAGCAGGGTCAGCTAAAACCCCGGGTGTTAGTTGCTCCTCCATCTCCACTACCTTGCACTAACCAGTCTTAGCAAGGTTCACTCTAGGTTCAATAACAAGAGCTACTGAGAGTAACAGAAGGTTACATATGCCCAGAAGAAGGTGAACAAGATCTCCAACCAGCTAAGCAAAGCACCACATTTGCAGTAGCGTGATGGGCACAGAGCCCAGTGTGGCAGGAGAGCATCCCCACCATCCTGCTTGCAGTGGTGAGAAGGAACCACCGAGGTTTGATTTTGTTAGGGACAATAGGCTGGAAAGTGGCAGTGCTGCTGGGCTGGGCTTAGGGTCAGTGAAAAGGTGCTAGCATCAGGGTTGGGGACAGTGAAGAGCATGAGAAACAGGCTAGAAATCACATTCATTTGTGGCTCACTAAAACAGCTGCAGACTTTGTGAACGGCACTCGTTGAAATCAAAGCAAAGCTAGCTGGTGGTGAGTACTGTGCAGCTATAAATCAGGTCACAAGCAGGTTATAATTCAATTGAGTAGTTTAATAATTCTTTAGGTCTTATCTTACCAGGTAACAATTTACAGGACACCTAGTTAAGAGTGAAGAGTGGCTGGCTTGGTAAAAGGAGAAAGAATACATTATGTCCCATCTCTGAATAGTTTAATGTTAGCCTCTTTCAATGCAACTTATTTTTGGTAAAGACATATTCACTATATTTAACATGATCTCTCTTTAACAGGAAGGTCAGCTGAGCACACTGTCCCCAGAAAGTACACAGCGACTGTAAAGCAACAGAATTTCATAGCAGTAAATCTATTGCACTTTGTGAAGAATAAAATTCTCCTTTGCCTTTCTAGCTCCAGAAGGCAAAGTATCTTGTTGGCTAAGCAAGTTCTTCTCCCTCCAGGCAAAGTCTCTTAATGTTCAGACAGACAACGCCTAACTTTTGTTTGTTTGCTTTTTATTATTACTTGAAACAACAATTGGAAGAGTTTGAGAGAAAAATCTTTCCAGTAGCTGCTGAGAAGTCTCCAAGTTTTGAGTCTAGAAATGAATTTTAGGTGCTATCCAATCACGGTCAACAAATAAATGTACTTATTTCCACATTTCATGAATATGTCCACAAAAGAGCAGATGAGGTCTCTCTTTGACCAACACTAACACTGTGTGATCAGGTATTACAGGGATGCACTTATATGTGACAACATTATACAGACAGGATGGAAATAACACCAATATTATTGCACATGGTGTCTGGGCGAGCATTAAAAACACTGCAATATGTGATGAAAATTCTTTACAGCTTGTTTTCTCTCAGCCCTTTTTCTAGAGTTTGATGTAGCAGCAATATCAATCGACATACATTGGAGAGCTGGGAGTTGCTGGCATTTGATCCAGGATTTTGCAAACATAGCATGCAACATCCACTGTGCGTTCCTCATACATCAGAATGAAGGGATGTTTCTGGAATCAGATAGAGAAACAACAAGGTTATACTTGCCTTTCTGACACAGGTTGGCTACCCTGGATAAAAGCTTAGTATATGGATTTGCCTTACGAGAGACCACAGGGCTTGGTGGTGACTGTAGGACACCAGGACATAGCCTGGTCCATGGCTTTTTGCATATGAAGAATCCCTCTTAAATGTGCAGTCCAGAGGTGGGATGGGACTCCATGGGACACACAGTGAAATATTTTCATGAAAGATTTCATCAGCAGCCTTTTCAGCAATGAGGAGACAGCAATGATAGGGAGACATGACTTGGGTTCAAACAGGAGATCAGTACCCAAAACCAGTTCTCCTGAACAGTGACTCTCTGGTCAGCCCAGCAGACTGTACTGGCTAGACCCAAGTGACAACAGCTGGAACATAACAACGTGGTGACTCTTTGGGCCAGGACACCAGGCAAACTTCATTCATATCATGACAATACCATCAGGGACCCAGGACACGGTTTCCCATATCCCCTGAAGGGACGCCCAGAGCTCCTTGAAGGTACATGGTTGCCAAGCATGACTTATCCAGTCCAAAAGCCCCACCAACTTTCCTGCTTCAGAGCACCTCATCACACACGGGCTCTGCTGGTGTCTTATTCCAGAGCTGCACCCTATCAGGACTCACTTTTACCAGAGCACTCCCAGCCTCATGGTGTGGCTTGTACATTGGAGGCATTTACATGTGACAGTGTGTGTCAGCAATTTGACAGGGCTCCTGAGTGCAGATGCCAGGATCTCTAGCAAAGGCAGAATTTATGGGGCACACCCAACATGCTGTTTCCCAGGCCTGAATAGTTCAGGGCTAGCTAAGTCTGGTTAGCTGATCCACTGCAACATGGCATTTCTCCTTACACTGATCTTCTAGAACAGGGGTACAGACAGCAATAATCTTGGCCATCATCACAAGCTGCACAAGCCAGACACAGTGGCATGGAGGTGGTGCTTTCCCTCAGGCTGCAGAGCTGAACGCTACCTTCATCACCTGAGAAGTTATGGAGCAACCCCAAAAGTGTGACCCAGCTCTACTGTGTGATCAGTACAACCATGACAGCTGGCATAGGCAGCCATGTTTTGCACTCACCAGAAGCTCTTTATACTTTGGCCTTTTGGACTCGTCCTTTGTAAGGCTAAAGAAAACAGAAAGAGAATTAGGAAAAAGTGGGACTGCGGAAACGTTTACAGACAATACTTGCAAATTTTTACAGCACAGAATACTGAATTCCACTGTCATGGTGGGACTCAACAGTATCCCAAACTATTCAAGTCCAGGAAACTGGTTCCTGCAAAACCCATCCTTTTCATGTTGCGAGTCATCACTGGACTTCCAACATGGGTGAAGGTGCTGGCACAAGTACAGACCCCATAGCCATCAACAAATCCCACTGGGGACAGGCCTAAGACAGCTGCAAGCTAAACTCCACCATGACTGTCATGGTCCTACCCATATGGAAATGGGTTTGACCAGCACAACCAGAAGTTTTGGGCAGCAGCAATCAGTAGGCAGCCCTGGCCTGTACTCCAGCCAGGAGGACAGCATGGCAAGGAGCAGAGGAGAGCCAGCACTGTCTGCCAGGGCACACAGGCACAACACCATCCCCTTGGCACATATGTGGGCTGGGGCAGGGGCTGTACCATGCATCAGGCAATCGGACCACTCTGCAAGGGCAAGAGAGAGCTTCCAGGCCCTCCCAGATCATCCCAAGCACTGGTGGCACGTCCCTCGCTGAGTGGGCCACAGCCGCCAGGAGAGGTGCTGTGGCTCAGCACCACTACAGCTGACAAGTCCTTCTGGCCAAGGCGATAGAGAGCCTGCCATGCTGTCCTCACTCCCCATGCTGTCCTCTGCCTCCAGTGTTTCCGTCAGTCTCGCTGTGGAGAGTGGTGGCTGCTGGTGGCCACCTTCTCCCCATACCATGGGGATGACCCACTGGCTGCCTGGCCCCAGTGCAGCACAGGGGCATGGCCAGGCTATGGTGGGGACAGCAGGTGGCAGCAAAAGCCACCAAAGCCCCTGCAGCAGCAGGGACATGGCAGGTGGACAGGAGAGGCCTGGGGGCAGGCATTGCCTGGGTGCCCTGGGGTGGACATGGCCTCTCCAAGGGCGCCAGGCCAAGGCCCAACCAAGCTCCTGCACTGGGCAGCAGGAATCCCTCTTCCATCGCTCCCTCCAGCCTGCCTCCACTGCCTCGGAGGGCCTGTGGGACCTGCTCGGAGGCAGCGGTGCCATCTGAAGGAGGTGGGTCAGCCCCATGCAGGGTCAGGCCGTGCTGCTGCTTGGCCCCGACAAGAAGACACCTGGTGACACCTGGCACCAGCAGCCTCTGCCCTCAAGGTAAGAGCTGCAGCCACCCCAAAGACAAAGGGGGGATGTAGTGTTGTACCCAGATGGAGGGGGGCGGGAGGGGGGGCATGAATACAATTCCTGACAGCTGTATTACCATCCATGGAGGCTGTGGCAGGACCTTTTTTAAAATTCAGGAGCTACTACAATGTGACCTCAAATTATTCAGAGCATTGGGTAATTATGCTGCACACTCACGTTTGGCTCTTCTCTGTCCTCTGACTGGCCTGCAGAGCTGCACAAAGGCAGAAGGTAAGAAATCCTGTGGCTGCTGCACAAACACCCTCGCTTCAAGCTTTTCCTACACAAATTCAATTCATCTTCTGACTTTTGTGAGTCTGAGGATTCAAATATGCTCCTTACAACACTTTTAAGTGCAACTAGTCAAAGCTTCAGCTCACTGTCCAGGTTTTGTTCTGAAATTTCCATGCATGCTTTCATAAAGCAAAAAAAATTTCATAAATCTTTTTTTTTTTTTTCCTAACTCAATGCAAAGCTGCAGATCTGGAATAGCCATTTGCAGCACCAGGTGCTGTACAGCTCTTCTGCTGGAACATCTGATATCCTTCCCAGTCATGCTGGACCTCAGGAGCTTGCAACGCTTCCTGCAAGTACTGTTAGCTCTGCAGCTGCCAGCATGAAACTCTGAAAAGCCAGACACGGAGCTTGGATACTTTGCAAACTCTGAAGCAGAAGATTAATTGCTGTAAACAGCTCCAGAAGGCGTGTGACTTCAGATAGGCATGTAAAGAACACAGGGAGGTGGGCTGATGGAGAAAACTGTTCTACCGAGGCATTCATAGCAATGTTGGGATGCAAAACAACTTGAAAAAAAAAATCCCAGAAACTTTCTAACATTTATCAAAAATAACATTTTCTCACTGATCTATCACAGCCAGCAGCCAGCAACACTGCACAACTCTTTCATCATCTTTCCTGACACTTGAATACACAAAAATAGAAAATTACTAGATTCACATTTGTGGGAAAATGCCCAGGAGATTTGTGCTGTCACCTAAAAGCACAGTCTTTAGGAGATTTACCTGCCTGCTAAGTAACGCCAAAGGTTATTGTTTATGGTTAACTGAATGTTATTAAGAGAAATATTTATTACATTGTTGCTATGAACACATAAGTGGTAGAAGTCAGATTATTTTCAAAATCATATTAAACAAAAAACAGAATTAGACTGAAAACTGTCCCATGCTCTATGCATTGCAGTTGTCCCAGAACAGAACGCTTTAGGAGGGGTAAATGGGCAGGAAATATGAATTGACCCAATTGGACATGTTGGCCAAACACACTGCTGCTTACCAGAGATGCCATGCAGGTTCCGCTGTTGGGTGACCTGTAGCCAAACACAACAGCACACACAGGCAGAAGAGCAAGCTCCTGGTTTTGAACACACTGTTATGATATTGCACCTCTATGGATACGTGTGTGGGGAAAAAAAACCACACTGCTGCTTGTATTGTACATGGGGAAAGCAACTTTCTAATCAAATACCACATACTTTATGACTGAAAAATGAAAACTTCTTTGCAGCAGCAAACCATTTTGATGCTTCATTTCCTGCAGACCAAAGATAACAAGGTCTTCCTACAGCCACCTGGAAACTAGAACCTGGGCTCCATTAAAATTCCTAATTCTGAACAAGAATAAAATCCAAACACAAAAAACTTTTCCATTTTGAACCTGAACCTTTCATTTCTCTAGTGGGTTGAAAATCCTGAAACAAAACCTTTTGAAAGTTAAGAGCTGTTTCACGTTGAATGTTCCTGTGTTGCAGAGCTTTGAGAAGGGCACCCCGAGCCTCAGGATGTCCAGCGCCTGGATCAGCCCAGAACAGAAGGTCCCAGCAGAAGAGCCACACAGGTCACACTGATCAATCTTCCGTGCACTTCATTATTAAATCAACAAAATTACTTTGATGACCTTTTACATTTTGATGAAAAAGTACTTAGAAAATACACAAATCAGCCCTTAACTTCAGCAGGACCATGCACACATGGCAGGCAGATGGACTGCTCCAGGTTTCTCCCGTGCAATCTCTCTACACACCCAATCCCTCAATTCAGGGCTGACTGAACTGCAGAGACCCTGCCATAAAAGCCTTTTGAGCCTTGACCTTGTCATATGATTGACAAGGGAAAAGAAGCCAACAGCCAAGCAAGCCACCTGCTGAGCAGAGCCTTGTCCTCCCAGGCAGGAAGGCTCCTGGCCTTGCTATGCAAAAGGCAGGAAAAGTACAGATCCTCAGCTCAACCACAAGACAATACTGCCAGGTTTCTCAGGCTTCTTCCTGAAGAAGGTAAAACAAAAAGGAGGTCTGTCCCAAGGCTGTGTCATAACTAACTAATGAACAGGCTGCACAGGCCAGGCCCTTTTTTCCAGTCACGCAAACCTCCCGCCAAGGGTCTTATCATGGGTTTCCTGAACACAGACTCTCATAGGTTTTTTCCTTATTCCTTCCCTGAAGAGCAACATCCAATAGTCTGCCCTTCAGACCCTACTCAGACTCACAAACCTCCCATCACCTTCCAAAGAAGTGAAATGTGAACAGTCCTCACCCTCACATTGCTACAGAAACATGAAACTAAGCTAAAAAGTGCTTGGCACGCTACATGCTAAATACCTAGCAATGACAAAACTAGCCAACTCCAAGTGCTTCAAGCAGGGAACACTTACCACAAGTTGACGAAGTTGATGAAACTTGGGGAGAATTCCCTTTCCTCTGAGTTACTCAGCTGTGGTGGGTCTCCTTTTACTACTTGTGTCAACTGGTCAAACACACTGTTCCACTTGGGGTAGGGGAATCGCCCTGTGGCAAGCTCATACTGCAAAAAGACAGCAACAGCATGGGATAGGTTACACAAAGGTAAGTTCAGGCAGTGGAAGAAAACCCAAAGTTAGACTAAGATGAGATTCTTCATGCCAGCTGCTACAGGAAGTTTAGCTGAGAGAAGGGCAGGGAACATAACACTCAAAAGCTAGTTTTGCTAACTACATTAGGAGTGTCTCCAGATTTAATTCAGGTATGCCAAACTCATGCCACTCTTCCACCGTCTATAAAATGAACCAATGCTCTTATTAAGATTTTTAAAGTAGTAAAGTAAAATCCTCCAGTTCCTTCCCAAGCTTCCTACCAACCACTACAGAAAATGGATACTGAGAAATCAAGCATTTTAAAATGCCAGCAGGGAAGATAGCCCATTCATAGAAGCTACTGACTCACTGCTTTGGCTTCCTCTTCTGCTTCACCACATTGAGAAGAGAAGATAATTTCAAATTATCAGTGTGTATATCCAGCAGCTTTGTGGTTGGCCAGAGAGGAGTAAGCAACTGGGATCCAGGATTAACTGAAATTTTCTGCACAGCCAAATAATACCAGACACCAGGGCTGTAAGAGGCTTATTTACATAGGTTGGATGCTCAGTTCTGCACCATACTCACCATCCCTTCTCACACAAGATTTTGAAGACAAAATTCATTTACAATCCGACACCTCTTCCTCACTCACATCTGTCTCTGCAAAACATAGCTGCGGCTAAATGTATCCTCAGGGGTTCAGGAGAGCCATCTGCCTTGAAGGGATTCATATTCCTTCTGAGCTAGGAGGAGCCCACTTCAATCACAAAATACAAATGCTTCACTGCAGCATAGATGGGCTTTGCTTCAAGCACGTTTGACACCGACCAACTCCATCACATCACAAAGCGCACTAAAGTTACCCAACAGGAAACTATCATGCATCAGAGGGCTTAAACCCCGCTCACTTACCAATGTAATTCCCAAGCTCCAGACATCTGAGCGGACATCATAACCTTGCCTAGAGGCACTGGGATCTATCCTTTCCGGCTGAAACAGAAAGAATTACCAGTCAAACACTGTGCCACATAGGAAGGAATGAGAAGCATCTGCAAACTTGGAAAAAATTCTAAGTTTGTCCAACCAGGCAGAGTTTGGCACATGTATAGAGACAAACTTTTTTATCACTTTCAACCCCAGCAGAGAAACATCTTATGGAATTAAACACCGATTTTATGGAGGTACAGTGTAAAAGTTTGTCTCAAACCGCAATTCAGCACAGTCCAATTTTTTTTAGTTTTCTTTCTTTTCTGCACATGGCTTGAATAATCGTTACTGTCTATTTGTTTAGTGTTGTTTAACCTCTGTATCCCTTTGAAATGTAAAGTCTTGCTTTCTCTGTTTTACAGCAAAGTCCTCCCTAGGGAATCATAAGAACTGGAATAAACATCTTCTGATCCACGAGCCCAGGGAACTGAGGTTTAAAACAATGCATTTTAAGAACAGCTCTCCTTTATGAGTTTTTGGGTATCCCTTGAAGGCAATTAAGACATCTTTACCAAGTCTTCAGACATCCAAAAAGTCTTCCCATAGAAAATGATATCAAGCTAGACATGGGTGTGCTAAGTCACCCTGGAGTGACTTATCCAGAGAGCACAACCAGCATTTTATACTTTGCATGTCATCTTCGTAAGTCAATTCTCCCTTATTTTATTAAAAATGCCAAAAAAACCGGATCTCTTTCAGTTTTAACTGTAGCAATGATAAAGAGACCTGAATCACAATAAAATAATAAATTATCAGCTGAATGAAATACTATGAAAGCCCTGGTTGCTTTGTGAGCTACTTTTTAATACGATTTCACAGCAGATGCATGCTGAAGAGTGCTATGAAATCCACAAAATCCCTTAGTGCACCCTCAACCTTCCAGTGGACCACCACATGTGCGAGAAGACTAACACATCCCCACAATACCTTCCGATCCCCAACCCCACATGGTATTTCTGTTTGCTCTATCATACTGCCAGCTCTCCTCTTTGCAGCCCACCTTACACACAGCTGCCCCAGCTTTGACTGCCTCCAAACCTTTCCCATTTCCTCAGTTACAAGGATCTCCTCCAGCAACGAAACATGGCTACACCACCACCCACACATACCCACACAGAGAAAGGAGAGGTAACTTCCAGCAAGCTGGAGTGGCTCTACATGTGTTTGTTCCTACAACCTGTCTGTTTCTACTATGACTGGGTATAGAGTATATCACCTTCCCAATACCTCTGATGTTCTATCTCATCCTTATCTCCAGCTGCAATATCCACCTTGAAATAGGCTGGCTTCAAAGGCAATGCTCTAAACATGATGTCTTTCCCACCCTCCCAGGTCTCTACTTTCCTTTGCTTTCTTATTCTTTAGTTACGTTTCTGTTTGTCTTAACCTCATATATTAGGTCTTCCCGTTCATGAGGAAATGTGGGATGGACTTTTCAGTAGTCCTGGTGGGAGGGGATGTAAATTAATAAAATTGGTCAAATGAAGTTCTCTTAAACCTACCATCAGTCCTTCATATGTTCACCTTCAAGTTCAGTCAAAGTCAATCCTATTTATATTGCAAGTAAACCCATGCACCTAACCGCTCACAACCCAGCATTCTATCTTTGCTGGATGAGTGCAGTCGTTTCATATTCGTTCCACCATATCAACAGACTACTAAATCAGCTGATACAGAATTAATAGCTAATATAAGCATCCCTTTCTTTTACAAATGGGGAACAGAAACGTAATGACAATTTCTCCAACATTTTGAAGCCAAGACAGCGGGGAATGGATTTATTTGAAAACAGAAGAAGGGGCAAGGATTTGAATGGAAAATGTGTTCCCAGTCCCTGCTGGGGAAGGGTTGATAAGCAGTGAACATTCAAGGTTTGGATGCTCTTGGATATTTCAGGAAGCTACTGGATGTTTCAGAAAGAAGTAAAACATCTCAAGGAAGAGCCAGTGGGCGTTTAGAGCATTGGCTCAGACTCAGGCTTGAGGACAAGAGGAACTCAGATTTCTACTCAGCTCAAAAGTAGTATGTGAAAATAATGTCATCTAATGGGTCTAACCAATTCAAAGTGTTCTCTGTGATTTACTTCTGTCAGTACTCCAAAACATTGACAAGAAAGACAGCAAATGGAAAATGCCAGGAGGAAGGTAGACAGAAGAATGTGGCATCAACAACAGGCCAGCATTAGATGTGGCATGGCAGGAACCTTCTGTCATGGAAGGAGTTTCTGGTGACTCTCTCATAAATCACGCCCACGGATGATGCTGTGTCTATCCCTTCCCTGTCTCAATGTAGGCAGTCAACATGATGGACCTCCAACACCCCCAACAGCCTTGTCTGCCGACAGCCTGCTCTCCAGCATGACTGCTCTCAGGGAACTCAGAAGAACAGCCTGACTCCGTCAGCTGTGAGAAATCATGTCCCAGCCCAACCACACGCCTGTTGCCATACTGCTGTGTCTGCCAGACACTAGCCCTGCTTTACCTCAGTGCAAAGCTCTCCTTGCATCCATCCCCTCCTGACAGATCCTGGTGGCATGCTTCTCCTGCCTTCTGGGTTCTAGCAGCAGGCAGGAAGACAGGCTGTGAAGCTGCTAAAACTGTCCTTTCCCTGTTCTGCAGACACGATATCAGTGCTAGCTGCGCAGCAGACTACTACAGACCACTGCCCCACAGTGAGGCAGCTCTTCAGGGGCATGGCAGCTAGCTCTGCCAGGCCATATGCATTTTGGCAACAGAATATGGATTCCCCAGCTGGCATGTGCATTCACACCATGGATATCAGAGCCATTTCACGTGAACCTTGTGACAAGAGACTGCCTCTTAAGTATCAAACACACCTCCGTGGTGCACTCACACTCAGCCCATGTGATAGATGTTGCCATGCAGGAATGGCAGTGGGACCAGTTGGTGCAGGGCCACATAAAATGATGTTGGCCAGTGATGGGACTCCTACACCACTGATCAATAGAGAATGTGATGCAGCAGCATGTGGGAGACCAAGAGCGATTCGCAAATTGAACTAACAATTCACAGTTTGTGTAGCACAATGAATTATAGGACTGCATGGAGAGCAGATATTCTGGGTTGGGAGTCAAGTAGCAAAAGGGTGTGCATTACAGGGACTGGTGAGGTAGGTGGCACTTGTGACAGTCTTTCATCAGGCTGGACCTGTTTGGGGCACTGCAGGGCACCTCTTGGCTGTGCAGAGGACAGCTTTGAGTCTGAAGCACCCACGCAGGGGCAGCCTGTTACCATGACCAAGCAGAGTACAAATGGAGCAACAGGGACTCGGCCCTAGAAAGCAGTGGCACAGTTAAAGGGAAAGCAGGATGGACCAGAATAAATCCTGTCTAAATACAGAGCAAAAAGAATCCTGGGAATTTTCCATGTAGACAACATGGGAGTAATTAACACCAACAAAGGGAGGGTCAGTATGTCACACTCCTGGGACCTGGAACAAGAACTGCAGACAAATCCAGCTCTTCATGGATGTCCTTCGAACATCAAGTGCAAGTGAGGAAAGGAAATGGCTGAGATGGAAGTCAACCACTGGATGTGCTGATGGTGTGAAGAGGCAGGGCATGAATGCATTAAACAAGGGCACAGACCGACATAGGTTTTCCCTTCATTTCAGTGTCTGCACTGAAAAAAGAGCAGAAATGGGAAGCAATGATCCTCCCCTCACTTCCAAGCCCCCAGCTAAGCAAATACATGTAATGTGAGGTTTGACAAAAGAATAAATGCACATACAACTCGCCGAAGTCTTCAGCTGTTTCGTGTTGCTGATGAGCAAAGTAGTATGTCTAGGAAAACACAATTCTTGAAGCTCAGAACTAGATTTTCACTGGTTATATAACCAAGGAATTTTATCCTAAATGCACTGCAAATTCAAAACTGCCTACACATTATTAAATTGAATGGAACATACTCTTACTTGCTACTTAAGCCAATGTGTCCCTGAAGCAAAAGAAAATAAAAGGTTACAAGGAGTGAATAACTACCAGAAGGAGCTCAAATTTTACAATACACAAAGTAGAAGAAAATCTACAGGATATAAATGTTCCCTCCCCTTCAACCACAGAAACAGATGGATGTGAGCTGGAAGCTGCCAACCTCCATTGGAAACGATCTCCTCACACACATACAGCATGCGATGAAAAAAAAAGAAATGAAGTCCAGGGACTTCCCCTGGCTTTGGTTGATGATGGGAGCAAGGTAAAGCACTGCACATCTGGAAACGGGGTTGTGCTGGCTGCAGCTTCAGAGTTATCTGTGCTAAATTCAGCTGCAAATCATACAGTGAGTTACAACCCAGGCCAATCAGAGTTAAAAGACCTCCAGCACTCTGAAAGGGACTGGATATGAGTCTTGCACACAAGAGCCATAAGCTCCCTAGCACACTAATCTGCTGCTGCGTTAACCAATATATCAAATATATATATTGATTTCAGCAACTCTCAAGACAAAAATGTCATTTTCCCTATGGTGATGACTCCATTATCATGGCTTTTTCATTTAGATGGCAGTGCCCCGCGAGGGGCTCAGCAAGTGCTTGCAGACAGGAGCATTTCTTGCTGCCCAGGCGACTCGGCTCTCAGGGCCAACTCCAAGCAGAAGCCACAGCAAGGATGGGAGCAACATTTATGAACAGCTGCCTGTAGTGTTGTGCAATAGCAATGGAAACCATCTTTAGGACCATAAATAACTAGTTTGGGAAATTCTTCTGCTATTCAGTAAAGGAAAATGCTGTCACTTTTCAGATTGCTGTATTTTTCGTGAATATTCCTACAGTGAAGAGCAACTTGTTCTTCCCTCAGGGCTAACCCCTGCATGGGCCTCTCACACACTCAACTGGAGCACGGAGTGAGGGCCAGCAGCAGTGTAACGCCACAGCCCAAGCAGGGAAGCAAGCAGCGGGCTCAAAGCAGGGCTGGCAAGGAGGCACTGACTTGCTGGGCTCTCAGACCTGCCTCTCCCGCATGCAGCTCCCCCCCCATCTGCTCGCTGAGACTTCCAAACGTTTTATTCCTGTCCATGGAGGGAGCCCCTTCCCTGCCCTCTCTACAGACTAGGCTGGGAGTTCAGAGCCTGTAAGGCTAGGAGGAGCCTGATGTCCCACCTCCCTGGGAGATGCTCACCAACAGCTCACCACCATGACCACCACCTCCTAGGAGAGAGGCAGACCTGCTCTGTAAAGTGACTGTCCTCCTTGGGACTCACCGTGTTGATTCTTGAGCAGACCAGACACAGACCTAGGGTAGGTGCTAGAGCTCCAGAAAGACACGGACTTCCAGCCACTCCTCCTGGCTATGTTACTGCTCTGCTCTGCAGGAAGTTTCGGGGGCTCTCCCTTAGGTGACACCTAATTCTGGCTGCTAAAGAGCTGAGGTGTCTGATTTCATTTGGAACTCAACTTTTATGTGCAGTAAAGCCTAATAAGCTTCCTGGATCTCCTCATAGGCATGCAAGAGCTCACAGAAGGTGACCTCAGTGCTGCAAAAGCCTTGGTCTAAGAACACAGATGTGAGTCATCCACACAAGCAGCGAGGCAACTCAGTCAAATTTTTCAGAGGTTATACCCCTCCTCCCCAGTACTAGGTGACTGATGAAAAAGCAATTAACCCTTTGTTTTCTCTGGATCTGTATCACAGAGCCGATGATTACAGGGGTCCTGCAACATCCTACACAGCAGCCTAGCCAGGATGCAGCAGAAGACAGGGCTTCCTCAGCCGGAGTGCGACATAGCAGAGCAAAGGCAACATGACAGTGATGGGTGGAACAGCTGATAGGGAAGCAGAGAACAGGCCTTCTTCTTCTGTCTTCGTTGCTGCATGGCTGTGGACAAGCAGCTTCTTCCTGCTCCACGGTTTATCTCTAGGATCCAAGTAGGAACACTAGGCTCTGGGTAAACCTTTCTATGCATCTTGATGAAAAAAACTACATAGCAGGTAAGAGTATTATCATTGTCAAAAAATACTTCAGCCAAAATATTTATCCATGCTTTAACTTTTTTTTTCAGACATTCCTTTCCAAATCCCCTCTGTTCTTTGATTTCCTGTCCCTCCCCCTCGCCCAGGTCAGCCATGAACCCTGTGGCTGCAGAGAGATTATCAGCAGAGATCAGGTTTCTAGAGAATGGCCTTTCCTCCCCTCCTATTTCCTTTACATATTTACTCTGAGAGAATGTTTCATTTAAAAACTTCTCCAGCAGCATTTTCCAGGTGGAGACGCTGGTTTCCGTTCGCATGGGATTACCATCTCCTCCCAGTTGGCTTTTCTAACAGAGTTTGAATTCCTCGATCTCAGTAGCAGGAGGATCCCAGGACAGCGAAGGACTAGTGCACAGGGGACACTCACTGGACACAGAAAGATTGGCAGGAACGTTTATGAGGCCAATGAGACCTTATTGGGCTTGACACAGTATATTCTTTATGACCATAATCATCTTGTTAAAAAAGGTAAATGTGGCTGTCATAAACTTGGACTAGTACAGTGCATTACCTGGATGGCAGCTAAACAAGCATCAATAATTTGCATTAGTAAATGGCTTAACTGATAAGTGTCCAAGAGTTTAAGAGGACCCTATTCAGTGGGAAAGACAGCATTTATAATGGGACCTCAAAGGTATCTTTCTTTGGCCTATGGCTAATGATATCGCAGAAAATACAAAATTAACGTTGCTAAATTCTTCATATTATTAAAATATTGTGTGATAAGTAAGTGCTCCTGAAGAACAAGTGTGATCTGAGCTGCTTGGTAAGCTGGGCTCTGACTGGATGCTGACTCATTCAAGCAGAAACAGAAAAAACAGCACTCTGGAGTGACAGACATAATCCTAGAAAAATGGGGAGCATGAAATCCCAGAGGAGCATCACGATTAAAGGCATGCAGCTGGGCTATGCACTAGGAACACCTGCTCTCATTGTATACTCCAGAGAGGGGACAACTGCTGGAATTTTGTTTGACTTCAGAGTCTACATTTGTAAACGGATGCAAAAAACCTGGAGGGCTTATAGCATAGACATTAACTACAATCCAATCTGCCTTAAGGACATAAACTGCTCAGTCTCTTAATCTCCTCAAAGAACAGCTTAAGAGGTGATTTCATCAGAGTCAGAAAGTACCTGCTGGGGAAAGAGGCTGTGGCAAGAAAGACTCATGAATTCTTCAGACAAAGTAGAAACAAAAGACCATGGCCATCCATTAAAACAAGGCTTGCTCATTAAAAATACTATATTACGAGTGTAGTTAACAACCAGGACCACTTCAAGCGCACTGTAGATTCTGACACCTGAAGAGGCATCTTTAAAGCAGGACAGAAACCTTTGGAGGGCTTCTTCATCTGGTGTTGTTCTGGAAGTCCACAGCCAAGTATCCCAGAGCTTGATGCAACCCTTCAATGCCATCCCCTCCACTGCTTCTAAGAACTTCACTGGATTCACAGGGTTAAGCTCTGGAGAGGCAGCAGATTTGGAGGGCTGTAAGGTACTGTTTCAGCACTGCTAAGTAATTTCATCACAGAATATCACTGAGGGACTGCTATTTTGGTGGGGATGCTTTAGAAGTCCTTGAAGTAATTAAGACTGAATTGCCATGAGCTGTTATTTTTCCAGTCTCAATGATTTACCTTTGAACATACGCAGGAAAGAAGAGGAGTCCAGCAGAAAGCAACGTGAAGATTTCTGATCCTGGAGGACACTTTAAGCAGTAGAAGAGGGAGACAAGAGGTAGTGTTCAGAGATGAAGTTACGGACATTTGAACCAGAAATCAAATTTAACAAAATGCAGATGGTCATCAGCATTGTGTGGTTGCTCAGATAGGGACAGACTGGAGTCACGACCAACTTGAGCCTTAGGATCTAGTTTGTCTCTCTAAAAGATCTCCTCCATTCAACCAGGACCTGTTGGTGTGAGTACAGGATCAAGAGGATTCCCCATGTGCATTCAGTCAGCCCAACTTCTGCTCTCACCATCCATGAAAATTTCCACCTGGAAAGCAGCACCCTCACCACTAGATCTAACCTTGATCCTTCTCATACTGTGGGAAATCAGGAGCTTTTGCACTCCACAAGTTCTGGAGTGTCTGGTACTAAACGAACAGACTTAGAGGAACAGGGATTCAAGCACTGCAGGGCTGATGCCAAGGTCACAAATGGACTTGTGCCCCCTGTCTGTGCAGCCGAGACATGGAGGACTTTGCAAGATTCAAGCTACTATTTCAGATTGCCTTCAATCTCAGAAAAATGGCCTAAATACTAAGACAAGACAGGATGAAATATATACCTCAGTCAAAAATTGAACTGAAGGCCACAGCCTGCCACAGCTCCAGGAGCTGGGGCCCTACAACCCTGGCCCATGTGCCCAACCCTGTCAATGCCCATCTGAACTGCACTCTCCGGGAAGCAATGCCAAGCCCTGCTTGCCTCTCCATGTGCCATTTTTCAGAGACAACACAGAAGAATGGTCAGTCTCTGAGGGGATGGTCTGTACCGCTCGAAGCACTGCAGACATGCAGGGTGGAGGCTGCGTGCCCAGCTCCAGCAACGCCCCGGAGCAGACACTGCCCTTGTGTCCTGCCTGCTCCACTGCCCAGGGTGACACTGCAGCAGGGAACAGGTGTAGAAAGTGAAGGCTGGACTTGGCTGTGCCCAGACCTCAGTGCCAGGGTAATCTCTGGGGTAGCCTGGTGCCGTCAAGCAGCTCTCACAGCCCCTCAGCTAGTGCCGTGCTCTCGGTAGGAAGAGGATCAGCACTGGGGTGGAGAGTCCTCCTGCACTATCCCCATGGTCCTCCTGAATAGGTTGCCTTGCCAGCCTCAACCACACAAGCAGCAAGAACCAAACAGCTCAGGGACAATGAGAGAAGCACACCTACAGAGCTGGGACCTGTGTAACCCTTCCCTTCTCCCTTCGCTGCCTCTGCCCATGCCTGACCCTGCCCTGAGGAGCCAGACCCATACCTTTCTGCAGCTTCACTGCTCCGATGATTGTGTCTTCCTAGGTGTGGCTTTGAATCAGCCTTTTCTACAGCTAAACAAGACAGTAGGGAGCTACTCTGGGGCCAGCCCAACCAGCCATGCCCCACACAGAGCAGAAGCTGTCCGCTGTTTCCAGCTGTGCTCACCAGCCAGGAACATGGACCAGATCGTCTCCTGCCTCCTCTCTGCTTGATGACGCAAGATCCACTCAGCAACCTCTGATGCCTCCCAAGGGCAATGATCTCCCAAACCTGTTTTTTAAGCACTTTCCATGTAAATCCTAGTGGCCAAAATGACCTTTTCCTCTTTAATATTCTCCTCCATGAAACTCACATCCTGGCCAAGTGATTTGCTTACACAGGTGCTAGCACATTTACCCAGGTATAAACCTGGGTAAACCAATTGCCTGTGCAGACGAGAGGCTGAAGGGTCAAGGTGGAAAGTCCTCCATGCTGTGACTCTTGCAGGACAGAGGATAAAGCATGGACGCGGGCTCAGTTCCGCAGTGGAGGCTGCTCCACACAGGCTCTGCACCGCATGATGTAAGGAGCTAAGTTTGGACAGGAGAAGTCCCACACTGGGCAAACCTCACGGACGATTTTAGCTTATGAATGAGTAAGCAGAGGCATGTTCTCAGCCGAAACCACTGAAGCATGCGGGTGACATCAGCAGCACGCGAGCTCGGAGAGCTGCGCTCAGAGCTCAGGCATCTTCCCAGACATTCGCTACGCTGCGAGCAGCAGTGTGGAACCAGCCTGCGCTGCGTGCAGAGGGACAGTGCTGCATGTCTCACAGTTTCCCTTCAAATCTGCTTTCTCAATCTTAAAAATTATGGCTAGGTGCCAAGTTTCAGATTTAAAAAAAAAAAGAAAGAAAAAAACCCAACACACAGCACAGTTCAGGAGCATCCAAAGGACTTTAGCTGCATGAAGTCAAACCAACAGGCTGCCTGTTCAGTTAAATGAATGACCAAGCCCGATGAAAACCTTGGCACTGGGTCAGGAATGGAATGCAAAGCTGAAATGCAGGCTTCTGCTTGAGCTCTGCCCAGGTGAAGGGGCTCTGCCCCAAGCTGCCCCATCCCCACAGCTTCTCCCTCCACATCCACAGGGAGGCTCGGGGAGCATGGCACAGGGACAGCTTTGTTGCCTGTCTCAGGAATTCTTCATTTTCTGTGCATGGCCAAACTCCGTACGATCCACCCGAAGGTGGGGACGCAGGCCCTCCTGGACACAGAGGCAAGCCCCAGCAGTGATGCCCACCTGTCCCACAGGAGAGTGAGGACGGCAGCACATCCTGTGCGCTGCTCTGCTGGGGCTTTGCGCTTACCATCTAACCACGCACATGCGGGACAAGCAGAAGCACGGTTGCTGGGACAAGCACTAGCACCAAGAAGGCTGCTCTGTATACCCCATGCCACACAGCTCTGTGCATGGCCATCAATTCAACAGCTTGGGAAGGGTGGGAGAAGCAACGCGGGGTGCCACCACAGCCACAGCCGGCAGAGGGCGGCTCCCAGGAGACCTGGGAAGAGGACCTGAGGGACAGAGGACATGCATGAGACAGTCATGTCTCTGTCCTGAGAGAGGTCCCAGAGAAGCAGGACAGGGCAGGACATCTGACCATACACTGGCAGGATCCTCACCTCCATAGCCCAGCTGCTTCCAGTTTTGTCTCATCACTCCCCTCTGACACAAAAATTGGGATCTCTTGAGCATCAAGAAGGTGAAAAGTAGTAATGCCCCAGACTGTCAGCTTCAGCATGGCACTTAAAGTCTCCCCTCCAGCCCTAATCAGAAGCATTATCTACAGCTGGAGACAATGCAGGGCCCACCAGGGAGGCAGGGCTACTTGACAAAATCCTCAGGCGCTGCTGCTCTGGGAACAAAGCTGAAGGACCAGACCAGAGGGGATTGATCTTGCAGCGGAGTGAAGTTGACCAAGAGCTGCTCACCACTGACAGGGCAGTCAGGCTCTCCTTTCCCACAACCACCCTTCCCAACCCTCCTTTGTGCCACCATTCAGGCTCTGCACCTTCTCAACAAGCCAACTGCATAAGAAATATTCTGTCTCCTTTCTGGTAAGGTCTGCTTTATAACTACTAACCCCTGCACTGCCTCTCCATGGCTCAGAAGAGCAATGTAGCAGAAGAGAAGCAGGAGCAGCAGTCGGGAGGACCAGGGAATACTCAAAAGCCACCTCTCCCCTGCTGGCAGCAGCTTGTAAGGCTGGCATGACCACATTGCGAAACCTCACCTAGAGCAAATCCACAGTGCTGGCACCAACACGGGTCTTGGGAGAACTCAGCATCACGCTGTCCACACAAACAGCCTGAACTGCCCTTGGGGGCAGTCCTGCTATCCTGGGACAACAGGGAGGCTCCAATCTTTCCTTTCTTTCTTTCAGAGAACACAGGGCTCGTTATTTCAGTGCAATGTCACATGGAAATTTGTGGAAAGCAAAACAACTTTTCCAGAACTGGCAGCTCCAAGGTTGACATGCTGCTTTCTGTAACAGCTCTAACAATTTTGGTTAAAACACAAAGAACTTGCTTAGCAGCTGGATGTGGCTCCTGCTGCCTAATCAGACTGCTCCCAGCCAAACTGGCAGACATCCAATGTTGTTATCAATGCCTATGTGGGGACCCGGCACCAGTGAGCATGGGGTTATCAGGTTCCTTAGATGGGCAAGTGCTCTTGCTGCAGGAATTACTTTCTGCAAGTGCCAAAGAGCCCTTGCAGAGCAACATACTTTCATCATCACAGAGCATCATCGAGCAGCCATTATTAGACCTGTCTTGTCTGAATGCAGTTACACTGTGGCACCCTAGCTAGTAGCCTTTACCTATTTTGCATTAAAGCCAATTATTTTCCTTTTGAAAGGAGCGTGACTGGCCTGACTCACTCCCAGGTATATTCAGCACCACTACAGCCATCAGTTTTTGCTAGTGTAGATAAGAGAGCTGGCAGTTGCGTCTGCCTGCTGGGGACATCTCCCCATTTCCGAGGCTTCCTGGTATGTGGAAATGCACGTGTACTTGGAGAGGAGTCACTGTGTCTGGAGAGAAGCAGGGAAGAGGCCAGCAGTCTCCCACACCAGTTGCCAGCTGCTGGCTCATCCCACAAACCGTATACCATGCCAAGGCTCTTACAAACAAACTGAATTGAAACATCTTTGCTCGCTGAAAAGTCCAACCCAGTCTGGAGCTGGTGACAGAGGTGCACAAAGAATATAGTGCATATGGACAGGGAGGAAAATTAAGATGTTATCAACCACCCACCCAAGTCCCAAGGGAAATGAAGAAGCACAGCTATTTACAAACACACTAGTAATTGTCACGTAGTGACTAAACCAACAGTCCATGCAAAACTAACCATCTATCCATGGTTTTAAGAAAAAGTGGGAACATTAATACCTGCAATTATAGTCCACTTAATTTGTGAGGGAAAAGGGGAGAGCAAGTTTTCAAGACCCCTATTTACAGAACTGACGCACACCTCAGAGGATAGGGAAAAGTCAACAGCATTCCTAACTCCACTAAGCAATGCTACCAGAACTGCCCGCAGGATGAGGGGTGAATACTCAGCCTCAGAGCAGGTTATCACAGCCTCTGCACTGGCTCCAGTCCCATCCTGGGGCACTACTCTCTGCTTCTGCCCTTAGAATCCTATTCCCCATGAACATAATTGACTGTGCAGCTCCAGCTGATCCTCTTCCCTGCATAGACCTCCACACAGTTGCCAAAAGTGCTCAGAGAGGAGACATGACCCTGTCCTCTCTCCAGACCCTCCAGGTCTTTATTTAAACAAAGTGCCCCATGTCACCAAGATAGGTAGTTCTGGAACTATAGCAGTGGTCTCCAACAACAGATCGCATCAGTACTTTTCCATCCAGCTGGAGTACTGAGTAACTAGATTCACTACAAGGACAGCGAACAAAAAGGACCAAATGCTCAAGAACTCTGACTCTGTTTGCACAGATTAGAATCGGGACAAACGGGTTTTATCTGACCATGCTGTCCCAGGAAAAACCATAGGAGAGCAGTAACCTAGACCAGATATGCACCATAACTTAAAAGGGAGAGTTTTATTTTTTATTTTGTCTTAACTACCACTGCCAAAGTTCAATTTCAGAAAACAGTATTTTTTCGCATATTGAGACATAAGGTAAGCAATGAGAGTTAAACAGTCACTGGAAATAGTTATATTTACACCAGCAGATAAACAGCTCAGACACAAGCCACTCCTCAAAATTCAGCTCAGGTGAAATGCAGAAATGCATTTTCAAAACAGCCTGATGTACAGAAGTATTTGAACCCTCAGACAGCTTTGAAAATCACAACCACAGCTTTTATCACTGGGAGATGGAGGGAAGCAAGCAGGACAGACTCCCAGGAACCACAGCCCAGACCAAACAATTTCCATGCAGCTGTTCTGCTACTGCTACTCTGCAGAATTACATTTTCCTGGAATTAAGTTATGGCATACTTTGGAAATAAAGTGGTTTTCAAAAATCACTATAATTCTGAAAGATTTTACTCTGCAATCACTGCTATGATATAATCTTACCATAATAAATGGATTTCTTGAAGAAAACCTCACACCCAAACTGCACTGCCTTCCCCCCTGTACTGTGCTGTTTATTTTGGAGCACGAATGGGTGCCTCTGCAAGATACAGAAATGCTCTCTGTTCTAGTGCAACTGCAGCACTGGCAGCAGCAGAAGAACCCAGCTAAAAAAAAGGGAATTTGGTTGCTTTGCCACTGTCTGGATGTCTTTGCTGACACTGCCAGCAACAGCGCTTACTCTAGAGTTTGGTTTCTTCTGGTAAGAGAGTATTTACCCCATGTGAACCAAGCTAGTTCTTTGCTCAGTCATGCTGTGCTAGGCTTGATGAAGGGGGATAGGAACCTGCATATGGGCATGCCAGCACCTCACACATCCCCACTCACCGCCATGTATGGTCGGCACCCTGCATCCCGTGTTTTGGCAATGGAGTCTACGAGCTGTCCGCTAATGCCGAAGTCACAGAGTTTAATATTTCCATTTCTGTCCAGAAGAATATTGGAAGGTTTGATATCTGTAAGGGAAAGAAATTTAAACTGTTAAGTCATGGCCGGAGGTTTCAATTTCAAAAACGGCAGCTGCACAGAATCAGCACCAGTAGCAAATGCTGTGCATAGCCTTGGTGTGGGACGGGCAGGAAACAACGTGGCGTGCTCATCGCCTCAGGTTCCAATCGGCAGCAGCAGGAGATGGAGCCTGCCCCAAACAGGTTGTGTGCCCAGAGGTAGAGGCAGACACCCAACAACCCTCAAATACCACTACAACGGTCTGACCACTGCTTGGTACAGAAAAACACAGGTTGGAGGGGCAGCAAAACAGCCACCACCTGTGCAGAATGTGTTCGCTCTCCAATGCTCACACCTGTGGCAGTACCCATGCAAGTTACATTTTGACTTGATGCAAAGGCTGCTTAAAATTCTTGCAATTATTTTGGTAGGTAAGAAGAAAAGATACAAACTTACCTCTGTGAATGATTTTCAAGTTTTCTTTTAAGTGGTTTAGTGCTTTCACAGTCTAGGAAAGAAATACAGAAGAAAAATAAGCAAGTGTCATAAGATTCCTGTGATTATTAAATTGTTGGAGTTCCAAGAAGAGGGGAAAAAACATTAAATATGAAAAGATATCAATGCTGTAAATTGATGATTAAAACATTTTTACTCATATTTTTTCCTCCAAAGAGGTGACAGAAAAGAGGCGAAGTGCTTAAGTAAAACACGTAACACTTGTAACCTTGAAAGATCACACTTTGGGAGAGAGAAGCAAGAGATGAAGTTAAGCAATTTCTGATATTAACTATCTTCAGTAAGAACTTATTTCAAGCCCTACATTGTACTTTTCCAGTAAATAATAAATGCCCTATTCTGCTGTTCCCATTCCACTGGCTGAGCAGCAGCTCCTCATGTCAGTGGCGTGAGGAGCAGCAGAGAAGGCTGTTCTGATTCACCCATTCACCATCAAGTGGAAAAGATATTCAGAGAGCCTGGTATATAGGATAATTTAAAAACAAAACAAAAGAAAACAGCTGAAAGTTCAACATTGTAATTAATTTCACTTCTAATGAACAGATCATTGAAATAGATGGCCAAAAGACTGTCTTAATGATGACGGCAATAGGATGTTCACGTTGAGCTGCTAAGCTCTCCGAAGTTGCAGGAAGACAAAGTCTAGCAATCAAAATCTTCCCCTTCCTGCTTGCATTTTCCAGTGTGCACACTCCTTCCTGCTCGCACAACCCTGTGTTCAAGCATTTACATAATTAAAAACTTTGGCAGGCTCTGAGATAAAAATTTTTAATGGACCTGGACTTCCAGGTTAAGATGAAGAAAACAACAGTCATGTTCTCCACCTGCTGAAGAACCCACCTACATTTTAGGAGCCTTTGCTCAACGCAACCAGAGATTTCTCTGGACTGGAGTGGCTCAGTTTACCAGAAATCCAACAGACGTGACAGAGTTTCAGGGGCAGCAACAGGACAGAAGTTTCAGGATACTTTTCAACACCCTTTTGTCCACAACCCAAACCTAAAGTTTTTTATTGCAGGGCCAAAACTTACCCTTGTGTTTAGACAACCAAGGGTTCATTTTGGCAGAGCCAAGTAAAATTCTTAAGGGCTCCTTAAAGGTACCCTCACTTAGAAAATAATTCCTTCACTTCACTTCTGGAGGAATATAGGTACACAGAACATGAAACAATCCAATGCCAGAGGACCTGGGGTAGACAATGGCCTCGATGGAGCAGGGGTGTGCTCAGATACTTGGGATGGGACTCACCTCGCTTCACTTGACCATCTGAAGTGCCATGGGATAGGAACCCAGCTCGTATACAGAGACACTAACCTCTTCCCACTGACTTCAGAGAGAGAGAGCATGCAACTTAGACCAGAAACCTACTCCCAGAAGTTTGGTGGGGTTCACCTCTCCTGGCTATGCTCAACCCCTTTTTCCCTTTACAAACGTGAGATGGGGAGACAGTTCATTTATTTTAGAAACATCCTTGGGATGAGATAAACTTCACCCAGCTTCCAGGGAAGCCACCTCTATCTGGCACCTGGCTCCTGCCACCCATGGTCCTGCTAAGCGGCATCGCAGGGTAACAAGAGGACTACTTGCAGATGCAGCCCCTTGACAGCCCCTCCCAAACACAGGGCTCACGGTACGCTCAGCTCCTGTCAGTGCCCTAGCCCTCCCGCAGTTACAGGAAGGCTGTCTGGAAAGGCAAGTCATGCCATTTGCCAAGGTTTGCTGCCATGCCCACGCCATCTCAGTGACACAAGCTGTGAGCCTCTAGCAGAGGCACAAGCTGCCCCCTACAGAGCTGCCCCCTCCTGCCCACAGTCAGCAAGCAATCACCGTCAGCCAGGGCAGCACAATCTAATTGCTGCTGAGGAGCAACAGAAACACAGGGGCTAAACAGTGGAAGGAAGCTCCCTTTCTCAGCCTGGTTTTGACCATTACTCCAAAAATATCACGAAATTCCAGTGCATAGTGTAGCCAGGTAAGGGAGTCCTTCCCAAATTGCTGGGGCTCTGGATAAAAATTCTGGGGCCTCTGCATACAGATTACAGATGGCAGGACCTGCTTCTCTATTACGTGATACATCACGCTAAAACTGGAATACTCTCAAGGTTCATTAAAACTGTGATACGATATAACAGCAGCAGTTGTACTGCATGCAGATCAAGCAATTTTTTTACAAGCAAGTAAGAGAGATCTGAATATTTCAAATCAGCTTCAAAAAGAAAAGTTTAACAAAATACTCACAGCTAAAGTGATTTTGCCTAGGATTTCTTCTGGAATAACATCATCTAATACACTATATACATATTTGTAAAACTTATCAAACGAGGTAGACATGAGCTCCATACAGATCCAACAGTCACCCTGGAAAAAGAAAAGAATCATTGTAACTGTCAAGCTTAAATGAGAAACAAAAACCCAGAGAGCATCCCTTGAATCCAATAAAACACAAACAGCAACCTGCATTTGACAGGAAGGATAGATTTCATCTTGATTAATTTCAGCCATTTCAGCAGCAAGTCTGAATTAGTCATTGAGAGCAATGGAAGAGTAACACCAATACGTACCTTTCTTCCAGTCCATTTACCAGCAGAGAAATCTAACTGACAAGATCAGACCTGACATTACAACTCAGATGCCTGAACCTAAATGAATGGAAGTCTCAAAAACTGCCTGGCTCTCAAAAAGGCTGATGGCATGGTGAGATACAGCCATGCACAGTAAGACTAAAAAAAGTCCCTTGCAGTTTATGACAACCCTGCATGGGTCAGAGAACATTTCATACCACATTTGGAGATAAGATCTAAGCAAGAGAAAATGAAAGTAGATTTAAGAAGGCAGGTGGTTTTGTTGATTTACATCTTGCAGGTAATTTAAATGCAGAAAATTGTAAGACATCTCTCTGTTAAATCAAATGCTAAGCTAAACAACCATAGGAGGGTAACATGTTTATGAAACTCTCTGCTGAGATCCGTGAATCAACTTGCTCATGACAGATTTGCTGGGGAGAAGAAACGGATCCCCACAAAGATGATGTATAAAAGGATTTCATCTTTTGTCATAGTATGTATCTAGTATATGGTGATAAATGGCTTAGCCACGGATTGATCTCAAATTTCAAATTTTTGAACATTTTAACTCCAGTAGTGGACAATCGAACGCTTGGTATGAGCTGTTTCCATAGAGTCTAATGCACTTCATGCAATGCTTCATTGCTAGGAATACTAAAACACCAGAACTACAGCCACCCTCCCCAGAAATTATGTATTCTTATCTTCTACAGGCTGTATCACAATCAGTGTTAGAACCACATTAGCTGTCAAAAGTAGAGTGCAAAAGACGGTAGGCCAGTCTGGTTGTCTTGTTCTGGCTAGGCACCATCCAAAACACTTGTATGAGGAGCAGCAGCTTCCGCAGGCATCACTGCCCCTGGCTGCCTGGGTGGCTCAGAGCACTGGGCGCCTGCCTGGTGGTGACTTAGCTGCACGTTCCTGGAATACAGGAAGTAAGAAATAGAGGAGAAGCCTCCCTGTACTGCAGAAGGTAGATTTTTCCCCATCAAGAACAAAACCACAAACACTTAAAAGTACATACATGGAAATGAAATTAGAAAAAAAAGAGAGAGAGAGAGAGAGCGAGCGAGCATAGGCATGCTGGCAGCGCAGCAAAGCCCCGTGCTCCCATCCCGTGCACCTCCAGTCACTTCTGTCTGAAGCAATCTGCCGGTGCTCATGTCAGCCAAGAGCAATTCTCAAGCTATACTCAGATGATTAAAAAAGCTTGCAGAGCCATGTGTCTTAAAGCCAAAAAGGCGGGTTGTGCCCACTCAGAATGACCTCCTGGACACCATGAACACACCAAGGAATGAATGGCATCCACCAAGACCTGACTCCAGTCCAAGCACTTGGTTTAGTGGGAACAGAAGGGGCCAGCAAAGGTGGTATCAGCTCATCGCCCACCCAATGGAAATGGCTGCTACAAGCCTGAGCCCAGAGAACAAGCATTTCACCTGAACCAAAGAAAAAGGCACTGGTCAAACAAGCACTGTGCCAAACACAGAGGCTGAGACACTGCCCAGAGAGAGGCAAATGCAGCACAGTGGAAGAGAACACAACTGGTGTTTCAAGTGACTGACACAAGCCAGTCACGGAGAGAGACATGGAGAAAGGAGATCTCAGGCTGCTGGATAAAGGTTGGAATGGATGGATTTGGCTGAGAACTTGATCTGATTTAAACTGCAGAAATGAAATTAGGTAACACATGCAAAAAGTTTCCCTTTTCAACACTGCAAACAAATGCAGAGTGCAGCTACGGCATGTCTGTATCATCAAGAGCGGCTAAGAAAAGGTAAGTGGATACAGCATTGGTGGTGCACGTGAATCAGGTGAAATTGGAACCACACCAGACCACTACAAACTATCCACAGTGAAAGCAAACACGGACTTGGTTCTACTGCCTGCAGGATCGTTGAAGACATTGCTTCTGTTTTGACCAGCTTTGCATAAAAAATTGGTAATGTGCTATACTCCCGTGCTGCTGTACCGAGACACTACAGAGAACTGGATTTGTTCAAGAATGCTGGAATAGTACCAACCACCTGCAGCCTCACGTTTGTGTCCCATCGCACTAATACGTCAGTGTCTTCAGTTGCCCAGGTTACAACGGGTGATGTTTGTACAGGAAAAGCAAACTGAAGTGAAACAACAGGCAAGGTTATCAGAGCTGTGACTAACAAAAACTTCACAGCATACTTTGTACGTCTGCAGGGTTGCAATGTACATGTGACTGAGCACTCAAACATGTTTGTGTGTAATCACAATACAAACTACTCATGATCAAAAGCACCCAAAGGGAAAAAAACCAAGACATGGTTTAGTTGGTCTCTTGAAATACCATAGAATGATATAGAAATCCTGAATGGGAGCATTTATTGATCTGGTAATATTAAAATCTACCTGATCAACATGAGTTTCTGTCAGCAAGATCAGTGAAGAAAGATGACAGCTTTTCAATTACGCAGCTTCATTAAGACTGGTGATAAGACTGAAAATCCTACAAGTTCTCATCTCTTCTTGAGACTTGAAAGGACTTACCTAAAAGCAAAGTTGATGAATTTTACTGAGAACAAAGAGGAAGACTGGCAGGTGCAACTAAATACTTGTCACCTAGCCCCTTTCTTAGCAAATTATACAGAGAAATGCTGATGTGCATGGGAAAGTTCTGCTTCACCTTGAATTGTGAAGGCAAAGCTATCTTAACAGAAGTTTATCTTCAATTTATGCTTCCAGGTCAGGCTGATTTCTGATTAGAAAACGACAAAGGAAGCATTTTAATTTTTCTCTTCCAGTTATAGCTATTCTTCCAAAGAACTATATTTTAGTCCTTTTCAGGTACTAAATTACCAGGTACTAATGCACTTCTTGTAGGCATACCAAAAAATATCCAGGAACGCCCTTCACTTACTATTTCATTCAAAGTATCACTGCCTATTCTCCAGGACATACACAAAAACTGTGTCCTAACCAGCAATTCCTGAATGCAGCGTCCTTAATTCCCAGCCCACAACTGAGCATGTCACAAAGGTGCCACTAGGCTGAAAAGCAGCTTGGCACTAAAAGGACCCGGAGTCTTGGTGGACACCAAGGTGAACATGAACCAGCAACATGACCTTGCCACAAAGAAGGGGAATGGTATCCTGGGCTGCATTAGACAAAGCATTGCCAGGAGGCTGAGGGACGTGATCCTTCCCCTCTGCTCAGCACTAGTGAGGCCAGACCTGGAGTGCTGGGTCGAGCTCTGGGCCCCCACTACAAGAGACAGGGAGCTACTGAAGACAGCCCAACCGAGGGCCAAAAAGATGATAGAGTTCAGCCTGGGGAAGAAGAAGCTCAGGGGGGGATCTCATCAATTTGTATAAATACCTGAAGGGAAGGTGCAGACAGAATAGAGCCAGGCTCTTGTCAGTGGTGCCCAGTGCCAGGACAAGAGGCGGTGGACATGAACCAGAACACAGGAAGCTCCCTACAAACGTCAGGAAACACATGATAGTGCAGGTGACCGAGAATTGGCACAGGTTGCACAGAGAGGTTGTGGAATCTCCGTGTTCAAAAGCTGTCTGGACATGGTCCTGGGCAACCTGTACTAGGTGGCCCTGCTTGAACAGGTGAGTTGGACTAGATGGCCACCAGAGATCCCTTCCAGCCTCAACAAGTCTGTGATTCTACAACATCAGTACTTGCAGATTTATCACATTAGTACACTGCAGGGCAACCTTTTACACAAGTAGCATCTATACTAATGAGAGAGAATCAAGACTCTCATCACCCTCCCTTTTCCTTACAAGGCACGAAGGACACTTTTCCTAGGGACTGCGGACTGCTTGCTTGGGCAGACACCTCGAGCAATTCCAAAACCGCCAAAGATTTCCATAGTCAAGTAGCATGTTGGACATCTCCACAGAAATGCTAAAGAGCAGGTATATCACATACAGAGTCTTAGTCAGATGGAAGAATTATCTTTATGGTACCAAGCATACATGAAGATTTTGAAATAACAAATACTACAGATTTAAGAGCCTGTCTGAATGGCATGTCTTCTGCTGGCACTTGAGACAGTCTTGAAAGTCTTCGAAATGGCTAGCAGCTATTTTGAATATTGTACCTATTTCATATAATTGTCAGAGATCTTAGGGGGGTGCAGAGACAATTCTATCTCGGACCGAGAACGCAGGATATTGGAAATATTTATTCTTCTCCTGTTTCTTTTTCTAGTTGTGGCTCTGTCTTGTCACAGAGAAGTTAAACTGACTGTCATTTTCTTTTTCTGAATGCTTCTGTGCAGTATGAAATTTCATGGAATATTAATTACTTTCATTCTTCACAAAGTTTTAACTTTTTACCAATAAAAAAAAGTTTTTGGAGAAGTCTACAAAGGTCACGTAACCTGAAAATTCCTACACATCCTATAGTTTTGAACTGAGTGCTTACTGGACCAAAACCCCAGCATTATATTCCCGTTTCATTAAATAAATACATAATTCAGTCTCATCCAGTGTGTGCCTAAAAACTGATGTAAAGTCCCACTGTTGGTAGTCAATATATAGCTTTTGCATTGTTACACATTAAACTACGTATGTAGACATATATACAGAAGGATGTACCATGTGATTAAAGAACAAGGAGCAAATATACCATGGGTTAAGACGCTGTCGGCTGAGGGACAACCAGCACTACTTCCCAGAGAAGACTCATTCCCTTGTCAAGCTCCCCTGAAGGGTGATGGTTAACAACACTTGGCATTCATGCCCTCAGTCTGGTTTTCACGACTCAATGGTATCGCTGTAGCTTATGGTATCCAGAAATTTTTCGAGAGGACGCTTCAAAATGGTCAGAACTGCCAAAGACCAAATAGTATTTAAAGGAAAAAAAGGCTCAAAACTGCCAAAGACGAAGCACTATTTAAAATCTTTCTCTATCAGAAAAAACTTGCTGGAAAAGTGAGCCAAAATACAACTACGGAAAATATTCACCTGTAATTTTTTATTTTTTTTAAACCTTTTTAAACCTTTTTTAAACCTTTAAACCTTTTAGAGAGGCTGCCACAGCAACTTGTCTGTTTATGGTTGTTTTCCTAACTGCAAGCTGGGATATATGTCTGTCCTCAAATTAAGTCCTTCAACAGTTTTGTCCAATTTGGTTTTTCTACTACTACTCCCTGAACTGTCAGGACTCAAAAGCTGAGCTCTGCTTCTCAGCACAAACAGCTCACTCTTCCAGACAGGCTTTGTGCCTTTCAGAACAGCCCAGCAGCTGTCCTGCTGCTCTCCCTGAAGCTGTTATAATCTTCTTGCTAATTATTTGATTGTGAGAGCTGCCTACTCAGCATTCAAGCTCCTCTGAAGAGACTCTAAGTGAAGTCCTTCACCCTTTAGGAGCAGAAGGAAGATGACTTCCCATCTGTAGCTCAGTCTATCCCCAGAGAATCCGAGTCTTGGCTCAGAGCAAAAGGTCCCAAAAGGATGCGCCTTTTGGAATGTTTTTCCTTACTTTTCACCTTGAAATCCAGGAACAAAGGGCTTTGTTTACACGTCTTGCTATAGGACTTCCTGAGAGAGGAATTTTTAATAACATACCATGTGTTCTTATACTCCAGAGGATGGTGCAGCAGTGAGCTGGATCAGTTACTTTGGGAACACAGAGGGGGGGGGGTGAGACAGGTTCAAACATACTGGTGAAATTATTTTTTTCCCTTAAATACTTTATCTCTCTGCTTTCTCTGCTGTCATAGTTTTCTGCCTTTAAAAAATGTAATTAACGTTAGAACATGTAATTAATATGACAAGACAGACAACCTCATCCAAGTCTATCTATCAGTTTGCCTTGCATACCTTTGAGGTGTGTGCCAGCCATAACAGACTGAGAAGAGGGGGAAGTTTGCTTTCATTTCAGAAACACACACCACTGATGCTGAGGGTGTGGGCAGAGGGGATTCCAGGGACACACTATACCCCTGAGTGACCTTATTGAAGTCTTCCCCAGAGCACCCAAGGAATGCTGCCTGGTTGCAGGAAGACAGGAGTTTTTGACAAAACAAAGGGTGCAGAAAAAAACAGGCTGACAGTTGGATGTTGATCAAGGTAGGTTTCTGTATTATTTATGTATGTATACTTACATTCTGAGATGTGCCTAGAGTTGCAGAGGTGACAGGCTCACACAGTTCTGAACATGTTGCTCATCAGCAATCTGGCAAGATATTGTCTTGCCCAGAGACTTTTCTTCAAACCAGCTGACAGCCTTATCATTTGTATTTCAGCAAAGCTGCAAACTTTCAGCCAAGGCTGAGGCTCCACACTTACCAGGAGTTTGAAATGCGTGAACAGGGACAACACCTTCTCACTCAAAGCGTTCAACAGATAAGACAAAGCAAAGCATGAAAAAAGAAATTATTTTTATCCTTATTTTAGAGACTGAGATTTAAAGTCAGAGGAATAACCTGACAAAATAACAGAGAAAGATTCTCCAGAAGCAGGAATTGAATATTCAGTCCCAATTTGTGGTTTTAATTGCAAGATTCACCTTCTTCCTCTCAACAGCTCTCCACTAAAGCCCCAACAGACTCTGCACAGGTTACTACCAGATAATAAGCAAAGATGAACAGCAGCGAGTAGGTCTCTATTTTCCTTCTTCCCTTGGGTAGGTGTACAGGGTTTAGATTCAATTAGAGGAAAACAGGCAAGCATGGCATAAGACTGTCCAGGCTGCATGCAGAATGCCAGTTTCCCAGCTGTTTTTACTGGTCATTCAAATGCAATGGGAGTGCCTGAGCAAGGCACGAGGAGAAAGAAGGACACCTTCTGTGGCCCTGCAGCAAAATGCATTCTTTAAATTACAATAAGTAGATGCTAAAACAGTCACAAACACTCAGTGATTAACACTATACTCCTGGACATGAATAAGTGATCTATATCAGAATTAACTACAGTCAGCTTACACAGATTTTGATGCTCTAATTCTGGTCTTCACTTGGTATAATTCATGAAGCATCATATTGAATAACCCACTCTACAGCGCATAATACCTATATGCATAAAAGGGCCAAGCAAAATGACAGGCCCTACGGTGGCTATTGCAGATATTGCTCCTTCCTTTCAAGAGCAGTCAAGCAATTTTGGTCTCCATCCCAAAAGGACAGAGTAGAACTGGAAAAGATGCAGAGAATGGCAAGAAAGATGATCAAAGGTCTGGAATGGATTCTATGCATGACACAGGCTTGCACTTTTCAGTCTGGAGAAGACATGACAGAGAGGGGATAGGGCAACAGTCCATAAAATCCTCAGTGGCCTGGAGAGAATTGGTAAGGAGCAACAACTTTCTCTTCAAATACAAAAACTAGGGAAACCACTAGGGGCACCATTCAGAACAGCAGAATGAAAATTCAAAATCGATCAAGGTGACAGGCCTTCAAATGACAGGCAGACGACCAAGCGAAGTGCCTCTCAGGGAGCACTGAAGATGCAAAAAATGTACATGTATCCATGGGGAAAACAAACCATTTACTGGACGAGAAGTCTAGGAAGAATCACTAAGCAAAAGATAGCATGTAGAGCTCAGAAGACATTCAGGTACATACAACTGAAGGTTATGGCAAAGTATCACGTGTGCTTCTTTATGCAGATCCTTTGGGCCATCCCCAGAGACAGGACCACCCACTGGTCTGACCCAGCCAGGTCACTCTTACTGTCTTACGCATCTGCAGGTACAAACCACTTCAAGGAAGAGGCACTTCAATTATGAGTCTCTGACACAGCCCTGGTACGTATGCATGTACATACATACACACAGCAAATAACTATCTGATCACAGCAGCCACCTTTATTACAGGGATACTGAGTTTGCACGCGTCCTCCACATGGTCATATCTGATTACTGACATAAATCACATTTGTGTTCAAGTGCAGTGCCACAGAGCTGTGCCCAGCCCAGCAGTGCAGAGGGGAACCACAAGTTCATCAAATGAGAAAAACAGGAGAGAAAGAGAGACTGAAATATGCAGACAGACCTAACAACGAATGGGAATAGCATCTATGTGTTCAACACTACTTAGACATCTGGATACCTTGGTTAAATAACCTTGATTAAAGGTACCAAGCTAAAAATCCTAACATAAATTAACTTTCTCTTCCTTATTGCACGCTGGCAACTGCAAAGAAAAAAAGTTAATAAAATAAAAACAAAAAATTCTGCTATAAATGAAGCAAGTTTGGAGTTCCCACCTCTCTGAAGAGCGCACCATAAAACTGAACAATATACGGGCAGTCACTGCTTCGCATTACTACATCAAGGTCCATCAGAAGCTGCTTCTGTTCTTTTTCATCCACTGTCGACCGAATTCTCTGAAAGAGGAAGAGTGGCAGAGACTTTATCACTTACAAGCCATTACTGTATCTTCAGAACCATTAGTGGAGCAACGTGCCAGGGACCCCAAACCCAAGGCTGAGCAGGCAATCCCCAAGGCATGATAAAGCACACTCGAGAGAATTGAACCATTTTCGAATCAGAACTGTAACTGAAAAACCCAAAAGCCATTCAATACAGAATATAAAATCTCCAATCAAATTTTACTCTTATGAGCATCAGCATTTTCGGATGAAATGGCAGTATGAAATTAAAGAGCAAAGATTTCATTGAAACCTACAGCAAAACAATATATTCAGGTTATCATTTCAAAACATTCCCACAGAGTTCTTAGCCATGTTGGATGGGGCTCAGAGACTGATTTGAAATTTAACCAAGGAACATTATGTTTGAAATGACTAAGAAAAGCAAAGAAGACAAAAGTTTTCCTCCACCTTGCCTTTACCATGGCTGGCACAGTGGAAAAGGCCCATAATGTAATCGAGGGAACACATTGCTCTGGTAATGCTAATGGTGGGCAACAGTCCTTCTCATAAAACTAACAACTCTACCTTGTACTGGCCTAGCTAACACTAACACTGTATGAACGATATAGATTATATGCTGTATGTTTAAAAATGTATATATACCCACTATACTTTATAGTGTATATATAAAGAAAACTCTGATTTGGGCTTGAAAGAACAATTTAAGTTTGAAAATAAAAAGAGCACACATCCAACCATGAAGCTCATTAAATGAAGGATGGAGGAGTCCATCCACAGTTTTTCATGTAACTTTACAGATACGTTTAGCATCTTGCACTAATTAAATGCATTCTCTGAAACACCAGTGAGTAAAATTATGATACTGAAGAACTGAGTCACACTGAGAAATCATCAAAAAGAAAAAAAATGACAAGTCCAAAGCAACAGAAACAGCCTGGACTCTCCTTGTGGAGAAAAACTGTCTATCCAAGAAAGAAAAAAAATGTTCAAGGTTGTGGGAAAAACCTGCATGATACCAGAAGGCAGTCCCACTGACACTACTTGGCAGAGCTCACTGCCCTGTGAGCAGCTGCTGGTGGCAGCAAGACCACAAGCATTAGCAAGCACAAGGCTAAGCATATGAAGGTACTTTAAAGGTTGGCTATTCATATTACATCACTTGAGATTATGAGGGCATGATTATGTACCTTTGGACTATTTTGTGATGATCCACACAAAATGAGGACCGTACTGAGACTACAATTTCCTTACCTTTGTTGTATCCTGGTATTTTGGTATTTCCCCATTCATTCGTTATGTTCTAGCAGTTCTAGTTTGGCCTAGAACAGTAATTGTGTTCATACTGCCCTCTTCCCTCCCAATGAATTCTAGAGTACTAGGGAAAACTAGTAAGAGCCTTGCCCAGCACACCCACAATCTGTAACATCCACACCTTGCCATGTCACTGAGTGGGTGGAATTTTGTAGTTGCAAACAGAGCAAGAAGACGACTCAAGGGCCTAGTAATGAAACTAAAACACTTCACCTCTAGGTCACTGGTTCAAATCTGTTTCGCAGAAGTTTAGTCACATCAGTGAAGAAGGTCTGATAAGTTCGATCACTTCTTTGTCTTGGATCTATATCATATAAAGCTCTTCAACCCTGCACTGATTTATCAAAGGCTAAGAAGATTAAAAGTCTCTTTCTGGATGGCACACCATCAGCACTGTATGAAATAACAATGATGTTGCTCTGACCTTGATAGAAGATGATGGATGCCAAAGCCACTGTGGTGGGACCTCTGAGGAGCAGTTTTGTCTCCCACTGAGATGCTACCCACTCCTCTGAAAAGTTCACAAAACAGGTGAGAAGCAATACCAAAAGATCTTTTCTCCATACTGTAACTCACAGCTCTCTTCTGTGCCAATTCCATTAACTGCTTTCCCCAAAAAGCCTTTCTCCTGGTCATCTCCTCAGCCTCCCTTCGCATTCCTCTCACAGCTGCACACTCCTGTCTCAGCCATCCCTGCAGCATGCTTCTCGAACTCTACAACTTCACCTGAAAGTACCTCATCCCAACTCTGACATTCTCTGCATCTTCTCTGCTCTATCTTCTTCAACTCTGGAAAGCATTTGAGATACTTGTATGGAGAAGGTAAGTTTAATGGCACCCTGGAACAACAACCAAACCCAACAACTTCTTTTTCCAGCCACAATCTCCCCATGGAGAAATAAGAAGAGCAGGCAGAGGACCCCAAGGATGTACAGTTATGTAAAGGTTATAATACAGAACATCCATGACACCCAAAGGACACCTTAAAAAGCCAGCATAAACTCCTGAACAAACACTGCTTTGGAGACTGAAGGGGAGTCTTTTATAAGACTGCTGGAGACCAGAGGTCTGATAATTCAAGAAGAGCGCAAAACCCTCAGAGGCAACATGCAGCACAATGCTGAGCTGAGGTCGCCCAGGCTGGAAAAGAAAACAGTCTTAATTCATCAGCTAAGAAGGAAGCATTCATGAGCAAAAGAAGGAAGAAAAAGCAAAAGGTGATGGAAGTCAACAGCAGCCAGTACTCAAACAGCACATGAGCCACAATGAAGACCTGCTACCTAACTCCGAGGCAGAGCGCAAGACACTGCAGCAGTACCCACAGATACTCTCCCAAAGACACAGGAGGTGGCAGAAAAGGAAGACAAGGAAGGCAGCAGCCCGACAACACCATGTAAGATTGGGATGGACAAGTCTGACTTGGTTTCAGCTCTTACATCTCTCAGCCTGGTTACTCAATTGCATGCAGTTGCTGCCATGGCCAAACAGGCCACATAAGGAAGAAGTGGCTTTTGTAGTGGAGATTATAGAAAGTCTAATCTTCAGCAGTTTCTTGTTGGCCTCAAACAAACTGCATAAAATCCTTCAGAAGAAAATTCTCCAACCTTTTTAGCACAAACCCAGGTTAGGAAAAAGGTTTCTGATATCTGAAATAAGAGCTCTATAAGTGACGCTCTGTGCAGCATCAACATCAAAATGATAAACTACGCTGTGTGGATTGTACCACTCTCAAACCTAAAAGCTGACAGATCCCAGAAACCAGACCCAAAACAGAAGAGACATCACTCAACTCCAGTATGCACTGGAAAAAAATCAGGTGCAGTGGGTAGCAATGGGAAGGGAAAGCCACAAGCACCAAACTGAAAACCTACGTCTTGAGCCAAGAGAGAAAACAGTGCTGTCCTGCGTACACAGCTCACAGGTGTGCTCAGCAGAAAGTCCTGCAGCAGCACCTGACAGTGTCCCCAAAGGGATGTGTGTTATCTGCAGGACAGCAAGGACCGAAAGCTACAAAATGAGCAGGAAGAAAGGGGTTTTTCCCACTTGCTGCTGAGGACAAGAACATTTACCTGCCCATCCAAAACACTTCCAGTGCTGAAAGAAGCATGTCAGGTCTTTTACTGGTAACAACTAGTATCCCATCTCCTCTAATAAGGCTTACTCCCTCACCATTTCCTCTTAACCCTTACTCATTCACTCCTTTCTCAGTGTCATATCAGCAGGGTTTGAAGCACTGTTTTCCCTAACTCTCAGACAGCTATCCAAGACAGATGAGTGAAACAGAAGATTCTCCTCAATAAACCTTAAGTATTCAACTCCAGGGAGGGTATCTAATTGTGAGAAGAATGGAAATGAAGATTTACAACAGAGCCAGCTTGCAAAAATCCCAATACTTCTCTTCAGAAATCATATGGGAACAGGAAGGTCAGAAAAATCTGCCCCTTGACTGAACTTAATACACTTACGTGTCATCTCAGAGGGCTTTTATGGGCTATCAGACATGCAGGAAACAACTGATAAATTACAGAAGTATACATAAATATCCAACTTCTGCTCTCAGGTGTACCTGATACATAACAAACTATTTCAACTGTGAGGCAGCCATCAGCAAAATTCTGTGAAAGCCAAGGAAAGACAGACAAAACACCTATTTTAAAACTACGGATAAGAGAGCAAGCACTGAGTACAAGGCAAAACGATGTGAAAGAGGCACTGTGTTCTGAACAAGAAATGGCTCCATAGCTTACAGACTTATCCAGGAAGAACAGTGATCTTTTATGGACACTTTATAGGCTTGACATCCTATTGAATTTTATGCATCTCCAAACAGTGCCTTGGCCAGCTTCTCTGATACCCAACTCATCTTAGAATTGCTTCTGAATTTCTCAGGACAAGCGTAGATCAGAAGAAGTGGAAGACTGCCTGAAGACTGGTCAAAAATACCACTAGACTAAACAGAACACAAGAAATCAGCAACAAGATCTGAGGATGTTGGCTGGAACTGGAGACTAGACTAGGTAATATTGCAGAGAAAGACTGAATCAACTAGGTTGATTTATACAATAAATACTGGAAGATACAGAAAATTCTGGTATGTGGCTGAAAATCACTGCAAATTCTGGGGTGGAGGAAAACTGAACAAAAGGACTAAGGAAAAAAATGCCCCTCTCCAGTTTTACTATTTTACTATTACTCCCTAGTCATAGCTATTTTTGGCAGAAAAATCACAAGAGGTGCAAGACTTTTCCATGGGCCAAGGACAAGAAGCCTAAAGGTCAACTGAAGCACAAGCCATTCTGCTAGTTTCTTGACAGCATGTTTTTCAGCCAGGTCAAAGCAAGAGAACTGGAAGAGGAAGAAACTGGTAGAAGCTTCTAATACTGAAACCCAAAGGTCCTGGTGTTCCCTACTGCTGGAAAGAAAAGACCTGTCGAGCACCCAGAGGTTCAGGAGGTTGAATGGGAGAGAGGAAGGTGAGCGCAGATGTGAGCTGCACATTCCTGCCGACCTCAGGCTCTTCGCTGTTGTGCTCAGGCTTCTGGTTGGCACATGCACTACTGTACAGACTAAAGGTTGGCTATTTTAAATGCTTCATAATTTACCTTGGGAACTCTTCAAACAAGAAAACCTCCTAGCCTTCTAAGGCCTTTTTAAGTACTCTGGCTAATAAAATCCACACTATGTATTACCTATGCTATTTATGTAGTAAGCAGAGGATGCTGCTCCAACAGGGAGAATAGTTCCTAGCATTCATTCAGATTGGGAGATTTTTCATTTATGTATTTTTATCAGTCTGGAAAGGCAAGCATTCCAAGGATTTTTTAAAGACCCTTTTTGTGTGAATGATCACCGTTCTAAAGGGAAACTTCAGGACAGAACGACAACCCTCAGCTGCTTGGTGAGCTTCCCAAGAAAAACAATTCACCTGAATAAAATGGGAGTTTTCTGAAGATCCTCTGATCTGCTAGACAGTCTGGTTCTTCAGATGTGTGGTATCCTCATGAAACAAGATGTGTTAACCCTCCCCGGAGCAGCTACAACACCATATGGTGATACTGGAGGGCACGTACAAAAGGGGACTGGAGAACAAGACATGTTGTGAAGCCTCTGGGATAAGATCAGGAGTGACAGCAGTGCAGCAGATCCTGAGAAGGGACCAGGGCTTTCTGCAGAGCAGACAAGCTTCGGAGATTATTCATGAGACACTTATGAATTGCTACAGACTGAACAAAAACAGACTGAAGAGCAATCGAGAAACCAGGATTGAAGTCAAAAGAAATCGGGTGGAACTGGAAGCTGGACTAGACAATATCACAGAGAACTGGTGCTGCAGCACGCAGGTAAACGCGGGCCAGGGCAGACACTGCTTTCAGGGAAAACAAGAGTCCAGAAGAGAAACCTGCCAAGAAGTGAGGAGTTAATGTAAAAACTGGCCTTGCAATGATGAATGTGCACAGAGCTGGCAGTGGACAGAACAGGGCTGTTTTCTATCCCACCTGGACGAGTCATGAGCTTGTATGTCAATAAATGCTCAAGAAAATGAATAGTGGTTTTGTTTGTTGTTGTTGTTGATGTTTTTTGTTTGTTTGTTTTTTAAGTGAGAGGGAAGATCACAATGCCAGCTGACCCAGAGAAAACAGGAATTTTGAATCTCTAGGAAGACCTGTAAGAAAAAATGGACTTAATGAACAAGATGATTCTTATTATGATCTTGCAAACATAGTAAAACATTTTTCATGGAGAAAAACGAAAAAGGTTGGATACAAATCAGAGTTGGATTCCTCTTTTCTTTATCACCCCCCCCCCTTCTTCCTGATGGCCCTAGAAAGAGGCTGTCTGTGGGATAGAAGGTAAGTGACGCAAAAACATCACACCGAAGACCACAACCGTCTGTTTCCATAAAAGATCACAGCTCCCAGCCTTCTGCAGCCAGCAGCCTCACAGGTGTGAGCTGCCTGCTCCTCTAGCCATGTCCTGCTGCTCCAGCCTTCAGCCCGCCCTTGCAGATACATGCCATGGCTTTCTGTTATTTAAGTATGTATTTCTGGAGGCACAGAGTGACAAAAGCTGAAGGAGAAGGAGGAGCAGGACTGGGCACAAAAATTCATCATCAAAGCCTCTCCCTGAGTAATGCTCCATCAGCCTAAAGCTCTGCTGAAGTGGTTTCACACCAGCGACACGAAGAGGCACATTCTCCTCCTCCGCCACTGATGCTAGAGTACCAGATGAAAGCTTTCTGACTCACCCAGGGGCCTGGCAGCAACTAGACACCCTCATTAGAGGTGCCAGGATTACATCTGCCAAGATCTATACGTTGACTGATCAAGCCAAACTGCATAAAAGAGGAAAATGAAACAAAATTGTGCCTCCATCTGCAGATCTCAAGTTATTCTGGTGGTATTTCAGCACATGCAGCAGGAGTAGAGACTGAGTGGCTTTCCTGAAACGGTAAGAAGCATAGACAGGAGGGGCAGCAAAAGGGCTTTGCTTGGACAGCTCAGGGAAAACAAAGGACACCAAGCAGAGTGAAAGCAGAAGGCTAAACTAAACCACACTTCAAGGAACCAAAGACTGCAAAGCACCATGGAATTGGCATGATAAGCTAGAAGAAGACAGAGGAAGGAGCTGGAAACAGGATTTGAGGGTTTGCTACAGCAGCCGCATTTGCTCAAGCCTGAAAGTTGAGCAGGATGAGTGCCCAAAGCTGTCAGGCTGCCTGGGCACAGCAGGAGCTGAAAACTCCAGCATGGAGGAAAGGAATGAATCTTCATCTGCTCTTTACTATATAAGTGCAGCACGCTTGTCCAACAAGCAGGATTTGAAACTGTGTGCAGGAGAAGGGGCTGACAAGCCACAGTCTGAAGATGGTAAGTGCAAACAGGACTTGGCCCTCCAGGAAGAAGTGGGGTGGGAAGATACCTGATTGCTCCAGAAATCTGCCGTGGGTAGTGATGGAGGAGAATGAAGCAGCAGCTGGAGGAGGCCCACGCAGCAATTTTCTCTGCATCTAACTAGCAGCTTCTGGAGCCATCTCTGTGCTTCACTCATCAGTACAGAACAGCCAAAAGCTTTTGGCTTGCAGCCTCCGAAAACCTATTTCCTCTTGCTGAATGCCCTTCCAAGGATGATCTGCCTGCTGCACTGCTGTTACTGTAATCAGCTCTTGGGGATGCACAGGAGAGGCACAGCAGAGGCACAGCAGCACCACCAAATACCCAGAGACACTGGCTTTGAAATTCAGTGTCCTTGATGCCATGCACACAGCACAGTGCCACACCACCAAGTTGCAAGCAGGTGTCCTTTAGATCACAGCTAGGACCTCAAATCACTAGACTGACATGTTTTTTTTTCTCAAACAACCTCGATATTCCTGGAAAAACCTAGGTAATTTCTAAACCTTTTTCTCTTACAGAAGTATTTTGAGCTGAAAGAGAATAAAACAAGTGTTTGCCTGTAGGGTAAAGAAACACCATAGGAAGCAGCTGGTTTATATGAACGCAGGTGAGGAGCTGGGTCTTCAGATGGCAACAGCTCCATAAGCCATCAGGACACCACAGGCTTGAGGGAAACAGAGCAGAAGATGAACAGCCCCAAACACAGATGGCCCATAAGGCAGATTAAGACAGAGCAGGTTAATGCACAACCAAGATTGCCCCAAAAGCAACAGCCATCCGAGAAAGAAAAGGCTTGGAGTACATGAGCTCTTTGGGATGAACTAGTAACTACTTCAGAATCAGCTGTCCTGAAAATCTCATTACAACTGCACCATCCAAGCTTTGGAATAGCTGTTTCTGCCCTAGAGACCTCACACACTGTTCCACCCACGGGCTTTCCTTTGCTCAGTTTTGTGTTTAATCCCCACTAGCCCCCTTGTTACTAACATTTTAGAAGTAGATACAGCTGCCCAGACCCTCCAGCCCTCCTTCTCTCTCCAGGGAGGAAAAGGTGCCGCAGGCATAGCTGTGCCCACCCAAGGGGTGTGTTCAGAGAAAAGAAGGTGGCATCATCCCAGCCCACAACCCTGACATTTCAGCATTCAGACAATGTAGAAGTATGAGGTTTTATTTGTTTAGAAGTGAGCCCCCAAGCCCAGCACCCCACTAGGGTTCAGCCCACCTCTCTTCACTCAACAGGTTGTCCAACGTCATCTCCAGCTGTGTGCTTCAAGAACACAGCACTGCAGCTTCCCACCTCGCAGGTGGGAGCTGTACCTGCACTGCAGACCCTCCACACTGAGGCTACTTTTCTACCATCCTCAAAGTCCCTTTGCAAACACAATCTGGGACAAGAGAATATCTGTGCCAGCAGACACATCTCCTTCTCAGTGATGTTAGCTAGCCCAACAAAGCGTTCTTCTCAACACAACTATACCCACTGCAGAGATTTTGAAAACAACCCCATTCAGCTATAGGTAGTTTTTTATAACCCAAAGCCATCATGATTACAGCAGCAAAACCTGTTGCCCAGGTCTCATACTCTGGGCTTGAGGCTACAGGTGCCCAGGCATCATTTCACCACATCCGTGGTTTTCAACCCATCATCTACAAACTCCATCTAGAAGCTCCACCAAAGGCAACTAGGAGAAACAGATCTTTAGTGACAGGCAACCTCTAGCTCCATTGGAAACTTTTAGGGATTAAAAAAAAAAAAACCACAAAAAAAAACCCTGAAACATCACTGCACTGTGATCCAAAAAGCTGTGAGACCTGGCCAATGATCCCACCACTATGAGGAAGTCAACATTTACTGGAGAATATCAAAGTATCCAATACCCTGCACGCTTCAGACAAGTATGAGTTATAACCATAGTAGCTAGAGCTAGGACTGCGACATGTCTACCTGCCACGTGAGACCAGCAGGAGTGAACGTTTCCAGATCAGATCAGAGAATATTCCAAAGATGACAGAGAGAGATGAAAAAGAGAGTGACACCAACTTCTACATAGCTCAAAGCTCTCTTCTACTCTTTCATGGGAGCACTTACAGTTGATATCATCACCAGACTTAAAAGATTGATGTCATGAGCTACCACCTAGCAGCAAGCAAAGTAAAGGACGTGAAAGAAAGAAAATGGATGCTGTCCCACCAAACCCAGCTCAATGGACAAGCAGCTCCTCAAAAATACCCAGTGAGAAGCACTGCTACAGCAAGACAAAGATTACTCCATATTGCCCAGCTAGGAAATGAAGTTGCATAATGTTCATGCTTTCATGGTGAGTTTTTGGGTAGCATAAGGTAGAAAATGGATAGTCCTGAAAAACAGTACACTTCCCATCTCCACAGTAGATCCAGCATGGTAAGAACAAAGCAAATATACTCCATCACATAACAGCAAGAGCAAAACACTCCCTAGAAGGTTCCCATTTCAGCCCCTCTTGGTGAGGGGTGAGGCTGTTAATTATTACATCATGGGCACATGCTTACAAAAAAGCAAATTTAAAGTCACTACCTTATTTCACAAAAGACACCGAAAAGCTGCTGGGATGTCAGCTTGTGCCTACTACCAACCTAGTCTGTATCTGAACCAGTGACCCAGAGGTGAAAGACCCATACCCCATTATCAGTCTCCAGAGACACGTGATCCCCTCAAAACAGTAAGTTCCTGATAGGCATCTTTAAAAGGGCACAAGCAATTATGAGAGCTTCACAAATCACTTGACAATATGCCCATTATACAATGCATTTTCAGCAAAAAGCAGCCTTTATATTGGAAATAAATAGAAAAGAGCAGTAGATGGGTGCTAGATGGAAGAACATTAATTCTCCATCACATTTCATCCCTAATGGACTGAAGTACAAACGTAAGTATGGGCATCACCTACTTTAACTGCCATAATTTGCCCACTTGGTTTGTGGACCATTTTGTTGACAGAACCATAAGCGCCTCGTCCAATTTCTCCAAGGTCTTTCAAGTCCTCTGCTGTAAAATCCCAATGCTGTTCAGGGGAAATCTTCAATTTTCCTGATGATTCAATGCTGTGTGTTCTCAGTCTCTCTCTGTCAAAAATATTGGGAAGCAATTTTTCCACATTTTAAATAGTCTGTAAATTTCTCTTTTCAGCACTTGATTAAACATTAGAAGAGAGGGATTCACAAAAGCTACAGCAACAATCTGACTCCATGAGGGATTTTGGTTGGGGTGGGGGATGCAGGGGTGAGGGAAAATCTTAAATCAAAAATGACATATTGTTGCCCACAGCTTCAATTAATGCTAAGTTTCTCCAGCTGTGGCATGAAATTCAGTGTGTCTCATATATTAGAGTCATTCTAATCAGTCATTAACACAGTTCTTTCTGCTTTGCACAAAATACATTAAGCTTAAAGCAGGATCTGATAACATGCAGAACCAAGAGTCTGAAGAGCACTCCCCAGCCCCATCTTCCCAAAGCTTTTGTTGCCCTACACCATTACGCTCTGCAGCAACTGCCTCGCTTTTAATCAGGCTTCTTTTCAACATGGACAAGATCTTATGTTTGTATCAAGGGAACTTTAGAAAGAGAGCTTGCTCTTAATGGAAAACTGCAATTAATTTTAAAAACATTTTAGGTAGTCATTTAATTTATTTGAAAAAACAAAACAAACAAACAAAACCAAATAAAGAGCCAATAATTTAAACTTATAAAAAACAATACAAGCTGTTTGTGACATACAAAAACAAAAAGTGCCTGTTCAAGTGCATCTTTACCAAATGCCTAGATTACTGTTCTCTAGCAAAAATTGTTTCTACTGAAGCCACCAGGATTTGTCCATGTAAGAAAAACAGAACAATGCCCAAAATTTGTAAGATAGAAGAGTTCAACAGTTGTTTTAAGATGCCTCCAATTACTCATTCAAATGCAGCAACGCATTACTGAATTAGTAGGAAATGCACAAGTATTTTCAACACTTTTCACGCTAAAATGCCATGCAAAATTTCATTTTTATTAATTAATTAGATGAATCACACATCTTCGGTCATGAAGTATGCCAAAAGCCTGAACTTCCTACTTTAACATAGCATTAACGGTATTAAAGACAGTTCCCCCTGCAGGGCACACCAATCCCACACAGATATTAAAGCCAGCAGGTATTTTTGACCGCCTTGTGAACAAGGGAGATTCTGTCAAACTCATCCCTTGGACTCTGATCACTTCACCTGAGCATTTGATCAAGCGACCACATGTTTGTCCAGGGTCCAATCATACGAGCAGAACATACATGAGGTATTTGACCAAACACATCACGCTTATCAAGTTTATCAGCCAGAGGAATAAACACGCCACAGCTGATTCCAAACTGGTAAACACAACAGAGCATTTGTCAATCAGCAGCTGCAAACACTGCCCAGTTGGATATGATGGTGGACCCAACCTCCACCACGTTTTATTTGGAACCTGGGTTTTGTGAGGGCAACGAGGTCAGGTCCAAAGGTCAATTTACTGGAGCAACTAAGGTTCAAAGGGCTTCATCTGCTGCACTCTGGCTTCCCTGGGATACTTTGGTTTAGCACTTTTCGGGCTTTGAGCAGCTGCACTTCCTGAACCTTTGACCTATTCAAGGAACATTGTTACCGAATAGATCCTCTCACCAATTTTAAGCAGTCCTTCCCTGCTCATTACCCATCTCTAAAGTGCGTAGCTTGAGATTTTCAATCTGCTATTCTCTAAAACATCCCTCCAGCTTCATTGCCCTTAAGAACAAATCTGAGGAACCTACTGATAGTGCTACTGCACAGCACGGATGTGACGAACACAACAGCCCGTAGAGGTGGCACCCCTTCATTAGCACTATTTACATTCTTTGAATTTCTGTGCATTTGATTCCTCAAATTACAATAGTGCATTTAGTAGGGTTTTCCATGAAATCTATTTACTGAAGAGCAAGGAATGAAAATCAGGCAGTAAAGTAACAAAAAAAAAGAAAGGAAAAAAGAAAAGAAAGGAAAGGAAAAGAAGGAAAAAGAAAGAAACATGACCTCCAGACTTGCCAGCTGTCTTGCAGGCAGCTTACACTGGAAGCTGCATGAATCAGTCACCATCTAACTGCTCAACCATACCACTTTGTCAGTACCATAAAAATAGTTCGGGTTTTGATGGAAGAATGTAGGTGACGAGCAACATGCTGAGGAGGGACCGGCCAACGAGCATTGCATTTCCTGCCTACCTCCTGCCAACTGGAGTGCAGGAAGAAGCAAGACCATTCAACAAGAGCTAAATCCTGCTCTAAATGGCAGGGAAAAAGAAAGGCAAAGAGGTGCTTCCAGGAGGGTGAAATGTGAGATTGGATTTTCTGAGCAAACCCTTTCCAGATCATTTTGAAACAATATTTCCTATCTAAGTTTTCATAAAGTTAAAAAAACTTTAGATGTTGACATGGTTTATTCAAAGAAAGCAAATAAACCTGTCTCCAATCTTCCCTTTGTCTGTTTTACTGCCCAGAAAACTTTGCTTTTCTTACTCTATATCAGAAGAGAAATCAAATTTGAATTCATTATATTTTTGTTACACAAGAAGCCTGTTTCTCCCCAGCTGTAGTGTGAAAGCAGATCTATGCCATTGTTTCCGCAGCTGTGGGATGGTTGTTTCAGGCAGCAGGGAAGAAGATGGGAGCTAGGAAATACTGCCCCCCCCTCAGGTTTCATTGAGTGCCCTCTGCAGCTGTATTCTGGTGCAAAGCAACGTAGCTCCCAGGAACCCAGGGGTTTAAAATGAGATGTATTAGCACAGTCCACTCAAAAAATCTCATACATTTTAGCTTGGCTTAATTTCCATTATGTATTTATGATGCCATCTGCTTTGTATGCAATCAGACTTCCTGCCTTTTTTTTCCCCCCTCCAAATACCCAGGGAAATGATCAAATAACCAAATGACAAGCTTGACAGGCATCAGACATTTTAATATAGATTTTTCTCATTTAGGTAGTTTGTCAGATGTAAACAATGCAGTTTTCCTTTAAGCAGCATGGCCTAACTTAAGAGTCAATAACTGGAATGTAATGATTACTTCTAGCATTAGAAGATGATGGTTGTTTATATCAGGAAATTTTCAGTGTAAATCCCCCCAAAATAGTTGTGTGTGTGTGTGTATATATATATATACATATATATATATATATACACACACACATATATATAAATATAAGTTTATTTATTTGTTTATTTCCATGCCAGGAAAGCAGCTCAAAAATGCAAATCTAGTACACAGACTCTGCACTGACATAAAAGAGGAATTGTCTGATGTAAAACAGAATAAAGAATAAATAAGTCACCAATGCAGTACATCTGTCACTGGATTTGCACTACTGTAGATACATACGTAGATAAATCCACAAGGCAGACAAGCTCCCAGAGTAATAAAAAGCACCTGCCTAAATCCTGAGCTTGCTTTAAATATCAGAGAGGTAACCATATAGAATAGTGTCTAGTGAAGGTGAAAAGTAATTAATGGCCAGTTCCTGTTTCTGCAACAGATCAGGTTGCAGTCAGTTTCAGTCACTGCCTTTAGCGCTCATTAGTTTGCACAGCACTGGGCAGACATAGGTCTCCTTCTAGCATTTCATTTTTTAAACTGTGCAATCTGAATCTTTCTAAGGCTAGGAATGTTGGGCAAAACTGGACATAAATACTCCCAACGATCAGAATGCCTAAAATGGACTTGTGCAGCTTTATTTTTTAAACCATACATTAAAAATCTTGACAAGATGACTAGATTCACATAATCCTCAAAGAGTTACAAGTAGGATTTTCAAGAACACCTAGAGGACCAGAGGTGCTGTTGACTTGTCCAGGACTTGAGCTTCTAATTCTTTGTCTTGCCTCCGAGAAGTTTTAAAAGTAAAAAATAAAGAGTGATCCTAGGCTCTGGAGGTCATTTTGATTACTGCACTTGAAAGGCACCAAAGTATTGGTCTTACTGCAGATGGTTACTATGCTTGTCACAGCAGTTATTCCAGGGATTAGGAACACCAAGCAAGACAACAACTCTTCCAAACAGTTGCCCTTTGTCAGAAATAAAACCGTTTGTGGGTCCAGCTTGGCAGGAGGCACGCAGACTGCTGGCGCCAGGCACCGCAGCTGGGCCAAGGACAGTGTCACACGCACTCGGGACATGGGTTTGTTCATTGCAAGCTTGGTGAGCTGGATCCACGCGGGAAGGTCTGCCCCAGCGAGAGGCCCAAGAAACCTCCTGGGAAGAACCATGAAAACATTTGGAAGCTCTCGGACAGGCTGTTAGTTCCCCAAGCCCTGCTATTAGCACCTCATTGCAGGGATGCCAAAATTTTTTAAAACAAGCATTTCTTTGGCATTAAAAAGAAGGACTTTGGGGAGAAGCAGAGAAAAGTTGGTTGATTTTTTAGGCAAAACTGAACATTATCAGACACAAAGCAAGGCCAGAAAGATGCTATGGGTAACTATCTCCTTTACTAGTTCTTTGTTTTATCTAGTTAAGAGTTCTGCAGGATTCAGAGCAAAGAAGCTCGAAAAGTTGAGGGATTCAACATTAGAGTTGATATGAATAAAACAAATCTGCAGAGTCAAAGAGATCTAGACAGTCCAACTGTGTTTCATAAGTCTACATAAGGCCAGATCTTTTGAAGGGAGTACCTCATTAAAGCTCCTATTTACACTACGGTTAATTAGAATATATTCTAATTCTCCATAAGTTTGGTAAAAAGCTGCTTGACACGATGAGATTTCAGCAATTGTTTTGTGGTCAACATGGTCAATCAGCTAAAGTCTCCATGCAAACTGCAGAGTTTTAATAATACAATGCATTGTTCATAGCTTCAGAGTGAAAATGAGGCTTATGCCTTTGGCTAACACATTTCTACCAAGTCTTTCAGATAGCCCAGAGAGACTGTGTACCTTCTGTCTGTCTGCGTTATTCATAAAACAGTTTTCAGCCCCTGCAAACTAATGCTTATAAAATAGCAACCCTATTTTAAATATCATGGAGAAATCTCCAGAAGAAATGCTTAGCTTAGAAAAGCTGACAGGCAATGGAGGTCCTTTCAAGTGGGGCAGAACTAAACTGGTTCTGGCCTGACCCATGTAAACTGTCCTGAAGCTCAGCTCATCAGTTACATTTAAGAACAGATTCTTACACATAAAGAAGAGATGCAGAAAACTTATCAAAGGAAGTAAATGATTAAGTTCTGCATCTCATACCTACTCAGTTTAAAACCAAAAGCACGTTTGCTCACTTTCATCATGAACAAGTTGCCCCTAATGTTGCTCTGGCTTTCTCTGCTCCTCCAGAACTTTAAAAAAAAAAAAAAAAAAAAAAAAAAAAAAACAAACAACAACAACAGAAAAAAAACAATATTAACAAAAGCATGGAAGAGTCCACAGCGTCTTTCACAGTCCTTGAGTCCAGCACACATTCAAACCTGCTATGATTCTCACTATCTTAAATGGGGTTTGGTTGAGACTTTTAAAATGTCAGTATTTTGTATTAAGCTCCCCTGGTAAACTACTGAGTTACAACAGGTTTTGATTAACCTTGCCCTTGACACAGAGGAAACCTCTCAATTCATCATGGTGAAACCTGCACTGAATTTAACCGAGTACATTAATCTCAAACTCATTCTGACTTGGACATGAGCCAGACTGCCGCACATTTGCTGAATGCAATGCAGCTGGGTATTCAAAGCTTATACTGGATTCAAGAATTTCAGAATAACACTGAAAAAACTGAGCTAATTAATTTAAACAATCCTTCTGAGAATGCTAACTCTTTTTCTGAAACATTACATTTCCTGAGCCATGCTCAGCTATCCATGAAAGAACAGGAAACAGAGACACAAGCACATCAGTAAGAATCAAAGGAATCTGAATATATTTCTTAAGTAGTTTGTAAAATGATACTGAGATGCAATATCATTAATTAGCATTACACAAGTATTATTCATGGAATGACACTATTTCTGAGACAATTCCCATTACTTTAATAGATGCCATTTTTGCAGGTATGAAAAATATTTGACAATGGCTAACAGACAGTTAAGCTTACTGTAGCCTGCTGGAAAGTTTCTGGATGAGGTCCGCTTCTCTCCTTTTGAAACTGAACGGGACAATGTGATTACTACCCAGTGTTGCTTGTATATCACTTCAGCCAGGAAAAGTTGTGAAAATGACAGGAAAACATGGTGCTGTTATCACATGACACAACAACATATAACACAATACTCAACTAGTCATGCTACCTACGGAGTGGTTAGCATACAAAATCAGTTAGCTATATATTTTTCTTCTAGTTTTCCCCTAAATCTCCTCTCACTGGGAACAATGAGACGGTGTAGGTATCTGATGATTCAAACAGTATTTTAACACATTAAATTGTAAGCAACCTGTTTTCTTACAGCAATGTCAATTTCTATTTCCAAATGTAATATTACTGTAATCAAAAACATGAATCATTGCATTTAATTTACTAACCAGATATCTACATATTGAGGCAACGGTCTGTCACTAAGGCACATGGGCCAACACTGCACTGTTTTTCTTGTGGTCTCTAAAGCAGAACTTACTAAAAAAATTATCTTTTTAAAAATCTATATTCCATCCCGGATCCACCAATCTAGGACTGGTGGTCACTCCCAGATGGGCTTGTCATTCATCTTATCACATCGCTTAATGAACAAATTTGCATGGCTTGAACAACGACATCCTTTCTTTTTAAGAGGTGCATAGCTGACAATAAACCCAAGGTTAATTACCACTCTGTATTATGACATTGTCTAAGAACAAAAATCGGGTTCTGTATCTCTGAGCCTCTCCAGTTGCCGGTATCTCGCTGCCCGACACAAGGACCCGGTATCTCAGTATGGTTAGAGAAGACAGGCTCCTGACAAGCACTTAGTGGAGGAGAACAAGCATTCAAGTTCTCATACAAATGACCAATGCAGCTATCTACAAATGGTCAGCAAATTGTACTTATGATTTTGTCCAGCTCCTTGTTGGAAACAGTTGACAGCGCTAGATAACGAGCACTTTGTTAATTCAACCATGTGAAAACTTTTTGTTTTAAATACTCTAAGCAAGCAGTTTTACTAAATTAAACTTCCACACATTATAAAATTCGAACCCTAGTCCAGGAAAGCTAAAAGCTCTACAATTTCTGCTTCAGGATTTATTTTCTATTTGGGATAGAAAAATTTGGGCAGAAAAGCATGCCTTAACCTGAAATTCAGTGCAACTCCAGAAAAATGTACCTGGCAGTATTTTTTCTTCTGTGGCAGACAAGGACAGACAGGAGGCAAAGAATCACCTAACTGCAAGACAAAGATTTCTTTTTCAGTGAGATGCATCTGACAAGTTCAGTGACCAAAAGAGAGCTCTTGGTAAGACTAAATGGAGCAAATGTGATCTGCATTTTTCAAAGTGCCCCTCATTTAAGAGGTAAGACTCCTACAGGCCAGTGAGAGCAAATGTCCGTCAAAGGTCCTATGCTCCACAATCTGATAGTAACGTGGCATTTTAAATTCTGTCCTCCCCAGAAATGGATGTGCGGGGCTCAGTTTTCTCCACTGACTCTCAGGAGCTAAGAGGCTAATTTCTGTAAGCTTTCTAAGGATGCTCGCCTTGAGTTTGGCCAATGGCCCCACAGAATCACCCTCCCCATCTCTCAGTGGTATGTAATATCCACCTAGCATATCAGAGAGACAAAGTAAATCCAAGTGGATTAAAGAGAACACCCCCACCCGCCCGCACTCCTCAGAGAGGACAACCACCTTCACACTGCTTGAGCAAGTTGTATTTAAAACAATCGCTTTCAGCTGATGTACACTTGTGTCTGCAAAGTCATCAGTTACATGGGGTACAAAGGAGCAACTGCCATCCAGATTTACTCCAAACATATTCCACAAAGGAGAGAATTAAGACAGGCTCTAAAAGAGCCCATGGTTTGTGGTCACCATAGTCCACGGTAGGAAGGCTTTCAGAAGTTTCCCAAAACTGAGAAGCCCTCCCACTCAGAGGCAAGAACATCCATCTGAACCTCAAAAAAAGATGTCTGTAGCTTTCACTGGGATATGTCATGAGCTCAGTTAGTCCTCTTCAGAAGTCAGCTCCTCAAACAAGTAGAATGGCAAAACCAGTTCAGCCCTGCAGGCCAACGGCCCCCTCCACCCCATCCACTCAATTCCAGCAAAGGCCGCTACGTGAGTTCTATGCAGCTGATTTCCTTGGGAGCATCCTCTTCATTCATTCTAGATGGCCTCCACAGTATGTACTGAAAGTCACTCATATATACAGATGATCAAAATAGATGTTGTTGATGATGATTTGCGAGGCCAAAGCAGTCTCTAAATCTGCACTCTCCTCTCTTCATTCTCCATTTCTTAATGTTCAGGTAAGACAACAGGGATGACTGATTCCTTCAGTTTGAATCCACAGATCAGAGTACTTAGCTCACTTCTCAGTAGCCAGGGAAAACTGCAAGATAGTTTACTACAAAGTGGTGAGTAATGTCCAAAGAAATGAGGTACACAGATCTTGCTCTGCTGAAATGTAGTGTGATCCTTGGTACGTAGAATGGCATAGAACAAAGTTTCTTTCTACAGCTTGCAACATTAGCTGTTTATTTGGGGTTTCTTGCAGGGATGTGCTTTGCAAGGTCCACATCTGGAAACATAGGTTTCAAGTCCAACTTAAATCACAAACATGAATACTGACAGTTTGTATATAAAATCCTGTCTGACATTGGTCTCTGTCACACAAACCAGCAAAAAAATGCCTGTGATGGATAAACTTGTATTGAATCCAACAGTGACAATCACTTAGAGTAGACACACCATCAGTATGATACAGTGGAGACTACTCATACACAGGCATTAAACTCATATCAGTGTGTAAGCAATGACCAATTTTGCTACTTGTAAACGATTACTGGAATAAAGTATTTATCCAAACAAGGGTCGACACAAAATAGGGGGAGATACATATATGTGTTCACGCATTTTACATGCATGAAAGAAAGGTAACTAGACACTGATGTGCAGCAGTGCAACACTGGATGAGTAGCAGTGTGCTTCAGGAACGGCATCACAGCACTGAGATGGACACCTGTGTGCTTCTGTACACTGAGGCAGGAGACACAGACCTGCAGAGCTGGGATTCAGAGGAATCGTCAGGCTGAATGCTGGGGCGTGTGAGCCAATCCACAGGAAACAGTGCAAAGCAGGGTGCATCTGAGGTTTTCTCTCACCTGAGCTTCTGTCAAAGCCTCAATGGATTGCACATATGGAGTTACAATACATCATTTGAAATTATTTCCTCTGCATCAAGGTATCAACTGTGCACAGGAGCCCAGACTGCTCTATCACATTTTCTCTCCAAACAGCAGCAAATTTCTCATGTTAAGCTCACAGTTACTGTATCTGTCCAAGAACATAGGAATCTAGGCTCTCTTCAGCCTCGGGACTTGGTCCACATCCAGGAGACCCATCTGTGAGACACACAGAATGGGACAACTCTTTGCCCCTATTCAACTTGGACTGATCCACAACTGAGAAACCTGATTCATGGGTCAAGAAGAAAAACTAAAAGATAAATGTCAAGAAGGTACTCCAGCCTCTGAGCTGTTATATAAGACGAGTAACAGCATCTCCTGATCCCTGGCTAAATTTTAACTGAAATTGGTACCGTCTTAAATGTTTTCAGAGCATGCCTTACAAACTGGTGAATTCAGATATGGAGATGCCTCTGACCTTACGCAGTATGGCAGCAAGGTGCACATCTCAACAGATCCCAGGTACGCCCTGGGGCACAGGGCACGCAACACACAGGTGCCATAGGAGATTTTTAACCAGAAGCTCCCATGTTCTGTATAACCTTACAGAAAAGTTTAGGGTGCGTGGGGATGCTGAATGCTTTTTTAAGTCTCTAAACACCACACTTTTACAACCTGTTTGCATATAAACACGTGCACTGCTTCTAGGGAGTGCAGATCCTAGAAATAAAGAAAGGAAAAGGAGAAAAAATGCTTCTACTGTCACAGTAGTAAGAAGGGAACAGAAGAGCCAATACCAGTTCTGAAACTATTTGTCCTACTTTCACTTTGCTTAAATAAGCACTGTAGTTGTTACATCTTTTTGTGAATTATTCAGGCATGGCAGGACCAGATGCATTCCTCCTGACATGTGAAGAGTGCTGTAACTCGGGAGTCCCAGAGGTCTACTGACACCAATGCTACAGCTGCTGCCCCAGCCAGACCTAGCACATTCTTTGAATGACTGGGATACAAACAGCAGAGGTAAATAAAACCAAAATCCTTAAACCACAACAAACACTCAGTACTTCTGAAACCTTGAACTGCTTTTGAATAGCGGCATTGTCCCTCATGTCAAATGTAGTAAAGATACTGTACTTCCAAGGGCATAAATATTAGGGGGAAAATTGCTAACTCTCCAATGGTCAGGACAACAGACATTTCTCAAAATATCTTCCTCATTTGACCACGCAAACTAACTACTAGAGCATTCACCATATACTCAGGTTTTATAAACCAAGCTGACTAAACAAGAAACATGGTCATATCCTAGCTCTTCTCTGGGCTCCAGAGAGTAATGGATACCTCTAGAGCTGGAGTTCGGTCCTGAGCATGTTGCAAGCACCTGGCTTTTGCCATAAGCAGATGGAGCAGAGGATGACGATTCCTAAGGAATGTCAGGAAGGGATCTGGCCACTCACAGGTCACCCAGGGAGCTGTGTTACTAAATAAAGGGTAGGCAGTACATCTCATTGAAAGGCAGGCACTAGAAAGAAAGTCTACTGGGTATTTATATCCTTGGGAGACATCACTCAGCTTTGCTCTTCTGTACAGCCTCTATATAGAGCAACATTCAGCCACACTAAATGCAGGTTTGATGGCAAATAAAGTTGAGTTCTGTTTGAATAGGAGCGTTTCTACCTCACTGCTTTCTACCTGACAGCTTTCAACTTCCATCAGATCACAACACTTTACCTTCTTCCGCACAGCAAATGTAAGAAATACCATTCAACTCAGAAAAAATATATGATAATCAAATTGAAATTGCTGGTCTTCACAGAATCTCCTTAGATACCACCTAGGTGTCCCTGGAGCAGGAAAACTGCAGAGGATATCAACAACACCTTCACAGGCAGCAGAAGATGGCAGCTCAGGCTCTGTCCCTCTTCCCACCTTCCCTCATCCATGCTGCAGATGAAAACAGGCTGAAGGAGGCAGCGTGTCAGATATCTGTGCTGGGCACATGTGGGCAGCAGTGGCCACGTCTTGGTACTCTGGAAAGTGACTGCCACTGTCACCATCTTCTTACAGCCTCCTAACTTCTCAATCACTCTTCCGCACCGCAGAAGAGACAGACGTCCACACGGACACCAGAAACGGCATCAGTTTTACAACGTATGGCATGCGGAGAGCAAAGCTGCGAAGTTGAAATCCTGCTCTCAAATGGAGTAGCTCTGGCTACTGCTATCTGCACGCAAGAGCCAGGACAGCAGCTTCTAACCATGCCGGTAGCGAGACAGGTAATATATACTTACACTCTGAATCACACGTTATCAGGTGATCCTTGCTGAACTCCCTACCCCGGCACAAGCTTCTTGTAGCCTTTACCTCTCCCAAATCACATCAGGCTCCAGCTTCCTGTCTACAAAATGGGGAACACTGGATTTTGTGCAACAATTTAGGTTTGCGAAGCCAGATCAGTGAACATGTGTGAAGCGCTCAGATGCTATGGTAACAGGAGCCAGATAAGGTTGTATTTGATTTGACTACCTAAACGTAGGTGATTAGGTTTCCAGATGTTCTGAGGAGCCCAGGTCCCAAAAACATGTCAGGAAGCTACAGATGCTCAGCAATTTTGAAAGTCAATGTGAATTAGCATAATGGAGATACACAAGCTCCAAATTTTGGTGCCAGACATCAAAGGCCCAAAGTCAGAAGCAGACGGCTGAGATACAAAACCCTTGCAGAAAGAGGAAAACAGTCCTACCAGGGACTATGGGATATTGAAGTTGCTAAAAAAATTAATTTAATAAACATCAAACACCAAAAAGCTCCTCTGCAGGATTAGCACATTAGAGAAATAACAAAACTTAGAAGGTGAGAAAAAAAGAGACCTTAAGGTAGAATGTATGCACAATCAAAACCTCACACTAACTTTGGCTGCACCTTTCCTGAATAGGTGATCTACTCGAAGTCTGATACCAAACAGGGATGTTCTACAAAACCTTGTCACCTCTCCCATCTAGGCCAAACAAATTTGTAAACTTTGTAAGAAACAGGAGTGTTAAATATAAACAAAATTAATCAGTTTGCCACAAAAAGCTCCTGAGAAAAAGATGATGTGTAAAAGCCATTGCTCTAGCACTCAAACTACAGTGAGGTCTGTATTAAAAGAGAAAACCTGTTTGTTTGTGGACTCAGACTAACATTTGAAAGAATTTGCTGGGTCCTTGAAGGTTTCCATCTTACTTGTGGTTACTTGAAAATACAAGCTAGTTTCCCAGTGATTATATTCAAATACTACAACTTCCAGGAAACACTGCAAAACAGTCACAGGAGAAAAAAAAGAAAAAGAAAAATCAAATTCTAAACTTGTATCTTTTATACTGAAACCTGTGTCTAAGGAGTCCTACCCTGCAATGGGAAGGTATCATGCAGCAGAAGGGTATCAGAAATTAGTAATAATAAAGACATGAAATAACTGTTAGAGGTGCAGAGCAAATAACTATTTCCAAGGAATTTCACACAAGAAATCGGGAACATCCAATATAGGATGTTCCACTTTGTTTTTTAATATTTTTCAGACAAACGGTAGAAATTCTCAGAGCTCATTTCCTAAGGAACTCAGCCAACTGTAGACTACACACCTACAGATCCTGAAACCACATGCCAGAAAGGTTTGGAAAGTGTAAGAGAAGATTAAAAGAGAAGGAGACACTTGAGAGAGACTTCGGGACAGCCAGAAAAATTCTTGCCAGGAATAATGACAGTCCTTAAACTATATGGAAACAAAGGAAGCAGCAGAGTCTGAAATGCAACTGGACCTCAATTTGCTTTTGAAGAGTCCAACCTCGAAAGTCTTAATCAAACATCTGCCAACACGCTCTTGGGGCATCAATCTGGAAAGGACATGTGACTTGCCCAGGAGTCATAAGGGGAAGAAGGTCCACAGGGCACCTCTGGAAGTTTAAGTCACGATGTACCCATAAAGACACCCACATGTGATACCATAGCCAAGTCAGGCTGTTGAGTCCAACAGGCCAACAGATGGTTCAGAAGCTGGGCTTGTGAGCATTAGAAGAGATCGTTTCATCTTGTCACCTTTCCAGATGAGATTGCAATGCTCTGTGTTGAAATTCTGAAGAGCTGACACCTTTGAAAGTCAGCAAACTTCCCAGCCAGCAGACAGGACGCTCAACAAGCAAAACCAGATGTCAAACAAATTCTTTTTTAGATGCTCATTTACTAGCAGGTGCGTCTAAAATCTGTAGTCTGAAGTCCAGACTGAGTGCACCAGAAGAATGCAACACTTTCCAGAAAGCTGGTAAGTTCACCTACAGCCAACTGAACAACTCGGTTCAATGGCCATCAGCGAGGGCCAGCTGCCAGCAAACCACCTGCACACAGCTCTCCAGCCACATCACACTGCCCCGCGCAACTCCTTTCAGCAAAGGCCACCAGTCACAAGTAGCTCCACAGAACTTACATCTAGATAATTATTTAAGCTCATTTTGCTTGTGACCTAAATCCTGTTTGGACACAGAGCAGATGAGGTAAAAGGTGAGATGTTTTTCAGTCTGCTGAAAGTAGCAATTGGGAAACAGTGGGTTGGAAGTTGAAGTGCTCACCCTAATGACAGCTTGTGCCCTCTGGCCTCTGTCTGTCTGCTTTGGGCCAAACAAAGCCAGTGATTGTTAGTCTGGTGTAAGTCAGAAACACAGGCTGAACTAAGGAGAACTGGGGTCTCAAGCGGCAGCTACCCAGCCTGCACGGCACAGCAATCACACACAGCCCTCCTGACTGCAGCCAGAAGGGACCCACTGCATACACCTCCTTGGCCTGGGGCTTCAGCTGTCAGTAAAGTATTTACAACCCTTCAAGTAAGAATTTTACCCTCCAAAGACGGTTTAACTGAAGAATCATGCTGAACAGGCATAACCATGGTAAAAGTAATGTGCAAAAATACAGGTTTTATTTTTACACTAATAATTCTAAAAGGCTTTATTTTTCAAACGAAGCTCTGCAATTTAGGCTCTATTCTTCCTTTACTGCATATAGCTCGTGCAAAAGTATGTATATCACTGCGCTAGATACTCTACAGACAGGCTGGGCAGCATACCACAACAAGAAAAAAACACCACTCTCTGTACTTAGGAAGTAAATTTGGTGTTAGCAGTCACAGCTGGACTACACAGCATGCACATTCTCTATAGCTTCACGCTCCATCAGTCACAGAACTAGAGTTCATCTTCCTTCCAAACCCTCTGGCCTTGGTCCTGCTGTGAACATTTCATCCTAAGGCTCTGCTCACCTGCCCCGCCAGACCTGTGCAAGAAAGCCATTCACAGGACCTTTCAACTGCAACAAGGCACCACAGCCCTTGGCATCACCAGGAAGGGAGATTTCAGGGAGCCACAGCCCCCACTTCCAGCAACTAGAAATGCACCTCCAATTTCTAACCTCATCCAAAGCCCCCCTGAGTCAGTCTCCTATTTAAAGGTCACTTCAAAGCCTCTTGATTTCAACACAAATACTAATTCAGAAAACATTTAGGGAAAAACCCAAGCACCACTTGAGATGTGGGCAATTTTGCCACTGACTCCAATTTGAGCAGCTGTAGCCTGTGCTCCGTTGGCCGCATCCTTGCTTGGTATCCTGGTCATCTGTGACAAAGATGTCCTTCAAGACACCCCAGCACACCTGGCAGTGGACATAGTGGGAAGGAAGAAGACAGGAGGTGTCCTGGGTAGGGGCTTGAGGTGCCATGGGATGTGCAAGGATGGAGAAGGAAAGTCCCCAGCATCTTTCAGCTCCAAGGCCATCACAGAAACACCAGCCAAAGCAAAGCTCTGAGGTCCCAACCTCCCACCGACTGCACCCACTCTATATACATACAGCCTTCCCACCTTTCCCCACGCAGTCTGGCCTTCCTCAGTGCTGCTCCAAGTCCAGCCCTGGCACCCAGCTCCTTCACTCCCTGCAGGCCCACGACAGCACGCTGCCTTACGGTGTGTCCTGGGGCACGGGGTGCAGCCCCAACCTGAGAACCAAACTGCAAGACATGGCTCAACAATGCTGCAGGTGGGAAAGAAACAACAAGGTGGCATCAGAAAGAAAATTTGGGAACCCATGTCCCAAGTTTCTCCTTTCAGATTACATCATCTAGGATCTCTCTTCCTGCAAACAGTATTCCAGGGCACAAACTGTACATTTGCAAAAAGCCCCTACTCCTGAGAGCAGTGAAGCTCTAGGAGCATCCTCCTAGCAGGTGGGCACTCACTGGGTTGTCATGGGTGCTCTGCGCCTTGGGATGTAAAGACACGGGAAGCATCAGTCAGTGATTAACAACATCACGTCTTGCAATTGGGATTTCAGGGCCTCTGAAATTGTTCCTCCAGATAATGTGCCAACAACACCAAGTGAGAAGAAGCTGAGATCACGCACAGCTCACCAAGGAAACCTTCCCGTGGAAACCCAGCCAAGCACCAGGCTTCAGCTCCCTTCAAAACAGCGTGTGCACATCACATCACCCCTGCTTACAAGAGCAGGAACCTCTATCCCTGGTTAGTGTGATTCCCAAAATTATTTCCTCCACACTGCCCCCCCTTTGTTTTTCCTCAACACTCCTGAGACCTTTCAAATCAAGAAGCAAGCCCTAAAAAGAAGGTTGAATTTGCACCTTTATGGGATAAGCAATGGCCATACACGTTTCACCAGAGTACAAAGCCCCGGGCACTAATGAGGAGCCCAGCTACAATCTATACCCTGGCACAACATGCATTCCCTTGGCAGCAGTGGTTTCTTTGCTTGGGAGATGCAGCTTACAAGAAGGTTTCCTTCCCCCTAACACACCACATGGGTATGAAGAACCCCACCTGCCTACTTTGCTCTCTGCTTGCGTAGTAGGAAGCCACACTCCTACCTGTATATCCACCAATCCAGCCTGATCAGTTCCCTGTACAAAACCTGTTAATCAAGCAAAATACAGCTAATAGGCAATAATAATAATTAGCAATAATACGGCAATAGGTAATAGCTAATAGCAATTTACATCTCAGTGCATCTGCAGGTCACTGCTGGCTGCCTCCTCTTGCTCACCACAGTTCACTGTCAGAGCTCAGAAAGGAAATGCAGAGGCAGAAACCTCGGCCCTCCTTGAGACAGGAGCCACAGGACAGCCTCCCGATTGGTGGATCCAAGTCAGAGAAACTCAAATTTCATGCAAGAAATTGACCTCTCTGTATCTTCAGATCCACCTATCTGGACCAACAGGGTCTACACAGGGAAATCCACAGCAGCATCAAGACAGCATTCATCTCAGGACTTGGCACCAGCGAGCCCAAGGCCACTGAGTTCCATCAGGCTGGGAGAGAAATAACTCGGTGAACAGAAACACATCTTGAATGGAGAATGCAGCTTGGCCAGCTGGGATAGAATATCCAATTCAAAACTGAAGTCTAAAAACCTTTCTAGACAACGAAGGAAAACCATTCCATTCTCTCTGGAGATGCAGACAGGAGACACAGATACATCACCGCAATGCACCAACTGCAAGAGAAACGTTTGTGTCACTGGGAGAAGCGTGCAACCAGAAGATGTGAATGTTGCCTTTGAGAACGACATCCACTATAGACCACATAAAGGCTGAGAGGATCAATTAGCTGTATCCAAGCTTATTCAGCTTCATCACAGAGAAGGCAATCCAACCAACATCATTCATCTCTTTCAAATGGAAACCACTACTACAGCTTGTAGCCTCCCAAGAAAGCTTTAGTGCAGACACATCACCATCATTTTTGGCACTTTAATTATCATATCCAACCCAAAACATTTCCATATCCTTAGAACTAGTTACATTGTTAACCAGCCCAGGATCCCAGCCCTGCCAAGGACTGCAGCTCCCATGAAGACTGAGTAGTGCCTTCTCAATGGACAATGTTGACAGTCTGTTGCACAAACATGATACTTAAGACGTCACCAATTAACTGTGAAAGCTCTTCCGTGCTAGACTGGAACCACTGTGACTTCAAGGGAATCCAAGACAGAGATCCATGGAGATAAACACAGGAAAGTCAAAGCTCTACAGATGGCTTATAGTATAAACTCAATAGCTGAGATGAAGTTCCTTATTTAATGTACATGGGGAGTTTTGAGAGAGGAAAGGGTCCAAGATGGGGTTCTACAGAAAAATGTTAACAAGGGTTTGATGATATTGAGGAAGGCACACAAAAAGTGCATATATAAATGCTAGTTCTACAACCAGAAAGAACACTATTTTTTTAAGAAATGAGTGGAAGAGAGAGGAGGACTTCCTGGAAAGGTTGCTTGTGTGGTAAGAGGAATCTTTGCAAGTACTCTTTTTTTTTTTTTTTTAAATGTTGTAAATACCAGTGATAGCTCATCAGAAACATGTTTCTAACTCAGAAAAAGCTTGCTTAAAAACCTCCAGCATAAAAGAAGCTACCAGAAATAGGAACAGACCACAGGGAATATATCCTCAGGAAGCAGAAGGCATCAAGCTGAAGGAAAGAGGCAGCAACATGCACAGCAAAGCAGAAGCACACTATAACCAAGGACACCCTGAAGGGTCCAGGCAGCAAGGGAAGTTTCAAGTGCAGTTTCTGTCACTTGCCACTGACAAAACTCTCAAGACCTGGTAGGGAACTTGAAGAGGAAAACTTTGGGACATCTTTGCACACTAGCTGAATTCTGCCACACGAACAGGCTGTGGGTGCGTCACCCATCAATCTAGATTGGTGGATCTGAGGATACAAAGCTAATACTTTCTGTGGCAATGTATTAGTATTATTTACTGGTGTCAGGAACAGCTCTGCCACACTTGCATTCAAACTTTAGATAGTATACTGAAGCTAGTGGACTAGAAAATTCAGTGAGGGCTAATCACTGTACAACTCCCTTGAATCTCCACGTTAGTAGAATGACGTTCCTCAAGTTTTTGTTCATTTTAGTGCTAAAGAATATAGCATAGTTATGTCTTTCACAAATAACACAAATTTCTCTCTAATGAAAAGTAATAAGCAGTATATAAGGAGACAGGAAAATGGCAGTGAACAGGTCTTGCATTATTGGCTACAATTTATCTGAAGCTAATTAATTCTGGAAGACAGTAGCTCCAGTGTAAAACAGAAAGATCCCAAATTTAACCTTTTTTAATTCTGGAAAAAAAAAAAGGCAAAAAACCCACAACCTCCTTCTACAGTGATTCAAACTAACTGATTTGAACAACCTAGAAATAACTCAAGTATTCAAACTGCATTTAAAATAACACTGTTTGTTGGCTAAATAATTTCAAAGCTGTTCCACTACTTATGCCTTTGGCTTTATACTCACATGTGTGGATTTTGGAAAGGAACTCCAGAAGTGTTTAGAGTAAATCTTGCTGTGGACTTGAAAGGTGGATTTGCAAAATTTAACTTCAGCGCTTTGCGTTTACCTGCGAGACAACGAACAGAAAGTAAACTTTTTGTGAGCAACAAAATACCATTTTGTAAGAGCATTTGGAAATAAACAGAAAAAACAAACACATTTTAAGAAACTGAAAACATATTTTACAATGACGTTAGCAAATCATAGTTTGTGTTAGGGACACAGAAATGGAGAAATGGAGTCAGTTCTCACCCCATGGCCTTCCCCCATCCCATTCCAAGCCAGTCTCCCATCAGAGGTGTCCCATGGACCTTCTGTTGCAACTGGAGCGTCAGCATCAAGCCAGGACTACCAACAGCCATGGGCCACCTCCACACCCAGGCCCTGAGCTCCCTCCATGCACAATCACTCATTTAAACAGATTTCACACTGAGCTCAACTTCAGTTAGGTGGCAAAGGGAGCTCGACTTACTTGGCACAGCTTGGGCATGCCTACCAGATTCAGGATGGATGACACCGGAAAAGGGGAAGGGGAAGCACTGGATGTGTTTTACATGATACCCCAACTACACGAGGACTGACTGGTCTGCTGACCCTCCTCAGCCTAACAGCAAGGAGGCACGATCAGGCTTCAGCGAGGATGGCAGAGAGCTGCTGTGTGCTGCTTCTGCCAAGGGGGTCTCTGCGCAGGGAGTACAGCTCAGCCTGTCAGAGCAGTGACCAGGTGGGCGAAAGCCTTGGTCTCCAGTCAACTGAGAAACCATGAGGAACAACATACATAAAGAGAAACAGAAACACGGGGAAGGCTGCTGATCACCACTCTAGCCACCAGCTATGTGTTTCTTATTAAAGTTGAGATGACCTGCACAAGCACCAGCAGGATCAAAGATTACAAAGTGAGATGTCCCTTCCCAGCCCTCCCACCGGGCCGCAAAAGGTCCCCTCCTGCCCCATCTGGCTGCAGGAAACCTATGCTCCTCTGTACTAAGCAGCCCCACTTTAATCTCCACCCGCAGCTTCCCAGGATCCTGACCCCAAACCCCTCAGGCTTCTCGCTTCCTGGTGGAGGCCCGAACCACTCCATGCTATCTGCAGGTTGGATACTGCCACCTCCCATCACCAGCAGCACCAGCCTTCAGCAATGGACCCGATACCTGAATTCCTCCAAGACCTTTCTTCTGCCTGCACCCTAAGGCGGGTGTCAGATTCCCAAACATACTGCAGGCCTTTTGGGAAAAGCAGCAAACACTGCAGAGCACGAGGTCTGAGCACAAGCACCACTGCACTCTGTAGTTACTCTACCTCGCACAAAGGGAGTTACTAAAAACACCTATCTAAGACAACAGAAAGAGAAAAAAAAAAGTTAAAGTCCTTACAACAATTTCAGCTTGAAATATTACAAGGATGGTGACATTCATCTAAAAACAGCTTGATAAATCCAAAAAGCTCAGAACTGGGGATCCACTCAAAAGAAATACAAACACCTGCAGCCTGGAACACGCAGGAAAGCCGGTGACCACCAAACACCCACCTGCACCCAGCTGAGGCTCTGCAAGGCCTGCCGTCCCAGTGACACACCACAGCACGCCTAGCTACGCTCTGCCTTGAGGTCTTGCTGCATGATGCAGTTGCTGCTGCTGGTAGGATTAGACCGACAGCACGTGGAGCTCTACAGCATCCCTCTGACCTTCCCCAGTTCGTAGTTTTCACTTAGGAATGATCACCTATTTCCTCTATAATACCTTTGACTTCTAAATTATTAATTCAGCTTTGATCTTGCTGCAATACAAGAATCTATCTGGAAATATCTGCAAATGTGTTGCATTTTCTGAACATCACCTCATTTGTTATAAATAAACGCCACCCGAGAAACTCATACAAAATTCAGCAGCACGAAACCAACTATTCAGGGCTTTGCATCAACCACTTAAAATAAACAATACATCATCATTTTTATGTGACAATTCACCTGCAGATTTCCATAAAGCCCCAGCTGGTAGTAATGGCAGCCTTTCATCACTAATAATGACAGAGAAAAGGGACAGCGAGGATTTCCAGCCTGGGCACCCAACTGGCTGGGATGATGCCTGCTGCACTGCAGAGCTCAATGCTCCCAATGTGTCTTTCTTGGGTATGTTACCCACATGAGACTGCTCAGTAGGAGCTAGTCTCCTTGTAGTCCTGCGGCCTAACAATAAAATACTTGTTTTTAAAAATCCTGAACACACTGCAACAGGGTGAGCAATGAACAGCAATGCTCCTTTCAAAAGTAAAAGTATAGACCTGTTCATCAGAATATGGAGAAACATCACTGTTCACGTTGACAGGTGGTCTGCTTTGGGGTACTTTCCCTTCTGTTGCATCCTCAGATTTTGTCTTGCCTTGTAAAAAATAAAATAGAATTTAATTTAAAAAAAATTTATTTGGCTTGTACATTCGTAAGTGAAAGACCCCAAAATATCCGTTAACTGTCTTGTTTGATGAATTGATTTATAAGCCCAAGGTATCCTTCAACAATGCTGGCATTTTCAAATTTCATCTCTCAAATCAAGCCTCATTAATCTTACTTTTTCCTATAAAGACAATTATTTCCACATTTATCCCACATCCTCTATTCCACTGAAAAGAATTTAATTGGAGCTGTAGGGTGCCTCCCTAAGCTCAACTGGGTGGCCTGGTATCTAAATTCTCATCAGCCTCCAAGCCTACCCTTCACTGCAGCCAGGAGGAATATCTTATTTTTATTACTTACATCTACCCCAAAAATGACTCACTTTGAGCAAGACAACGCATAGAGTGCATTTATTAATCAAATTTCCTCTACTACTTGGACACTGTCACTCCAAATTCTTCCAGAACAATGGAAAGTCTACATAAATAAAATAGTCCAGTCGAAAGAGACCTACAAAGATCATGAAGTCCAACTGCCCGGTCGGCAGTCGTATCTATTCTAGATACTTATCTCAGAGCGGAAACAGTTTTTTATTGCATGTTCATTTTCCATCCATAAAATGATAGTAATACTTATTTCAAATCATTACATTCATAAAACAACAGTATTCCTGTGTTCAAATCCATTTAAAAAAAAAAAGTCTGTTTTAGCACCAGGCTGCTGCGTAGCACTGAGATAGCAGAGGATATTTTCCTACCCAACAAATGCACATCCCTTGGCATTTCATTGATCGTAGCCAAAATGGACCCAGCGAAAAGCAGCTGGGAAGCCTTACCAAGTACACACAGGTGACCACCTACACAATGGCCACAGCAGAACCATCCAGACTCATAACACACACTTGTTTCCTGCTGCACTGGTAAGCAGATGCTAGTTTAAGTACATAATTGTACATAATTTATGTGCTGCTATCCATCACCAGGATTAATCCAGGCACTTGGCTCTGCAATTACGTTCTCATCACTCTTTTTGAGGCTGCTTTACCATAACCACAGCCAACCAGTCTTCATGCAAGAGGAAATGTCTATCTGGTAGATAACATGAAGTACAAAGTATTCCTTCAGAGTTATACTCTGTATTTTCACTTCACCTGGGACAAGTACAAGTTCAACAAGCCTCTGAGTCACCTCCTGTTGGAGAAAAATCTATTTTTTCCTATAATTTCCCTACATTCCTGCATGCCACACATCAATAACAATGATAACAATGTCCCAGTTATACATATGAAAATGCTCAGTTTCCAAGCAGTAAGACTTTCAAAGCAGAAGTAGATAAATGGATTTTCTTATAGGTTTCTGTTTTGCAGGGATACAAATTGACCCCTGCCAAAGTGCTTTCCGCTTGGTTCAAATCTGCGGTATCAACCACTTGTTGTCACGATGTGAATGTGACCGTCGCAGTGTGAATGTGACTGTTCTCTCTGGTTGGACACCAGAGTCTCTCTGCTGCTTGCAGAGCAGCAATATGCCAGGAGCCTAGTCCACACTTTATTTCCTTATTCTAGTAAAACCAGGGGAAAAAAAAAAAAAAAGTTATGGCAGAAAACAGCAGGCAAAAAAAAAAAAAGGCAGAAAACCAGCAGGGAGGGAAAAAAAGGACATTGTAATGAACTTTGCAGCCTTTTTATCTTCGCTTTGTAATACTAAAACAAGTTAAAGAGAGAAAATGAGGAGGAAAGGATGTCAGGAGGAGGAAAGGATGTCAGGAGGAGGAAAGGATGTCAGGAGGAGGAAAGGATGTCAGGAGGAGGAAAGGATGTCAGGAGGAGGAAAGGATGTCAGGAGGAGGAAAGGATGTCAGGAGGAGGAAAGGATGTCAGGAGGAGGAAAGGATGTCAGGAGGAGGAAAGGATGTCAGGAGGAGGAAAGGATGTCAGGAGGAGGAAAGGATGTCAGGAGGAGGAAAGGATGTCAGGAGGAGGAAAGGATGTCAGGAGGAGGAAAGGATGTCAGGAGGAGGAAAGGATGTCAGGAGGAGGAAAGGATGTCAGGAGGCCAGGCAGGTTGGGTGATATACTTGGTTGAGAAGGAGGTTGAATGTTTGAGGCTAACTTTTTAAAAATGGAAAACTGCAATCCAGGTCCAACTTATTCCAGAGCATCCCAAAACACAGCTAGTGCATACTCTCACCTGAGCTGGGAAAAAACCACACAGAAGAAACCCCACAGAACTCTCTGTTTTTCCAAGAACTCCTACTATCTGCCATGCAAATAGTTAGATATGTCTGCGAACAAAATTCCTGCTTTGATGTTACTGATGCTGACATCCCGAATGCACCCAGGATTCACTGCTTGCTGTCTCTGCTCCTGCCAGGACAGTGCTCCTTTCCCATAAACCCTTCCAACCTGCATTCTTTCAACTACATTTCCTTCCTTTCCAGACTTGTTTATGGAGCACTCTTGTTCAAGTACTCCAAAAACAGCACTAACTTGTGAGTAACGCAATCTCCAGCATTGCCCTCAAGACATACTATTTTTTCAAGAAAAAAATACTCAAATTTTGAAACAAAACATGAAGAACTTCAGCACATACAGCAGTTTAGTTGGCAAGCCTGAATGGAAGGAGAACACTGGAATTTTAGTTAACATTTTTACAAACTGTATCTACAGAAAATCGCTTTGAAGAACAACAGCACAAACATTTTCAGTATGTCTGTTACATTTCCTTTTAATGAAACCTGTGATTTAGAACAGTCCAAGAGCCAGAATTCAGATCCAAGATGACAACTTTGCACTCCAGGAACATACTAAGTATGCTGATTTTTGGAAGTCACCTTATTGGAGCATTTATCCATAATTCATCTACAGCCCCAAGCGTGCTTCCACAAAAATACAGAAGCCCAGATCAGGCGGGACTCTGGAACGGTTACTGGTCATTACCTTCCCCAGTCATGAAAACATTATGAAGTAACACATTTGTACTGAACAAACTGCTAGCAAGACGTTTCAGTAATTTAACAATGGGAGGTGGCTCACAGTTGCACAGATGCTCTCCGCACCAGCGGACATGCCCGTCTGCAACTTGCAAAATGCAGTTTACGTTGCTTCCAGCAGCACATGCAACTGCTTCTATAAATACCTCTCCTACAAAGCCTGGCTAAAGTAGGTTAGGCTTCGAGAGCAAGAAACTGCAATCAGATTAAGATCAGTTCTCTCAGACTGGAAACTCTCATCAGTAAAGTCCTAAGAATGAAGTCTTTGAAATGTCTAAAACCCACCATTAACCTTCAGCATTTATTATCCCTGATGCTACCCTGTGTGAAAATGTCATCCACATGAATAGCCATAAACTGAGTTAAAACTATTTGAGCTTTGGGAGCAGATCAGCTGCAGTAAAAGAGCTTAAATCTGTGCCTGTACATGCATTATATGCTGAATACAACAGGACACCCCTGCACATGTATGGCTATGTGCACAACTGTGCTGGTGCCAGGCAGCTCTCTGCCCAGAGAGAACAAAACAGTAATGTCAAAAGTCACCTTTCCACCAAAACTGGAATTCAGGCAATTTCCAGTTGGAGAGCATGAATATGTCGCTCAGCCACACTCAAATGCCAAAGCTGGCAAAACACTGGAGAGAATCTGGAAGGTCTCGTTGTTCCAAGCAACTTCGCCCAGCCAGCACATTGCAGTTACAGCCAGAGCAGATGCTTGTGAAAACAGGGCTGCCCTCAAAGGCATGCTTTGTTTCAGTCACAGATATTGCAAAATTTTCATGCTACCCGTGGTTGATGCCATGTCATGTTTCCTCCCTCTGCTGCATAACCCTATATAGACCATAGTGGAGCAGTTGTCAGAAGGAAACAGTCACGCTGGCCTGGGAAATTTACTGCAAGGCACCTGGAGCCCTTCCCGATGTAAAACAACAGTAAATTATGCAAAGGGCTGTGCCAGGTGCTTTTTCATTAAAAAACAGGACAGCAAATTCTAAAATATACTGTGTGGAGGAAGACTGAGGGTGCGAGGTGGGGTTGTTTTTTGGGGTTGTTTTTTTTCCCCAATTTTAGGAGCACACAGACCAAAAGCAAGGAAAAAAATCTGCCCTTGAGGCCTTTGCTTAAGGTCAATGGAAAGGATTTAGTTTCTTTGGATAAAGCAACAAGTATGTTTCCATCATCCCTCTAGTTACCTTATGCCAGAAAAGTGGCAATGTCAATCACAGCCTGCATCCCACTGGCTCTGTTAAATAGCTCGCACCCACCGCTGAACCTTGCGTAGCGGGAAGAACAGCAGGCATCAGGAGCGTGGGGCCTTCTTCCATTTGAAGACAAGAGTTTTTTCTGGGGGGAGGGACTGATTGTGTTCACCTTGGAGCTAGCATATCAGGTTTCATAATTCTGAAGACTAGAGACCATGACAGGAACCCGCCAAAACCAAGAAACACTCGAGTACAGGAACGTCTGCAGGAAAGAATGAAGAAAGCCCTTGGCCATCAAGCCAGGAGGCATCTCCTGACAAAGCAGCTTTGGATTTCCTAAGTGTAATTGCTGATAACTCTTTAACTCAAAAAAAGGCCCATATGGCACTCACTGATGTCTCAGGTGGGATTAGCAGAGCAAGTCTGGGCTCATTTAAGAAAAACGTCCCCCAGGAAGCCTACAGAAACGATTGAAACTTCTGATTCCTCCTCCTTCGCAAGGCTCTCCCTTGCCTCTTGCTTTTCTCCCATGGGCTGCCATCATATGGAGGCTCCATCCCTTCACTCATCAGGTCGTCCCTCATCACTGCTCAGGAAGAGGCAAGCTGCAAGAGGGGCTTCAGTCCCCAGCCCCAGCTGCTCCTGACAGCAGTCAGAAGGAACGCCCTGCTCCACATCTCCATGGCACAGGAGGCTTTGTTTCTGCTGCTCCCTGCTCAGAACCCTATTAAACAAACTGCCTATTTTTTGCTCCTCATACCACCTACGTGAAGGGCACTGCCCAAGAAAGCGCTGATTTTCTGCGAGAGGTTTCAGCGCAGGCAACACTGATCCCTGCCAGTTCCTGCTCCCAGTGCAACTCTTACGTTCATGTCTTCACACCTCCCCAAGACAAGCCCCTGCAGCTTTTTCAGGGTGCACAAGTACCAAAGCACTACCAGGGGACATGGGCCCTCTGCTTGGAGGGGAGCTCAGGCAGCATCCCATCCCTGGACACGGACACGCACACCTTGAGCACGCCAGAGAAAATGGATCAAGTTGTTCTGAAAAACGATTCAAACTGACTAGTGGAAGGCTGAGAGGAACACCTCAGGAACCCTTACAAGTTGGGGAGCAGCCCCGCAGAGAGGGATCTGGGGGTTGTGGTTGACAGCAAGTTGAATATGAGCCAGCAGTGTGCCCTGGCAGCCAGGAGGGCCAAACGTATCCTGGGGTGCATCAAGCACAGCATCGCTAGTCGGTCAAGGGAAGTGATTGTCCTGCTCTACTCTGCGCTGGTGCGGCCTCACCTCGAGTACTGTGTGCAGTTCTGGGCACCACAGTACAAGGACATGAAACTGTTGGAGAGTGTCCAGAGGAGGGCGACGAAGATGGTAAAGGGCCTAGAGGGGAAGACATGAGGAGCGGCTGAGGGCATTGGGCCTGTTCAGCCTGGAAAAGAGGAGGCTGAGGGGAGACCTCATCGCAGTCTACAACTTCCTCGCGAAGGGGAGTGGAGAGGCAGGTGACCTATTCACTGTAAACACCAGTGATAGGACCCGTGGGAATGGTGTCAAGCTGAGGCGGGGGAAGTTTAGGCTGGACATCAGGAAGAGGTTCTTCACCGACAGGGTGGTCGCACACTGGAACAGGCTCCCCAGGGACATAGTCACTGCACCAAGCCTGTCTGAATTTAAAAAGCGATTGGACTGTGCACTTAGTCACATGGTCTAAACTTTGGACAGACCTGTGCAGTGCCAAGAGTTGGACTAGATGATCCTTATGGGTCCCTTCCAACTCCGGATATTCTATGATTCTATTATTCAAGTTAGAGACAACTGAAGAGGTACCAACACGCATTATCTGCTATCGACTGGTTGGCGAAGCTGAGAGTGTGTTCGCATGAAAACATTAATGCTCCACAAACACGCACAAAGAAAGTGCTGGAAACAACTTGTGCTAGGGTGAACAGACTTGTACTGGAGCATGCTTTTAACACGCTGAAGACTCCAGCAGGCAGGGGTTGATCAAGGCACTGGGCTTCTTCTCCACTTGACCACTGTTTCCATTAGCAAAAACCCTCTGCAATGCAAGGGCAGCAGACATCCATGTTGATATTGGATCCAAAACTTTGCAACATATGCTTATTTTTCCAAATATCACCTGATACCTATGCATAGCTAAAACTACACTGAGCCAAATTTTCAAGTTAGAATCCGCTTCATGTAAGCTAGGTTCCTTCTCTGTGAGCTCCCAAATGTCCTGTTCTTTTGAACATCTAATCAATGTTTTTAAAGACTTAACAAGGAGCTGACCCCTTTCTGAAAACAGTCTCATTTGCAAGGTTATTTAAAATACATTTATCTATCTGCATTCGTAGAATCATAGCCTATCCTGAGTTGGAAGGGACCCCAAAGGATCACCAAGTCCACTCCTGGCTACACACAGGACCACCCAAAAATCAAATCCTACGTCTGAGAGCACTGTCCAAATGCTTCTTGAATTACGGCAGGCTCAGGGCTGTGACCACTGCCCTGGGGAGCCTGCTCCAGCACCTAAGCACCCTCTCAATTAAGAACCTTTTCCTAATATCCAACCTGAACCTCCACCGATGCAGCTCTGTGCTGTTCCCTCGGGTCCTATCACTGGTCACCGGAGACTGGTCATCAACACCTGCCCCTCTGCTCCCCTCGTGAGAAGGTTATGTAGGCCACTGCACTGGGAAAGATTTTGCCTTGCTGCATTAGGAAAACCTTTGGTCTGCACCTCAAAAACAAGAACACAGACCCAAAAAGCATTTTTGCTTAGTTGAATTACAATGGAGGTTGTGCAACTACTAAAGAACAAATCAAAATACAAATCAACAGAACATATGTAAGCTTTTAGTTGGCTTTCAAAGCTCTGAAAGTATTTTACTATTTTTAATCCCTTCTTCAGAGAATTTCTGCTCAGCAAACCCAAGGCAATTTTTTTGCTAAGCTTCAAAAAGGGCACCTGTAGACATGCACAGATCTACTTTTGTACTTTTCCAATCTGTAATTTCATCTAAAAAAATATTTTCATTCAATTGGTAAGAGCTAGACCTGGAGAACACTTCCCTGAACACATCCTCTTGTCTCCTTGTGAATCTTCAAACCCTGTCCTATCAGGCAGTCAAGTTCACACGAGGTGCACTTGACTTCTTGCACTGGGCGCTCCAGCCCTCAATACCTCAGCATTTTGAGCAACACAACCCCAATCCAGCAGCTCAGCCACGTACAGGCTTTCAGAAGATGAAGGACCTGCCACTGATCGTCCTCTTTCCCTGTCATGCAGTTCCTTGGCACTTGTATTTCAGACACAACCCAAGTTTGTCACAGCACACCCAGCGTGGCAGCAGCAAGAGCCTCACTATGGCCACACAAAGTTTGACTGGCTCCAGGGCCCCTCACTTGCTCACATCCTATTTTTGCAGGACAGCAGATTCCTGATGCTGTAATGGACATATGCTATGCAGTACTGGGAATTTCCTCTACAAAGCATTCACTGTGACCATGAGTCCTTCACTACTGCATCACAGCTCTTCCTGGAGCACAGAGTACTTTGCTTTTCCATCTCTAATTCCTTGAAAAGCAAAGGAAAATTCACACAGCAGGGGAAAAAAATACCTTAAACAAATATTGGTCTACTTTCTATTGAAATTCTTTTGTTCAACCCATTTTTCATGCTAAAGTCCAGTAGAAACAGCCAAACACTCCAGTTATTTCCCAGCACCAAAATAACTCATGCCCGACAGGCACTCAGAGGCCTTACTAAACATGACCATGCTATCCTACAAACACCGGCTTGTAGTTTCAGATTTCTTAAGGAAAAAAAATTAGCATCTCCTTGTGTGCTCAAAAACAAATAAATAAAATGCTTTAGGCTGTCTTCTGAAGACTTCAATATCAATTTTTAATTGTAATATGCTGTAGCAGGAAGAATAATATAGGAAAGAGTCCCCTTGTTTTGCAGTGCTGAGATGTACGTGACACCATCAGTCAATCGGCTTTTCCAACAGAATTTGGAACTTTAATAGACTGGCAGCATCAAAATCTCTTCATGAGGATGCATGGGACATTCCTGACATTTTCATTCAGCTGCCAAAACATCTGGGAGTGTTAGGAGTGGATCTTGCTGCTCTGCACACTTCGCTGGAAGGACAGAAGTCAGAAAATAATGAACACCTCTTCCAACCCTCTACTGAAGGCTGGCTGCAGCAAGGGAGTTGTCATGGCACAGCAGCCTTCAACAGTTTGCAGAGAACCTGAAACTGCCTCTAGCCTGCCAGTAACTGGCTACTCCTGTAATTTTTATCAATAGTCACTTATGTGACAGAAATCTTCATTTCTGTTTGCAAAGTCAGCACAGATGGAAGCACTACAATGTTTAAATTTCTTTCTAATGAAGAACTGAATAGCAGCACACAAACAATTCTGAATCTGAACCAGCATCTCTGCAACACTATACTCCACACAACTTCACATAAACTTCTGCAGCCATAAGCTACATAGAACACAACTTTGCTAAAGCAGTCGGTGCAACTCTAAGCAAAGAACTCAGACTCTGCTATTCCAGACAGGATGGAACTAGTAGGAACAGGTAGATTAAAATCAGTAGTTCAGGTGGGGCTTTTTTTTAGAATCCTAATGAGAGCAAGAATCATGCAAAAAGTAAAGAGCATAAAGAAACAAAGAACTGCGTCAACATAATCTGCAAAGGAGGAAAGGAGGAAGCTGAAGATTTTGTGGTTATCCTTTTCTATGCATTTCCAGATGAGTAAAATCCCTATGATTCTAGCTACAATGAAACCAAGCACCTAAAGATCACGGCTCCAGCATACAAATCACAATCCTTAGGTACAGATTCTGTCAAAGGTTCTGCTTTCCTTCTTCCACCATCTAGATCAACATGGTCTGCTTCTCAAATAGCTCACAGGTGAATGAAGACAGAAACCAACTCTTTCCCAAGTGCAGGAGCTTCAATAAGAAAACACTGCCTTTTTATCACTATGCCTTTTTATTACTATAAAGACGTGCTTTTTACTCACCATGTATTTATAGGGCAGCATTATTTGCAGGCTCCGACCCTGGAATATGGGTCCCGCCATGCCTGGCACTAATGTCATGCAGAAGGAAGACCTGCACTTGGGAACATGAAGAATGAGCACAGCAGGATCTCCGATCACTTCATGCCTGTGTTACCACCACCACCAGCAGCCTTGCTCTTTCCCATAGGTGTTCAGCCCTGACTTCTTTTTCCTGGGTTAGTTTTCACCAGCCTGCTACACCCGTTGCCTTTGCAGTCTGCTGCTCCCACTATGTGCTAGCACAGGAAAAAGTAAAATGAGCAATGCTACCTCCTTCAACATTATTTTTCACAGAATTACAGAATGGCTGGGGTTGGAAGGAACCTCTGAAGATCATCTAGTCCAACCCCCCCGCACAGCAGAAACACCTAGAGCACCTTGTGCAGGATGGCACCCAGGCCTGTTATTAATATCTCCAGAGAAGGAGACTCCACATCCTCTCTGGGCAGCCTGTTGTAGTGCTCTGTCACCCTCCCAGTAAAGAAGTGCCCCCTCACATTGAGCCGGAACCTCCTGTGCTTCAGTTTGTGCCCGCTGCCTCTCGTCCTGTCGCTGGGCACAACTGAAAAGAGACTGGCCCCATCCTCTCGACACCCTCCCCTCAGGTGTTTATATATACGTTACTGAGATCTCCCCTCGGTCTCCTCTTCTCCAGGCTAAACAGGCCCAGTTCTCTCAGCCTGTCCTTGTGCGACAGGCGCTCCAGTCCTCTCACCATCTTAGGAGCCCTCCTCCGAACTCACTCCGGTACTTCCATGTCCCTCTGGTGCTGGGGAGCCCAGAACTGGGCACAATGCTCCACGTGTGGCCTCAGCAGGGCCGAGCAGCTGGGGAGGATCGCCTCCCTTGAGCTGCTGGCAACACTCTTCCGAATGCAGCCCAGCATCCCCTCGGCCTTCTGGGCCACAAGGGCACATTGCTGCCTCCCTCCTGGTCTGTCCAGCTGGTAAATTCTGAACAGTCCTTGTAGTCCTGCCATACAGGCTGCTCTGATTGACCCTCGCAGCAAGGAACTGATGGAATTGTTAAATCACTTCTGGTCACCGTCACCAACCTGGGGCAGTGTTCAAAGAACGAGGGCAGTCACAGGGCTGGAGGTGACTCACATGAAGACAGATTTAGCTCTTTAATCTGTCTGCAGTTTGTCTCATGAAGAATAAATATAATAGTCTATAAATATATGAACTATGCAAATTGGAAAGAGAAAGCTGTTATAGGAAAATAATTAGCAATGATAGCAGACAGAAAAACACTTCTGGCCTGAGACCTAGCATACAGTCTCCCACATGAAGAGGTGAAACCTCTGAAATGTCAAGCACTACTTTCAAGCACCTTCTTCACCAGAGGACAGTGCTCCTCTATCACTGAAACACTGACCGATGTTCTATCTGAAGGGACCTTACAAGAATTTAGAGGGACTCCAGTACACCCACACATCCTGTGTCATCCTGTAACGCCCCTGCTCAGAGCCAGTACACAGGACAGCCCTGGCACCTCTGTTGATACCCTCCTTCCTCTAAAAACTGCCTAAACAAAATTTCAAAGGCCACCCATTAAACACCCTAAACGTGACTTGCTGAGTACAGTATATGTAGTAACTGTACAACGTATATGCTTTGAAGAGCACTCTTAGGCAACCTGATGTTTCATTCCACATTTAAGTCTCAGGTGTCCCCAAAGGGCACTTTGTATCCAACACACGATTTAAATACTTGTTTAGAAAGATTAGTCAGAGCAGGAAAACCAGAGAAAGCAGCAGAAGTGAAACATAACTAAAGCAGAAGTCTTGCTGCCATCAAAGGACAATGGCAATCACTTTAGAAGTGCCACCTCACATACACAGTATTTTTAAAAAATCTTGCACAGTGGCCAAAGCATCAGAACTGCTAGCCTACAAGAACATACTTCGTCATGGCGTTCCTTTAATGTTATATTTACTTTACAGCTTCTTAATCAGAGAAATAAAATTACACTAGAAGCGATCTTAAAGTCTTGGAAACCCATTTTTTAAGTTTTGATGTTTGCAACCCCTAAAGAAAAAGAAAAAAAAACAAACAACAGAAAGAACAGACCCTGACTGCTTCCTTGTCTCTTGAAGAGAACAGTGTTTTTTCTTTCAGTATAGAAGTTTCTCAGCAGTTAATGGCAAAGACACCGCCCTTAGCAGACTGCTCAGCCAGTCCCAGCTGGCAGTGAGCAGGGAAACGGAATCACCTGGGCCACCACCTTTGCAAGAAATGGCAAGGAGATGCAGCAAAAACCTGCTCTCCCCTGCAACAGTGGGAAGTTGTTCATGTTGAGACCTTTCCCCCTTGTTCAATATAAAATGACTGTTTACTGCCTTGGTCACTCAAATACAGCTCAACAGAAAATCAATAGATCTCCTGCCTCAGACAACAACAAACAGTTTTGTCAAATTATTCAAGAAGACAAAGCTGCAGTTCTGAACTGAGATACTTGCTATTACTTTTCATGAAAGAGCTGTAGAGCTTTTGGGATCAAACCCTGCCATTTCTCAACAGCTTACAAGAGGAATTCAGATGTCTGTTTTACATTCCTTTCATTTACATCAAGAAGAAAATCTGCGCAACAACTCCTTCCACTGCACACCTTTGATCTTCCTACCTGCAGAACAGCAACAGCCCGTTCCCTTCTCAGCACGGAAACACCTCTCCAGATGAAAAGGCTAACCTGTGTTTCTCTGGCAAACAGTGGTTCTTCAACAGAAACGATCACTTACCTGGAGAGGCCAATGGGAAGGGAAGCAGATATGTGCCGTTCAGCACCAAATGAAACCAGACCCCTCCTGAGCACTGCAATGCCACCAGTTTTGCTGCTGATGTTACCAAGTGCTCGTGCTGACTGCAGAGACTCAGAGAAATAAAACACAATAGCTCCTGTCATTCTTGTTAATAGCTGGTAAATACAGACTAAAAATCTGCCCGTAAAACAGAAAGCTAAGTAGGTACGAGAATTCACAAATGCATTAATGCTTTCATTATCCTCTCCTTCTAAATAAATGTGACACTTACACATAACATGCACAAAGTCAGCTAATACCCCTAACACTTTAAAACCTTGCTTAAAGAGGAAAATACAATTAAAATATACTTTAGGGGATAATTCAAGCGATCAAACTGTCAGTGTCTAACAGTCAACAGTGCTTTAATGGAAAATACTCAACATCAAAATCTGTCTTTGCTGTAAACAATTTTTGGCACAAAGAAACCTGGTATTTTCTCTGTCAAGAGGGTTTTTTCAACTCTGTGAATTCCTGCTAATTCACTTCTCAATTCACTTTAAGTCTACAGGAGAAAAGCCACCGCAGCTCTCCACCACCTCTGGGGCTGGCACTCACTGCCTGCCCACTGCTGCTGCCCCAGCTCAGGCAGGTGGGGCAAGCCCCTCTCCTGCAGACCCACACACCCTCCCAAGGCCTGACTGCACCAGGTTATACTTGCTGCTAACAAAGTTTTGAATTTTCGTGAATTTACACAGCTAACAAACTGAATTTTAGGCAGGTTGGCAAAGCAGAGAGGGAAATCAGGCAAACAACCCAGCAGCCCACAGCATGCGCGGAGGCACTCACTCCTCCGCCACAGCAGCATGTGAAACTTCTTCTGGAACAAAACCTAGGCTGCGTGCAACCTTGGTGTTCAAACCAGCAAGGTCCTGGGGGATGAACCACAGGAGTTACCTCTACAGAAACACGCTTCACTTCCGCAACACCTCTTCGGGATGAGGATCTCCGCCAAGCAGAGCTGCAGGCAGGGGGATGCGCCGGCCCCGCCAGCCACCAGTGCGTCCAGCACCCGCAGGCTTCCACACTACTCCTGCTGCCGCCTCCTGTGCACACAGCGCCTGAACCATGGTGCCAGAACCCTCCAGGACACACTGAGCACCTCCCCAGCAGCAAAGTGCCCGATACACAACCGTACTTATCCAACTGCTCTGATGTACTTACCCTGTTTTTAACATAAACCACGGTGCTCTGACAGGCAGGTGCTAATGTGTTTGAGTTTTTTCAATGCTTCTCTGGTTCCTACCTACATTCGTACATCCCAGCACACAAGTCAGCAAAGCAGTATGAACCGAGGTGTTTTTCAGACTTACCCTCAGGAACCCTGGCACAATCTCTGTGACCAGCTGCGCTGCTGCAGGGAGCTCACAGCACCCACCTCCACACTTCCTATTCCAAAGGCACGGGTGGGAACCATCTCATTATTTTGCAAAACCTTCTAATGGCAAAGCCTTTTATTTCTTCCTCTGAAGAGTCATGTATTGAGCATTTCTCATTTTGTTCCAGACTGCAACTGCCCCAGAGAGCAAGGACTGTCTATGTCTGACAACAGATTCCAGCTTCAGATGAAAGGCACTGCTGGGGAAATAGCGAAAACCTTGCAGAAGCATTTACAGTGTTCTTAGTGTGCCAGACAACAAGGAATTTGTAAAAAGACCGACAACAGGAGCAAGACATTGTCCTAAGTAAATGCTAATCAACCTTTTTAAGCTGCCAAGGTTCACATGAAATGCTGCATGCCAGCTCCTCCCAGCAGCAAATCCCATCTCCAACTCAGCCTCACCTGCACGGCCATTAACCCAGCTCCAAAATACAAACTTCAGCAGCCAACTGCTCCTTTTGGGTGGCTGATTTTCTTCCATATCTTTTCACAATTCAGTAGCTGTCATCTTAGGAATCCACCAGAAAAGGTCTCAAAGCCTAACTCTGATTCTGACATACAGCTCTAGCTTGCAAAACAGGTTTGAATTTCCTGCTTCAAACATCGAGTTTCCTAAAGATTTCCATGCTAACAGAAAGTTATTAAAGAATAAATATGTTCTCCAATCCTGTCTTGGGAGAACAATTCTGACACCCAGGCTCACTCTGCACCGTAACACTGGAGCAGACGTCCTCCTCAGTCCTAACACAGAAAGCATTGCTCTGTGAAAGCCATGGACAGCAAAGGTTTTTCTACGTACAACTGCTTCAGACGAAATCTATCTGAACAGTAGTCACAAAGTATACTGACATAAAATCCAAAGACACCAACTATTAAAAAAATAACAATTATATCTCTAGATATTAGAATTGCTATAACAAGCACGTCAAGCACAAATGAAAAAAATCTGAATGCAAATTCAAAGAAATGCAGAGTCAAAAAAAATCTAGAATTCAGAAAAAAAGAGACTGCTTCCAATAAAGCTACCACCATACTGTAGAAGGTACTTTGATAGTATGACAGAGGAACACAAAGCATAAGCCAGTGACAGAAAATAAAGAAAAATTAGTTCTGCAGAGCTTCCATTAGTCACCACAAACTGTCCTGCAGCAGCCAGGGCTGCCTGCGGGAGCGCTGGCACCAGCTGATGCCAGCCAGCAGCCCCTCCTGACAGCTCTCCTGTCCTGCTCTCACCTCTCTTGAAAGAAGCTCGAACAGAAACAACCCACTGCAGGATCCAACATCTGTCCTGCTGGCTCTTGAGATGGCAATTCAAGGTGTTCACGCTCTGTATAAAAGTGTGCACATCAGGTGCTCATTCAGCACGAGTTTTGGCAGGCACAAATCAAACTGCCAAATCCCACCCAGTTTGCGTTTCAGAGCAATTCAGCAGGCAGCAAATTTCCAGTGCTCCATACACAATTAGTTTAGCTGCATGCTTCTGGAGTTGCTCTTTTGTTACAGGTAAAGTAGTAAAATTAGTGACCCTTTAAATTGCTTAATTTTACTTTTACTTTACCAGCATTGTGAAAAATGGAAGCTCTCTTAGGAGTAGGTCTGCCATAGGTGGTTAGTTGGAACAGAAAGTGGACACATTCCCAGTACCAAGGTTGATATATAAAACAGGATAATACTATAAAAATACGTAGCTTACTTTGTGCCTTTCCACAGAAGTTTATCTGAAAGCCTAAAGCAAAAGAGACAAGTTCTTGTTCATTCACTGCAAGTCAAAGCGCATCACTTAAGAATCACTTTTTATGTTTCAATGTTCATTAACTCTAAAATCATACATTAAACAAGTTTATTAGATCAAACTTTAGAATGCGTTGCTGCAAATGTAGAGCAATCCCATCAATTCAGGATTTGTCATTTTATAAACCAGTCTTGAGTGATAGCAGTGTTCAACAGACCAGCAAGGGCACTAGCCCTGCTGCACAGCAGGCACGGAGGAGATCAGTTCACTTCAAGGAGCTTTAGTTTTCTTGAGGCGTTAATAAAACTCAAACAGCAACAGCTCTAAGGCTCACAAATTAAGGACAGGAATCCCAGCTTTGCTCAAGGGGGATTTGGACACCGCAGCAGTGACGGCATTGCAGGGCTCCACACAACAAGTAACCCAACACTGTGGTGACCAAGAAAAAAAGAGAAAATCCATCCTCTTTCACATGAGCATCACTGTCCACAGCACACCGTGGTACCTGCTGGCTGTGCTGTACATCGCTCAAGGGCACACTGTTGCCAACTCTGGGCTTCATCGTGAGCCTTATAAAACCTGGTGTCCCCTTCCCACCAGCAGCTCCAACTTAAACCATCTCCTGAATAAGAATTTTTTTAACTGGTTTTCTCTCTACAATAGCATGCAAAAACAGAAAAATAACCCCAAAGCCACCAAAGCAGGCTGATAATATGTTCAGAGAGGAAGGAGCAAATAAGAATGGTAATTAAAGGTACCCACATTAGTCTAATAATGTTAACGGTAATTTTATTAACAATAATATAAATGTTAATGGAAATTTTATTAACAATAATATAAATTGATCAGTGAAAATTAAAAAATGCATTACCCAACCATTTCACTGGCAAGACAGCATAAAAATATAAAGGAAAAAAAACAACCACTATTTCATTCCATGAGGGAAGTTCCTTTTTCCCCCCTACAAAAGCAACTCAGCTTTCTAACTAGCTTGCAAGTTCACTGTCTTGCCTTAAAGTTTCTTCCCATTCCTTTGGCGCAGCCCTGCATCTGTCACCTCTGCTTTACCCAGGAAATGTTCCCTTCTCAGCTCCTGGTTATGGGAGCACACTACCGAGCTGTTCAGCTGCACCATGGTTCTTAAAGTTTTTGAAGTCCAAACAAATACTCTGAATAGATTTTCATTTTCAGAAATTATTAATGCCATTTTTATCTACTGCTAGTTTTCTTTCTGATCATCCCTTTACTTTTCTTTTCAGTCATGTTATTATAAGTTACTATGCCAGAAATGATTCTTTTGGGGGTTATGCAAGTTTTTTCATTCTTTCAAAATCCCACAAGTAGGGGCAGACACAAAGTTTTCCTGCTAAAGAAATAAGCCCCGTAACGTTTCAACAAAAATTCCTCCAGTCCATTGGCTTTTAGAAGTCCTAGGGAAAGAGTTCTATCCCTGTGCAGAGGGCAGGCAGGTCTTCAGTACGGAAGGAGCCTGGGAGTCTGCCCAGCTAATCCCCACAGGCTCACACTGGGTAACAGAAGACTGTTGCAAAAATACCAGCCAGTAGCCCCAGCCCAGACCCAGCTATCTTCTTCCCTTGTCCTCATCCCCATTAACTCCTTCTCACTCAGAGCTCCTTAAAAAAGGACATCAGACACCAGTGCTGCATAAAAAAAACTTGAGTGTGCCATACAGTAACACAGAATCTCCCTACCCGTTAAAGCTCTTGCAAGGTGTCAGAGCACCACAAATAAAACAACCATCAACATTCACAACCGTCTGCGTGCAGCCGACACACAGAGCCAATGCTGCTTATCACCTGTATCAAGTCCCCAGCCAGAGAAAACTGACCTGCAGTAATGCCTTGGTTTAAGACTGAAATGTCTCGACTAGAGCAGGACTCCTGATCTTTTGCCAAGATGCTCTTTTATACCATCCCAGAATCAGTGATGCTATGCTCATCTCTGCTCGTGGCTGACCCCAACCCTGTGCCTGCTAACACAGCTTTGGTCTGCTTCTGGCGCTGAGGCTGCTGCTGCTCCCCTGGGAGGCAGCAGGGGAAAGGGAGCACCTGAAGGCATCGCTCATGATGCTCCCACCCTCTGCATTCAGCCTGGTTCTGCTGCCCGTGTTTTCTGCCACATGCAAAACTGCAGGCAAACTCGAGATGAAGTGTATTCCAAAGTCACTGCAAGTAACTTCCGATCAATGGCAACAGAGCATCTATTTCCTGGAAAGGGTGGCAGCGGTTGGTGCTTTCGACCTAGCCAAAGGCATATGGCAGGACAGGAATACTGTACTGTAAAGCTGTGAAACACATCTGAATAGGCAGCATGAAGGAAGGAGTAGCAGCATGTGTGTTGAAGACTAAGGGTGACAGAAGATCAACAGTGACAAAGCTGTCAGTGTGGTCTGGTCATTGAACATTTCCAGCTACTGACTGAAATCCTGAAGACATCTTCTGGAAGCCAAAGCAGAGCAGGACATCTAACTTGTTTTCAAGAGAAGTTTGATGCGCTTATAAAAAGGAGCCTGTGGTAGAAAGGGGTCATTACTGGAGACAAAATATTAAACTCCTGACATGAGAAAAATACTAAACTCCTAACATGGACACAAGCATGTCAAACTCATAGATAGTTAAAATAACTGCTGCACTCGGGACTGGGGAACTTTTCTTTTAGAGTAGTTTGGTTTATTTATTCCTCTAAAGCACTGGGCAAAATTACTTTATAAGATCACTTGCAGGATTTTTTCGTAACTCCCATTCCCGCAAGACTGAGTACTGGGAATAGACTCAATTCTCCAGCACATCACAGTTGCAGCTTTTGGATTTTAACGACAGGTACAAATTTAGCAGACAGCATTGCTGCGAGACTGCTGTGGATGCAATGAATGCTGGATCCCATGGTGAACACAGTCACCCTGCTCAGTTCACCTGTGGGTCTCTCTGGATGAAACCCTGACCACGCAGTTGCTTGTCCTTGTGAACAGGAGGCAACGTTCCCACCAGGCAGGAGGCAGCAACTACTCCTGGTAGCTTGGAAGTAGACAACCCAACCCTCACCTCACATGGCTGAGGTGCCACGGAGCAACCAGCATTGGCTGTAAAACCCAAACCTTTTGAATACGATGCCCTAATGGACAGCAAGATTTTGATGCCAGTGTTACTACATCTGCAACTTGGTGCATCGCTCTGCAGCATGGACAACCAAATAGCTGAAGAATGTTGCCAAGCTGCTTTCATTTTGTTTGTTTTGGGTCTCGAACACTTAGGACATGCCAGCACAGGGTTTCTTGGAGAATATGAATGCTGGGTGGCTAGAGCTTCACTGCCAAAAAAGTCAGAGTATTAATCAGATTTTACAGGGATATCCAATGCAAACCTTCCCAGAAAGCTTCTATTTACTACATTGAAATAGCACCATGGACAAGCAGCTCCTGGAGCCTATCCCAGTGCTGAGAGCACCACAGTGCCCTGGAATGACGCAGGGATCGGCGCAGACCTTTGGCAACTCAGTGATGAAGCAGGTTCCCTGCTGCCAGTTCTGTTTTGGGCTCACGTTCAAGTTAGTTGTGACTAAGACCTGTCTATATTAAAGCAAATGACCAGCCCCAGAAACATCTCACGTCTTAGCTGAAATGCAGCCTGTGTTCACACATTCTTCATTTACAGTGTATTTTCATAGGGCAGGAAAAAAAGCAGTCATAGCCACAAACCAGACTTGAAATTTCCAATTCAAAGCCCAAGATATTCCAAATCGTGTACCTTGATGGTGAAATCAGCCAAGCCATCTAACGCAAGGATATGGACAGACACACGTGAGCTGCAGACACCAGCTCCCACCATCGCAACTTTCACCGCTTCCATGCTTGTTGAGAAGTTCCTTCTGCCGCTCACAGAGAGCAGCAGGAACAAGGCCACATGAGCAGGCCAGATAGCAAAGTCTTGTTTTCAACCCGATGATATCTAGCACTGAGGTGCAGCAGCAATGCTTACGCTTTAGAAAGCTTATTTGGCCATAACTCTGCTACGTGCACATAAAGAGCTCCAGGATCTTATTCCAACTCCTCTCAAAAAGAAATAAACAAATTAGAAACATATTTTAAAATAGATTTTGTATTTCCAGGAGAACACCAGCAAGCTTGTTCAACAACATGTGTGTCCCTGTGCAGCAAGAACTCAACTGCCGAGCTGCTGCCCATAGCAGCAGGTCTCTGTGCCTTCAGATCCTTCTTCCAACGGATGTCAGAGTTCACTCATAACTCCTTTGCACGAACTTGCGGACATGCTTCTGATACCATGCAGTCACACTTGCTAGTTTTAACAGTTGGGCTACATCAGAACAGTAGTTCTTAGGAGAGAGCTAACCTCTACTCGTCCCCAGATCAGCAAGGAAACTAATCTTACATCAGACATCCAAATGCCCTAGTTTCCACATCCTGGCTGCTACTGCTACCTTGAGGGTGGGAAAAAAAAAAAAAAAAAAGGTACCTTGAAGAAAGGACTCACATGTCCTGAAGCAGCATACTCACTTCTATATGGCACCATGACATATAGTTTCTCTTCCAGTTTTTCTGGAAGGTAACACCTCTTCAGCAGTAAAAACATCTGGGGTCCATACAGTCTCTACAGCCTGTCATCAGGTTGTCCGAAAGGACAACAGCCACTCTGTCCCTCTGCTCTAGGCTTCCAGTCTTGACCACTTCTACAAAGTGGTTCTGATCATCCTCACACAATATCCCGCTCCATCCCACCTTCGGCCCCTCCAAGTTTGAGCGGGATGAGTGGAAAGAAGAGTACATCAAAGGTAGGGCAAGGGTTCCAACTGCTTGGCATGAGACCAAGTTCTGTGCTGACACGGTTCAGTAGGGGAAGTGGTCTTTACAGGAAAACTCAGGCATGGTCCCATCACTCCCCAGAAGGGATTTCCAAATGCAATGCTTTTATCTTATTCCATAACCCCTCCCAGGTCAAAGAAACACAGCCATGTGTTTTTAAAGGAAACCGTTTCATCTCTGTCCACAAACCTCTTCAAAGTACAAACACTTTGCTCTCTGGTCCAAAAGCAAAGTGATGGCTAATTCAGTTCAGAGAACTTCTTCCAGAGAATCAGGTCCAAAGCAAACCATAAAACTCTTCTGCTCCACAGAAATAATAAGCCTGGACAAAACACAATAAAAGGACTGATTCCCTTTTAGCTCAGCTGTGCCTGCTCCCAACAGCTGTCCTCCTTATGCCAAAGGGCATCTCCTGAAGCACCTCAGAAAGATCAAATAAATTATTCAAAACACTGGCTAATTCCTGGCGCTTGGACTCTTTGTTCGCTCCACGATCAGTGCAAGCCGTCTGCTTCCTGAAGGGCTTGCTCTGCCCCCAGTAAAGGGCACATACAAAGGCTTCGATTTGGAGAAGAGGAAATCAATTTAGCAGCTAATAAATACGCAATTTGTGCAATATACATACTCCCTGCGTCCCCTGATGCTCATACAAAAATTAATGGGCCGTACCCCGCTAAGCACAAAGTTACTGCACATGTTCATGCGAACTGCAGCTGAGCTCATTTCAAAGCAGAACTGGGAGGCAGAGGGGGAGCAGAGGCTTGGCAGCACCATGCTGTATTTCCTCACAAAGAGCAATAGCAGAGTCCCCTCCACTGAGGGCTACAGCCTCAGGAGACAAGGTCACACGTTTTGGAAGATGGTCTGCAGCATCACATGACAGTCCTGATGCAAATCCAGGCACACGACACGCGTGCCTTGCGCAGGGTCTGGGCAAGTGGGGAGCAGGCACGCAGTAGGCTGTGCCGAGATTTCTGCAAGGACCTTTACTTACTTGTAGCCCAGGCTTCTTTAAAAAAAAAGAAATGCAAGCTATGCACAGAAACTTAAATAAGTCTGTGATATCTGACAGAAGTCATATTTGCACCTTTCAGCATAGGGAGGCACAAACATACTGCTGCTGCACAGAATACACAGAATGTATCCTGAAGTAACGGGCACCTAAGCAGACCACGAAATGCACATCGCAGGTATCTTCAAAACTTAGAGCCTCCCCCAACGCTATAAAAGGGGCTAGACTACAGGAATCTTGGTAACTTTGCAGGTGCCCACAAGACACAGCTTAAGCTAACTTAAAACAGAGCGAAGTGAAAAGTTAAAAATTGAAGTCAGAAACGCAGCCTGTTCAAAATACTGACTCCTGAACACAGGCACTAAGGCTGACACAAAGCTTTTGCATAGGTCATGCTCAAATACTGAGGTAGAACATGTTTTCAGTTCTCCCTCCCACCCTTATCATCACTTGCAAGTATATTTGGCTGCCAGAGTTTGTCTCTTTTACATCCTTTGGTATAAAATGGATCCCTCCTGTCCTCTGGGTGCACCAAGTTTAAAATATTAAGCCATATGAATTAGTCCAAATCTGCCTTGCTGCTGACCTCTCTCCTCCACTCTATGCTGTTCAACTTCCAGAAACATCTTGGAAGAAGACCAATCTAGTTAAGGTAGTTACCAAGAGGTAAAAACACTAGGATTAAAGGAAGGCAGGAAGCTAATTAGGTCCAACATGGTGCTCTTCTAATACATGAGGTTATTGTAAACCAGCGTGCCAGCTTCCATGTGGCCTTAGACACTGACGCGGCATCAACACCCAGCACAAGCTTGCAAGGAGACCTCTCTCCAGCTGCGAGCAACTGCCTTTGGCTTAGATTAGTTCAGGGAGCATGGGATTTAGGATAAACATACACGCAGTGGATCTGCGGACATGCAGAGTTTGACTACTGGTGGAGCGAAGCCAGCAGGCTGGCTGCCCGCCTCCAGGAAGGTGGTTTCCTCCCTCCTGCCACCTGCAGCAGCACAGTCCTACCTGTCCTGGAGAAACTCTGCCACTTCAGAGGGGAAGGCGACCTGTCCCCCACAGCCGGGACAAGGCAGATGGCTACAAGGCGATCATTCAGAGGGCTGTTAGAGGTGCCTATGGGTTTTCAAAAGCACAGTCACAAGCAGCATGAACACCCCTGCCAGAGAAGCTAACATTGGAGCAAGTTCCCACTTCCAGCCCTGACCCTTGCTCCAGTGCTCCAGAAGCTCGGTACAGAAACATTGTGCTCCCTGCAGCACACATCCCTTCAACAGGCTGCCGTACGTCGTGCCACCTACAGTGTCAGTTTTCCAAGCCTCCTATGTACAGCTTGCAGAACAAGCCCACCTAGCAAAACTCAGCAAGAGCTTAACAATGGAGGTAACTTGTCCAGCAATTCAGCAATGGTATAAGGATGTGGGACTAGGATATAAAACAGGGCACAGAGTCACAGCAAAAATTCCTTTGTCTTCTTCAGACAAAGAGTAAAAACTAGAGGGTTTTGAGGCTGCACACATCCTCCCTGCAACTCTGTCCCTGAAGAATGAGATGTAATGCATCCCCCTCGCAATCTCATGCTTTGTGGACAAGTACTTAACCCCTAGGCACCCTTAGAATAGGTAAGGGCACCTTCTTTCCGGTAGTTTTAATATCAAAATGTTTTGATATTTTGCTTCCCTAAACATCTAGGGTCAGTTGCCTACTGAAAGGCTTGAGCTTCACAGATTTTTTTTCAGATACCCATCATCACCAAAGAGTAGCATGTGTGTACAGGGGGACAACTAGGTATGTGCTGGCTATTCTACTGTTAAAGCCTAGAAGTGACACCGTATTCAAATTATCTGCAAGTTGAACTGCAGAAGCGCAGGCGAACTGAACTGTCTCACTTGGGATTTACCACGAGTTAACTATCACACGTTAATTAATCCAGCTATAACAGCACATCTTTCTAAAAGGGAAAAAAAAAATTCAGAGACCAACAGGCACTGCATTTACCCACTGCTCATACGTTTCTTCTGCAGTCAAACAAGCCTGCAACATTAAAAAGAAACCTGAATATCTAGATGAGAAAGGGCCTTTGCAGGGAACACCAGCAGACTCAACTAAGACGGTGCAGGATTCACACTGGTTAACTGCAATTGCACAGAGTAGACTCCTTAGGTTGCAACCACACAGCCAACACCTATCACCAGAAACTGACCAAAATGATAGTAAAAAATCCAGCCCAAAAATGCAGTAACTACTGAACCAGTTTACTTCAAAACGCAGTTTGTCCTAAACTTGCTATCTTCGCAGGGACTGGGTTTCCCTCTGTACAAGAGATGCTAGAACCAAACCACAAAAGATCAAGTTCAACACAGGAATTTCTGATACATTTGTTCACCTCTCATTAAGCAGGAGGCCAGGCTGTGTGATGATAATAATCCATCCTGACCAGAATATCCATGGAAGAACCCATGTCCCCAGAGACTAGATGACAGCCCCACAGTCACCACAGAAAGGTTCAACTGGCAAAGTCAGCTGAGTTTTCTTCATGCTGCCATTGCAGCACAGCGATTCCCACCTCCCCGCAAGGGATGCTGTAGCCTCAGCACGCAGACAGAAGCACAACAAAAATATACGTATCTAAAGAGGCATTTATCTTCAGTGAATACAATGCAGTGCATTTTAAATAAGATACATCAGATCTGGGAACATAACCAGCACCTTTTGAAAGCTAGTCCAGATCAGTGTACTCAAACCTTTGAGAGGGTGCCAGAAGCAGAACATTCATTCATAGATCAGAGATCTTTGTACCTTCTTAATAATCATCATTTCAGTGAAAGTTGGACTGACATCTGCTGCTGGTTCCTGTCCCACAGGGCAGAGGACGACACAAACACTCCAAGCAGTTTCTCTCATGCAGTTTCTCCTTCACACCTCCACTGGTTATGGAAGCTATTCCTCACTTTGAGAAGCGAGCCTCCACATTCTTTAAGCTCGCATAAGATTTTATCAAATCTAAATCCAATAGAAGATGGCCGACTTCAAAGGCAGCAATCACGTCCTAACTATACGATGTTAACAAGGCATTTGTCTGATACACGCATAGCTTGATGTGGTTACACAAGACTCCCGTAATTAATGTTTCACTCCATACACATATGTCTATGAATGACTCTAATTTTGGGGACCCCTTCTCAGTAAAATAAAGATTGGAAAGTTTTCTGGCGGTTTGCCTTTTTTTTTTTCTCCTTTCTCACAGCACTCTTCTTTCTCCCACTGGACGGTGTTTTTGTTTTTTTGCCAGACAGACAATGATGTGGTTTCCAATTCTGTCAGCTCCATCAAGTCAGCATGAAATATCAGAAAAAAACTCCTAGCATCTGATGAGACTTAACTACTATTTTCAGGCCACTCCTTTACCAGGAAAACGGATAAGTAAATTGAAATAGAAAGCTGAAATGCCGTAACATTTGCTTACACATACAGTACTACATGCAGAGGTATACACTAAGACAAGCACGAAGGAGAAGTACGGCATGTCAGCCATATCCTAGCAGGGCTACAGTATGGGAATGAACTAGCGGGTTCAAATAAACTGAAGTACGCTGATTTGCTCACCAGACAAGTATCTTACCTTCTATAATAAACGCAAACATGTCAAAGTCGATGTATACACACCAATCTGACAAATCTGCAAACGTCAGTTTGCAACAGCAGCCTATGTTAACACACAATGGCTCTATAATTCCACTGTGGGCAAGAATAATGGCAGTCAGCTTCTCATTTTATTCAATGAGTTAAAGATACATTTCGCTTTGCCTACATCAGAACAACAGGTTAATAATATGCAGTGAAAGATAATGTGTACTTTAATAATGTGTACTTTATCACCTATTGAGGACAAGGATTAATTCCACCCCCCAAACTCCTCACTTTTTCATCTTGTTCTCTTCTATCTTCCCTGCTCTCTTACATGTATCATCTGTTTCTTTTACGCTGGCTTTTCAAACGTTGCTTCTTACCTAACCTGCTGCTCACTTTCTGCTCTTTACTTCTCAACTGCCTTCCTGTTCCCCAAATTCCATTCTTTGAGGTTCCCTAAGCAAATTCCTGTGTTTACTGCCACTTGTTTTCCTTACTTTCTCCCCATGCCCTTACTTTCTTATGCCCCTCTGCGCAGAGAAGGAAGTCCACACACCAGCCCTTTGCCTGCCTGCCGCTCTCCGCAGACACAGCCCCCAGGACGGGTCTCTCCTTTCCGCCAGGCCGCCGCCAGCAACCGCTCTGCTCGCAGACCCACGGGCCCACTCCCTGCTGGCGCAGCTTTGACTTCAGGACTGAGGCTGCTCACACTGTGCCCTGGCAGGTCCAACACCTCAGCACAGAGGCTTTGAGGTCGCATTTCCCTCCTCCTGACGAACAAGGAGAAGAGCTGCTCAGGTCACTCCTTGCACTCACCAAGGCAGTAGCACGAAGAGGAGGAAGATGCAGGCATGATGGCCTCTCTTACTGAATTCCCCTAACAAGGAGCATTCTGGTCACAGTGCCGCCCACAAACGGTTTCAGCAATACTTTTCACCATGCTGTCTGAAGAAACTATAGTCACCTCAAAGACACAGCACAGGTCACACACCAACAGCAAGTTCATCCGACAACAGCGACTGGCAAAGTTCATCTCTGCAATCACCAATTCTGCTGCATGCTAAATATGAATGATACGTGACCTACTGAAATGCCTCCTGGAAGCTCTTTTCTGTCAGGTAAAGAAAGGTACAGGGCAGAGCTTCCTCATACTTGTGCAGAAACCTATCTCCCAACCCCGATACTTCACTGAATGGCATCCACGGGTGAGAGCAGGAGTCTAGCCTCTTAACACACTCAGGCAACAACCCCTCTGCCATCTCCCTGTCCAGAATTCATGCTACATATCCACACAGGAGACTGTCTAACCAGATATCACAATTCTCCGATTCTTGCTAAAACCCAACAGGTTATGGCTGGGGTGCAGGCAGGGGAGTAGAAGGGGCAAAGGCTGGGACAGAGAAACAGACGTGAAGGGAACTGAGAATCCCAAATTCCCAGCCCATCCAATGTCTGAACTGTTTGTGTACACTCTGAAAAGATATAAACAGTATATATGCTTGGTTTTAGAAAGACACCAGAGTATTACAAGCAGTAAGTACTTGGAAAAGTCCTGGTTAGCCTCCAGGGCCCTTGGAAGCTGAATGCAGGAGCCAAATACACAACAGCCAGTTACGAGTGTTTCCTAACTCTTGCTTGGGTCTGGAGGTATGATGACTGACTCCTCAGCTCCCAATTAGAATTAAAATTCTCTCTATGCCTTTGAATTAATTAAATTTCTAAATTTCATACCCTAATTCTTCAAAGGATAGTTTCCTACATAACATCAGCAGTAAAGACTGTTACTAATTCTGTCAGTAAGAGAAATGCAAAATTCCTCAAATTACTGTTTTGGTTTTGTATTTTTATTTCTGTGTTTTTTTAAAATCACTCTCAAAGTTCAATATCTTACTTCCCACAGAACCTCTGTTTTGTCCAAAAAACAACCAGAAGAAAAGGAAAGAAAAAACAAAAGAAAGAAAGGAAAAAAAAAGAAAAAAGAAAAAGAAAATAATTAAATAACAACTATTTTCAATACTTAAAATTCCAGCCCTCCTTTGTCTCTGATCTGCCAACCATGCATTGAACACAGCTCTACCAACCACATGTGCCAGGAACCTGCCTTTGGGAACAAATGAAGCTCCCACGTGCCTGGGCAAGAAAGGCTAATGCAGTCAGCCAGGAGAAGACAGGAGAATGAAGCTGGAAATGCAGAACACTATGGGTGGAAAGATTTGAAGCAACGCTTTACGTGACTGCAAGGCTTGAGGGTCATCACTGCACAATAAGCCTGGTGTGAGTACGGTGACACTGAGTCTAAGAGACACCGGGCTATCTAAAGAAGCTTTACACAGAAACTCCATAGGATATTGATACAAAACAAAATGAAACTGGGTGGTCTGCAAAGACTTTCTGATGCCCTGGATCTGTTTGCCCAGCTCCAGATATCAACACGACAGGCCTCAATTTCCATGACAACTTCACCCTTGCATTACCACCACCTGGCCCACTCCTCATCCCTAGGCCCTGCTATCCTACATAATAGCAGAGACCCCTTACAAAAGGACCAGCCCTCGGAACACACAGAAAATCCCCTGCAAAAGGCTTTGAACCACAGGCCAACTTGTTCAAGCACGTCCTCTCAGCACAACCTCCAGAAGCAATCGCTATCCCAGAGAGCAGGTCCATGGCTCCTTCATGGCCAGCACAAGCATTGGCTGAGCCCACAGCCGCTGTCCCACCCGCCCCACAACCACTCGTTCCCATTACCTCCTTCAGAGTAGCAGTTGCACTGAGAACACTTCTAGCTGAAACTAGAGAACAGTTCTAGCTGAAAATTAACTCACCAAAACTTATTTTTTACTATAATTACTCCTTGCAGCTTAACGACTTCCCTGCTGCACCTCATCATACCATTTAAGCCAATTAGACCAACAACGACGCAGTCCTACTTACTTCTCTCCCCACCCAGTTACACATTCCTGCGCCTTCCTCGCACCACTGCTCACACAACCCCATGCCGAGCAAACACTCGGCATCCAAACTAGAAAAATCTTGCTGCCTTTCTTCTGGCAGATTCATTTTGCAACAGCTCAGCTTGCAGAGATGTCAGTGTCAACAGGGAACCAGCGCTGGTGAGAGGAGGGAGGTGGGATGCCCGATGGACCTGCCACCAGCCCGCAGAGGCAGCCCTTCCTGCCCCACATGTCTCCCCCTTTTTCCTATAGGTGTCTCCCTCTTTTTCCTACAGGTGGTTGCACAGCCACACGGTGATCCTGGTGGAGGACTGTCCTCATGGGAAGGAGTTTCTTTTTGCCAACTTCAGGGAATTCCCTTCACGACCACCGCAACAGCAACATGCTCACCTCTGCGAGGAAGTTTTCTAGAGCCACTGAGCTACTCCCAGGACACCTCAACACACATCTGCTACCTTAACAACAACAACTAAACAACTATTTATTTAACACCAGATTTTACTGCAAACACCTGCATAACATCAAACTGGCCTTTGTCTTCCTGAATTCATGTTTAAATAGACACTTGCAAGAAACTACAAAAGAAACAATTGCCCTTCCTCCCCTGGAGAAAGGATGTGGATATTTCTATGTCATTGCAAACTCACACTGCATCACTGGTTCTTATGTCATGGTACAAAACCAAACTTGCAGCCCTGAAGATGCATAGAATTCAGGGGAATGATTCATAAATACGAAGAATATGGGTCAGGTGGAAAATAAAAGGGGTAACACAAAGTTTTAACTGCACTGCAACATGGCTATTTCTGGTCTCATCACAACTGCTTTTGCATATTGTGCCTTCAGTCGAGTTCTTGAGCCATGCACTTCATTTAAGAGGTTTGGAACTATGGTTCTTGAAAGGTATTGTGAACCTGTATAGTATCACCTTCCTAGGGCCCAACAGGTACTAACTCCTTAGTTTAGCAAACACGAGACCTTCACACAGTGGAAGCTGCAAACAGTGAAAGTTTGCTGTCTAGTTCCCCGTACACCAAACTCTGTAGTTTATATAATCAATTCTCCACCCAAACAGGTTCCCTGTCAGCCTCCAAGCAGTCCCTCCCAACAGGACAGAACAGATTGTAGCAAAACATGACAATTTTTTAGCTGAGAGCTCCTGTACTCCTCCTGTCAACAGAGAGATCATGACCTTTCCTTCTTCTTTCTTCTAAAAAATGAAATAAAAAGTTCCCAAAACAGGACAAACAGCTTCCTTAGTATTACCATTCCTGTATTAAATTAAAAAAATAAACAAACACTGTGTGGCCTCAGACTAACAGAGTCTAAAATGCTGCTTAAGCAGAGAGTATTTTTCAGTGGTGTAACTCTAAAGAAAAAACTCCAAAGGTATTCGCTGTGGCTTTTCTGAAAAATAAATATCCACTGTTTTTACAAGAATACTCAACCATCAACAAGTGCAGATGGGAAGTCTGGCAGCCTTACCCTAGTATAACGCTCTAAATTTCCATCAGAATAAAACAACAACAAAAATTTAACCACAAGTTTGCCATTAAACTGTTTTTACTTAAACATCTGTCTCGAGAAAAACATATGAACAGACACAAAGGAACAAGAAATGCCAAGCAGCAGAACCGTTCAGCGAGCAACGCCGAGGAGAGTCCGGCGGGAGTCGGGTCAGAGCCATCCTCCCAAGGCCAGCAAGAGCCCGGCTACTGCAGCAGCACACGGGCAGCAGCGTTTGCCAAAACGTTACCCCGGCTGCCCCCTGGCCAGCCCCCTCCCCCGGGGCTCTACCCCAGCTCGTTAACACCAACAACGCTGCGCTCCCGGGGAAAAGAGCAGCGCGTTACACGGTACCTGGCACGGTCCTGCCGGGCTGGACCCGCCACCAGAAACTTGCATTTGGGCAGAGGCTGCTGCGCGCCCACCCCCCCGCAGGTCACCGCCCAGGGCAGAGGCACGAGCAGGGAGGGCACAAAACGGAGCGGGCCGGAGAAAACCCGCAGCTAAACCCCCGGCTTTTGTCTCGCTCCTGCCTGCCCCCGGCCCCCCTCCCCGACCGCTCCGGGCCGGCCGCACGGGGCCACCGCCTCCCGGGGTCGCGCAGGCCGAGGTCGAGCCCCGCTTCCCGGCCCCGCCGCGGCGGGCACGGCCCCGCCCTCCGCCGAGCCTCCGGCTGCGGCCTGGCGACACGCGGCACCCGCGGGGCTGCAGCGGGGCGCCGCGGGGGGCGGCCCGGAGAGGGGCCGCGCAGAGCCCCCGGGGCAGCCCGGCGGGCGGGAGGGCCGCGCCGGGGCGGCAGCCCCAAGCTGGCGGCGAGGGGGCCGCGCGGCTCCGGGCCGGGCACGGCCGCACCCCCCGGCCCGCTCGGGAGCGGGTCCCCAGCGCCGCTGCCGCGGGGTCCGGGCCCGCCCGGCCGGGGCCCGGCGCGGGGAACCCAGGGCGGCCGAGCCCCGAGAAGCGCAGCCCGCCCGCGCCCCGGGGGGCGGCACCCGCCTGCCCCAGACCGACCGGGGCAGCGCCGGGCCGGGAGGAAGCGGCGAGGCCGCCGCCGCCCCCGGCCCCCCGCGCCCCCGGGCCCGGCGCTGCCCGCCGAGGTCGCGGGGCCCGCAGGCGGGGCCGCGCCGCGCCGCGCCGCCGGGGGCAGCGGGGCCGCGGCGAGGCCTAGAGCGGGGCGCGCTGCCCGGCCCGGAAGCGGCGGCCGGGCCGCGGCCTAGCGCGGGGCTGCTTACCCTGCATGCTGCTGACGGCCGCGTGTGCCGGCGGGCCGCCGGGGCCCGGCCCGCTCCCGCCGCCCGAGCCGGAGCCGCTGCTGGGGCTGGGAGTCGCCATTGTGTGCGCCAGAGACGGAGCGGCGCGGAGGCTGCAATGCAGCAGGGACCCTCCCAGGCAGGACACCTAGAGCCCCGACGCCGTATAGCAGGCGCCGGAGCCTCGCCGTCCGCCCCCGGGCTGGGGCTCCCGCTTAACCCCTCCCAGGCGGGGCACCCGCAGCGGCCGCCCAGGCTCCGCGCTGCGGGCCCGGGCCGCAGCCTCTCCCCGGTGGGCGGTGGGCGGCGGCCGGGGCCGGGCTGCCCCGCGGCTGCCTCCGCCTGCGGGGCCGGGGTCTGCCGCCCCCGGGCCGTCGACCGCGGCCGGGACCTCCGCTCGCCGCCGCCGCCGCCGGGCCCTTGCCCCGCACGGTCGGGGGGCGCTCGGCGATGCCTCCTGCACGCCCCCCTTCTGCGCCCCGCTCCGCCTTCGGCCCCCCGCGGGTGGCAGCGCCCGGCCTGCGGGGTGGGTCTCCGGGAGGCCTTTGTGCCCGGGCGCCTCCATCTGCCGGCCCCCACCGAGCCGAGCCCCCCGCCCCATCTCCAGCATCCCTGCTCTGCATCCCTCCCGCTTTCTCTGGTGGTGAAGCATTGCCCACTCCCTTTGCCATGAGCCCCTTTGAGGCCACTGTGTTTCTTTCAGGAGCCCTGTGCCGTGCTGTGGTCCCAACGTGATGGCATGTCCCACTGTTTGACCGTAACGTCCTCCTTGACCAGGGGTGCCCAGACGTCTCATTTCCCCAATCCCCCATCTTCCTGCCTCAGTGAGGCCCCCTGAGGGATGGCAGTTTGTCCAACCCATTTGATCACATTTCTCATCTTCACCCATGACTTGCTCTTGCACAAGCAGCTACTTGCAAACTTGTCTTTTCATGTCTTACCTGAAACATCTTCCCTAACCACTGCAGAGTGTAACTTCCTCCTGTGTTTTCCATAATAGCCAGGGCATCAACCCCCTTTTACCACCACCATTCATCATCATTTTATTTCCTCCGTTAGCTACTGTTGGTTCCAGCACATTTCCTCTACCTGGTTTCTGATCCTACCTCTAGCTCCACCAAACTTACAGCCTTAGGGACAGCACATGACAGGGACTAGAGGAGTGCAATGGGTCTAAAGGGATGTGGACTCTCTTTCTAGCCCACCACATATCGTGGAAGAGACCCTTCACCTACAACAGTCCTTGTGTCCTTATTTGTATCACAGAAATAATTCTGACCTCCTTTGTAAATTGAGATCCACTGATGAAAGAGCTGTTTCTGACCACCTCCTGTTTCTGCTCCGTCCTCTGTCTGCTGCAAGGACAGCAGTCTGCTTCCTCCTCGCCACAGATACCACTTCCCTTCACCTGGGCAAATGCTTGAGTGCACTCCTCACGCACTCAGGCCCAAATCCAAGTGACCTATTTGCTGGGTTTGATCTTGGGCTACAACCCTTTGTCGTCTTACCTGGCGGCTGCTTCCTCTGGAGCCATCACTCGCTCTTCCAAAGCTGCGTGTACAGTCTGTCCCCTCCACTCCTTTGCGGGGATGGGAGTAGGAAGCACTCACACCCAGAGCTGCCCACAGGAACTGGCCTTCCTAAACACAGTTTGCATGGGTGCAGCTGGTGGCAATGGTCAGTCATGGCCCTCAGCCAAATTTGCAACAGAGGCCACAGACCCCACTGCATGCAGCAGCACAAGCACTAATCTCCAGGAGAAGGTGTGCCCTTATCCTCTTCTCCATTATTCTCAGAGGGAACACTTTACCCCTGGCAGAGTAGTATCCCAGCTCTATACCTCTGCCTACCCAATGTCAGGGAGCACCTAGGACAGCTAGGGAGGAGTTGCAGGAGTTGAGCCTAATGCAGCGTGAGGGCAATGGCCTCAGCAGCAAGGGCCCAGACCTGGGCAAGGCGAGCAGGGCAGGTCCTGTGACAGTAACCGGATTCAGCCAAGACACCAGACTACCAGGCAAGACTACCGTGACAAGGGAGATTTGAGGATAAACTGGGAAGTCAATTTCCCAGATCAAGGTCTGGCTCAGTGGGGACATGGCAAGGCATGGACATGGCAGCAATGCAGCTGCAACATGGGTCGGGTGGGGACCAAAGTAAAAACCTTGGCTAAAAGAAACCCAGAAGGGAATCACAGAATCATCTAGGTTGGAAGAGACCTCCAAGATCACCGAGTCCAACCTCTGACCTAACACTAACAAGTCCTCCACTAAACCATATCACTAAGCTCTACATCTAAATGTCTTTTAAAGACCTCCAAGGATGGTGACTCAACCACTTCCCTGGGCAGCCCATTCCAATGCCTAACAACCCTTTCGGTAAAGATTTCTTCCTAATATCCAACCTAAACCTCCCCTGGTGCAACTTTATCCCATTCCCCCTCATCCTGTTACCAGGCATGTGGGAGAATAGACCAGTCCCCACCTCGCTACAGCCTCCTTTAAGGTATCTATAGAGCGCAATAAGGTCGCCCCTGAGCCTCCTCTTCTCCAGGCTGAACAATCCCAGCTTGCCCAGCCGCTTCTCGTAAGACTTGTTTTCCAGACCCCTCACCAGCTTGGTTGCCCTTCTCTGGACTCTCTTAAGCACTTCGATGTCCTTCCTGTAGTAAGGGGCCCAAAACTGAACATAGTACTCGAGGTGCGGCCTCACCAGAGCCGAGTACAGGGGGACAATCACCTCCCTAGTCCTGCTGGCCACACTGCTTCTTATACAAGCCAGGATGCTGCTGGCCTTCTTGGCCACCCGAGCACGCTGCTGGCTCATATTCAGCCAACTATCAACCAATACTCCCAGGTCCTTCTCGGCCAGGCAGCTTTCCAACCACTCATCTCCCAGCCTGTAGCACTTCTTGGGGTTGTTGTGCCCCAGGTGCAGGACCCGGCACTTGGCCTTGTTGAACTTCATACAGTTGACCTCAGCCCATCGCTCCAGCCTATCCAGATCCTCCTGCAGAGCCTTTCTACCCTCGAGCAAATCGACACGCGCACCTAACTTGGTGTCGTCTGCAAACTTACTGAGGGTGCACTCGATCCCCTCATCCAGATAATCGATAAAGATATTTAAGAGAACTAGCCCCAGTATTGAGCATGGGGGATGCCAGTAGTGACTGGCCTCCAACTGGATTTGGCTCCATTCACCACAACTCTTTGGGCCCGGCTATCCAGCCAGTTTTTAACCCAACGAAGCGTACGCCAGTCTAAGCCATGAGCAGCCAGTTTCTTGAGGAGAATGCTGTGGGAAACAGTGTCAAAAGCTTTACTGAAATCAAAGTAGACCACATCGACAGATTTTCCCTCATCCACTAAGTGTGTCACTTTGTCATAGAAGGAGATCAGGTTCGTCAAGCAGGACCTGCTTTTCATAAACCCATGCTGACTGGGCCTGATCGCCTGGTTGCCCTGCAAGTGCCGTGTGATGACACTCAAGATAATCTGCTCCATGAGCTTCCCTGGCACTTTCCTGGGAAGAAGAGAAAACCCCCACCTGAGGCTTCTTTCAGCATTGTTTCAAAGTGCTCTAAGGCCAGATGATACTTCTTAAACAGCTTGCTTTTGTCACCGGAGTAGCCTTAAATGCAGAGTTACATGCTTAAGGGGGGCATATGCAGTCCAGCCCCTGGTGCTGAGACATCTTCCCCTAATTCCACTACCTTTCTTTCTCTTCTTCCTCCTGCTTAACTTTTCTCTTCTGCCCTAACCAAGAGTTCAAGACCGAAGATGACATCTTACAAGTCACAATAAAGAAACACAGTGCCTACTGGCAAACACTGTCAGAAGCTGACACCTGGCTTCCATCTCTACTTTATGCCACCTGCATGTGGTACAGTTAGGTAAAATCATACTGTTTATCTTATTTTGCCCTGCAAATTTGAGAGGATCAACAATACCTGTCCTGACAGATTTTTGGGATACCTGTTTTTAAAGACCTCCAGTGATGGAGATTGTGCCATCCCCCAGCAATCTGTTCTGGCATGCTACTGTCCCAACATTATCTGAAAGCCTAACTTAAGCTTTTTTGTCTGAGCTGAAATCCCTTATATCCCTTCCTGTTCTCTACAGCCGTGCAAGACAAGTAATTCCCTTCTTTGAAATGACCTCTTAGGCACATGTTTCCCTTCACCTCCTCATTCAGGCTTTCTCTACATACTGCATCAACCCAATTCTTTCAGCCTTTCTTCATGTTTTCTTAACTCCCAGCATCCTCACTGCCCTCCTTTGACTTTCTTCTGTTGATTCACTTTTTTTTTTTTTTTCAAATACAGTGTCCCTCGCTAGACACATTACTCCAGTTTATCCTGCTTATACGCTCCAGGATGGCATTTTCCTTTTCCATTAGTGGTGTAGATTGTGTGACAAAAACACCAGAAATCCTGTTTTGAAAAGACACTAACTCCAGAGAAAAGCAAGGTCTCGGGACATAAACAGAGGACTGAATCCAGCCTGAGGCCTGCACCTGTCCCATACCAGGAGGCCCACTGTGCCCACTGTGCCCAGCAATGAGGGAAGGTGACTGACGGGGTCAGGACTGGTGTAATGATGCAATTGGAGGTGTTTGTGCAGTGTTTTGTTGCAAACTGTATATAAGCTGTAGCAAATTTTAATGGTTACCTCTCCTTTCCCTAATGGAGGAGCAACCTCATGATCATGATTAAACTTTAGTGAAACCTTTGTAAATCTGCCCTTGGGTCCCGTTTCCTCCTCAGCGATGGAATGTCCCAAGTGAGCTTTGTGACAAGTGACATCTCTGGTGCAGGTTCTTGGGCAGCAACATGGCTCTCCCAGTATCACAGCTTGGTTGTTGGGTCCATCCCTCCAGCACTCTCATCTGAAAACTTCTGTCCTTTAGATAGGTTTAGGTTCCCTAACTGAAGATTAGCTGAAGTTTCTGCCAAGCAGACTCCAGAGAGACATAAGGAGGGAGAAAGTTTCATCTAATATTGAGGAACTAATTTTCAAGTAGCTCAAATTATATTCAAGGATACTAAATGTTCTTGGCCTCCCTCTTATGGGAGAAAGAAGTATTACTGGAGGCTCCCTTCAGAGGTAAGTCTCTTCTGCCTGCGGAGGTGGGGAGGAGTTCTAGGAAGTGCTTGTCGTAGTAGCTAAAGCTTTAAAGTGAACAAGCCTCGACTTATTTTTTGCAGTAAGTACACAAACCGCTAGAAATCCGTTACATTTCTAAAACACAAACTACAGCACGATTGCTTTTGAATTAGAGCAGCAAAGAATAAAACAGATCGAGATGAAACAGTTTGTAAGTTGATCCCCTCCTCCCTACCCTATCCTCTCAAGACAGGGATCTTTTGCCTTCTGTTGCTTGTGTCACTGAACTTTGCTAGCTTACAGGGACACCTCCATGCAGACCCTTCCAAGTGCTCAGGAGAAGTTGCTCTCTGTCAGCTCAGCAGCCCCTTCCCTCTCTGTCCCCCTTTCTTCTTGCTGGTCTTGCCCATGGCAGTGAGGCAGCACAGCTGAGCTGATCTCGGACCTCACTGTTACTTGATGGGGAGACGGAGGTCTTGGCCTACCCCAGCCCACTCCACACACGATCCTGACTCTGCCTGGCAGACTGTTTCTCTGCCTTCCACCCTGTCTCCGTGACTTTCTCTCACAGCTGCTCTCCAGAAGCCACTGTCTCCCCTCTGCACTCACAGCCCAGCAGCTACAAAATGGCAAGCAGCAGCTCTCCTCCAGGTGGCCCAGCCATGGCCCATGGACCAGGTGGGCTATAAAGGTGTGTGCAATAACTTGTAACAGGACAAAGGAAACAGTCAGAGTTCATCACAGCTGAGATTTCTTTTTGCAAGACCAGCTAATATAGTTGGAGGAAATGGACAGAAATTCACACCTTTTTTCCCACCTGAAAAGAGCTGGTGTGCCTGAAAAACATCTCTACCTTTATTTTTCTATCATATAAATTGTTCTAACAAAAGACATACTCTGTCTTATATTCATCTCTCTTATTCTTACTAACACCACTATCATTTCTTACCCAGCTAAAAGTCCTTGACATTTCTGTTTTCTAGCCTGATACACCTTCTCTGCTTTAGGTGAGGGGAATGGACTGAAGATCTGGAGGCAGAGGTTGCACCACAAAGAAAATCATGACCACGTGCTTTCTGGTGAAGTCCTGTGTCCTTAAAAAAACGAACCAGTCATACAGTGTAGTTCCTGGTGCCTCACCAAGGGAATGCATCTACCTGGGGACCTACTGAAAGATTGCACGGCATTTTGCCTGTTGCTCTTGCAAATCCACACTTCAAGCAGGGTTCGGTAAGAGGAGAACAAAATATACGTATCCTGTTGGATTGTAGTCTTTCAGCTTTTCTCTAACCATTGGTACTCCTTTCCCAGAATGCTTAATAGGAAAGTTTTACTCTTAAGGGCACCTGTAGAGAGCAGTTTAATTTTGCTGAGCTTCAGGATGTCAGTGTGAATCAATTTAAACATCTAGAGGGATTTAGTTATATTGGACATGGCCCACTGTTATGCTTGCAGCCACCAGCAATTGTTTAATATACAGAATAACACAATTATTATGAGCCATAAAGCCTACTCAGTGTAGCTGTAACAATGGCAGCCATTTACAAAGAGGGCTCTTACTTCTCTGTGACATTCTCCGCAGTAATTTCATTTCTCATGACCTGCTCAAGGAAAGACTCGGTTACAAATAACAGGACGAGGTGAGCATTAATCCCCTCCACAAATGTATTCACGTGTCTTCCGCATAACAGTTCAGTGAGTACTAATTCTGTGTGGGGCTGAATGCTGCTACTGAAATCAGTGGGAGAAATAATCTGGCAGATACTCAGCTTTGGTAGATGGACACAGTAGATATCATATTTCTTAAGAACCCCCTTTCATTTTGTAAATAATTATCACTTTGGGTGATAAATGATCAGGAAATGATGAGGAAGTACTGTTTTTTCTGAGTAGTATCCCTTTTGTTCTCCAGACAATACAAAAAGACTGGATGTCTTCTTAAATATCAAATGAATCCTAGACTATAGGGTCGTTACAAAAATAGTGATTTAAATCCCAGTCTCCTGGCTGGGAAAATAAAAAAAAAAAAAAGAAGCCTCCTTTTATCCCTGACTTGCTAATCCTCTCCTATGCCTGTGGTTCTTCAAGATCATCAAATTTCCAATCTGTGATCCCCAGAGCTGTCTCCGTTCATGGCTTTTGGGAGAGACAAGATGCCTGTGAGAAGCTCACTGGGAATGACGTCTTTCTCTTCTGTGATGCCAGCTGTCAGCAGGCTTAGTTATTTCTACAATAGACAAAAAAAAATATCCTGTTTCAGATACCTGCCACCAAGATTAATATAACATATGTGAATCTTTCTTCCCGGTAGGCTCTGTAGGCAAACACAGACGTGGCTGTGGCTGAGCCGGAGATGGGCATTGCTACAGCATAGCTCAGGCAGGGACCACAGGGCCCCTCTTGAAGGGTTTATGCTTTTGCATAGCTACTTATAAGTCTTACTGTATAGGTTTGTCATGTTTATTTCATGGGACAAAGATCTAATTTTCTCCCATGTACGAGTTTTGCAGAAACATCGCCATGACGGTGTGAAGGAATGTCTGAACATCTCTAGCCCAACGTGTCACTTGAAGCAGGATTATCACCAACACCAGACCGGGTGAGCAAGCCTCAGAAATCTCCAAGGCCAGCGATCGCACAGCCTGTCTGGCGACCTGGGGCAGGCTGCACGACCCTCCTGGTGAGGACGAAGGTCAAAACCTTCCAAGCCCAACCATTTGCGCCCCCTGCCCTTTGGTGTATCATCTGACTCTAGCGAGCGGAGCGCGCCCCCGCGCCCCTCCTCTGGCCGTCCCCTCAGGGCGGCCGCAGCCAGCCCGGCAGGCGGGCCCGCGGCGGCGAATGCGCGGCTTCAGCGGCCGTCCCCCTGCAGGCGGAGGCGGAGGCTGGCTGCGGCCATGGCGGGCGGCAGCTCGGCGAGGCGGCTGTGGCAGCTCTGCAACCTGCTTATGGCCGCCTTCTTCGGGCTGGCGGCTGCCGTGCAGGTGAGGGCAGCGGCCGAGGGCCTGGGGCTGCCCTAGGCTGCGGTGGGCCCGGGCGCTGGTGCGACCTGAGGCCGGCCGGGGCCCCCACACTCTGCTCCCCGCCCTGTCCCGCCTGCCGAGCCCGGCCTAGCCCGCGCAGAGGTTGCGGAGGCTCAGCGTGCGTTTCTTCGCTGCAGGTGAACGACCCCGACGCCGGGCTGTGGGTGGTGAGTACGGGCTGGAGCGTGGCGCAGGGCAGAAGGCAGGTGCTGCGCTCTGCGGGGCTGTCTGCTTGGGGTTGAGGCTCAGCCCCCGGCGTGCAGAGCACCAAACCTCTGGTTCTTCCCTGCCTGGGCCCTAGGCCTCCTGACCTTGTCACCACCAGGTCTCCATCATCTCCTGTGCTTGCCTTAGCTCACCGTCTGTCACCACTGACCTCAGCAGGGACCCTTGAGTCTCAGAAGAGACCTAAAGAAAACTCACATCTCTCTGCCCACGCCCGTCATTCTCAGGCACGGGAACAGCCACCAGTGGCCCTGGATCAGTGTGAGCAGGGCTTTGAGCTGCAGGGGCCCGGGGGATCTCTCTGTACATGTCAGGAGCTGCTGGGTGGGTGGGGATCGTACCTGTCCTCTCCATGTCCATGCACACCCCGTACATCCCTTGTCCAGGTGAGCCCAGCTGGTAGTGGCGGGGTTGGGAAGTGGCAGCAGAGGCTGCTTCTGCTCCCACCCAGCACAGGCAGAGGTCACGGTGCAGGGGGATGTTTCTTACAGGGGCTCTCCCTGGGGACCACACTGCAGCTCAGGGCTGGTGCAGCGAGCTGGTTGGGCAGTAAGAGCTCAGGTAAGCCTGAAGCCCAGGCACAGGGGCTGGTGCTCAGCTGACCGTCTCACAGCTGTGCTGTGCAAGGATTTTGGGTGGTGAGTAAGGAAGCGCTGGCTTGCTGCTGCACTCAGAAGAGCACTAGCAGTACCAGGGCATGCCAAAGGGACAGAGTTGTATGGCTGTTCTGTGCATCTGGCAAACTGCTGTGGAAAAGAAGTACTGGTATGGGTGACTGCTTCTGTTTCCTTACCTTCGTAAATTTTGCTGTAGAGTATACTTGTGTTTCATTAACAGGTTGTCTACTTGGTCCCGGCTGCCCTTACACTGCTTGTTGGCCTTAGCCCTTCAGTAACAGGTATAGTATTGGTGTGTAAAACAGAATCTCTGCTCAAATTTTGCCTCCAGAAAGTTTGTTTTCATTGAGTCACAGATTAAGATCAGGCTGCATGCAAACATGTCCTACTGCCTTTTTTGAGGGCAGAAAGCTGTGGTACCTGCTTCTACAAAAGCTGGTCATTGCTTTAGTACTTGTAGTTGAACTTGCTATAAGCAAACGCAGGAGCCCTGCATAAAGGCCTGCTTCTGGGATGATCTTATCACTGCACCCTGGTTTAAGCAGTCATGGAATAAGTGGAGCACATGGAGCACAAGTCTGGGAGCACGTTCTGAACCTGTCTCTGATGTTGACCTTAGCACATAGTCTAATCAACATGGTTTCCCTGTTCTAAAGCTGTGTTTTTGCTTATCTATCTCATATAAAAGAAATTAAGCTCAGCGCAATGCTTTGAAAGAGCTAAAGGTCTTGTTTAGTATCAAGCATTAGCTGTAATACAGCTGCTCCAAAGAGCGTAAGGGCAGTGGTGGGGACATTCAGTCTATGCTATGACTGACTTTCCAACATTGCACGCTGAGGGCTAACACCATATGATGTGTTGAAAGAATTGGTCAGATCAGATTTGGTCCAGGATTCCAGAAAATTCATTTTTTTGTGTGTTTTAATCCAGTGGAGATAATTTTTAAATGACTACTCTTGATATACCCAAAGTGACTGTGTTTTAGCTGGGTGAATACTTAATCTGAATAAACTAAAACCATACTTATACCAGAAAGGAAAATCCTCAAGAGTACATGTTGTTGTCACAAACCACACCCTTACACTGTCTCACCATTCTGGGTACCTTAGGCACACAAAGCAGCAGCATTCATAAAACCAAAACCCATCTGTGATGTTGAATATTTTGGAGGAGGTTTACTTGTGTGGTAGGTGTAGCCTCAACATAATGGCATTTGACTGGCCAAGAGAATCTGCAAGTTAAACTTACAAATTTGTTACTTGCACCATGGTCTCTAAGAAATAAAAATTAAAATAGCACAACTGTTGTGTAATTTGACATTTATGTAAATTCAACAAGTGATATTTATCATTCATGTCCATGGAAGACTCCAATTCAGCCTCTGCAGAGATGCAGTAAGTTCAGTTTACTGTAGGATCAGTTATGAAGTTAGGTCATACCAAGTTCTTGAATTTTGGCAGCGCGTCATCTTTAACGCTTTCCTGGAGGGGTCAGTGACTAGGAAAGGCTACTTTTTACTTTGTGGTGTTTGCTGATGACATTGTTGGGATCAGACGGAGCACTGCCTGTATCATTTGCTCATCTCTCTCCCATGAATGAGCTCTTGGGAATGAACATGGTAAACCAGAAAAATCTGTGGGTCCATTCAGATTTTTCACATCTCTTTTTCTGTCTTTAAAACATCAGTCCTGAGCCCACAGGCAGAGATGTCAGTGTTCGTCATGATCACTGGTGAAAGGTTAGACAGAGGCTTATCAGGGAACCTGAAGGATGGAGCTCCCTGCATTGTGCTGGTAGCTCACTGGCGCTGCTAAGGGTTGGGAGTCACTCCCTGGAGCCTTGGATCCTCCAGGAACATGGCTTGCACTTGAGAAGGGACATTCCTTTTGCTTAAGCAAACTTCCATTTGTAATCTGCCTTGTCATCTTCTGTGCATATTGAATGCTGGAGCCTGCTTCGTTTGCTAGGGCGATTAAGAAACTGTTTTCTTTGAGGCACTGCTGCCAAGAGGTTGCATTCCTAGGAAAACAAGACCCAAGCCCACTAGCATACAATTCCAACGGCACTTTCTAGAAGGTTTCCCTGGTCATAAAGATGCTGGTATTAATTCTGTCTTCCTGCCTGAGATGTATGTGCTTGTTGTAAGGAATCTGTTTTTTAGCAGCTCAGTTGCTTTTCAGTTCATAGGGTTGTTTTTCAGTTCACTTCATGCTACACTGCAGTTCCTGCCAGCCTATTTTTTTTCCTCAGAAAACGCGGTTTGGAGAAGTCTCTGTGACCTTCATTCTGCTGGTTGTATTTTTGGAACCATTGCTTTGGCTTGTTCTTTGTTTGTGTACACTCAAGGAAACATTTTGCATGAAGAGGAAGGCAGGTAAGTAGTGAATTTTCCCTGCATGAATTCGGTGCACCAGGCCATCTCCTTCTGGTGGGTCACTTCGATAAGCTCATCTGAGCTGTTGCAATGATGGTGTCTGTCCAGGGGAATCAACCTAAGGAGAAAGGATCACAGAGTTACAAAACAGCAATTTGTTGGACAAAAGAACTGAAAGGTGAATCCTAATTATGCCTGAATCCTACCTGACTGAGGTAGCAAGATTTAATTGCGGGGGCAGTTCTGGCTTTCAAAGACACAGCACTGGTACTGTGAAATAGCTTTGCATTCTGCTACTGGAGCTGTAGAAACAGGATTTAGTGTTAAAAACCTTTGAGGTGATACCATATCCATGCTTATCTGTCACAGGCTGCTGAGTCCTCTGAATTGCTGGGGGTTGAGAGGGAGGGAGGATTTTGCACCTGGATAATCATTTGGTTGTTTGCTGGGTGCTTGCTCAGTATAGAGGGGAAGCAGCGGCAGGTAGTGCTTCTGTTTACAGATGAATATTGGGATGTTGCTTCACTCTGTATTGAGGGAAATGTGCCGCAGAATGTAAGTTTAGCAGTGGAACAAAAGTGGAAGCAGGAATTGCTGCAGCTGTATAGCTGGATCATGTGTGTTTGTAGATTTGAGCTGAGAGACAAAGTGACTTAGTGTAATTATAATCCTTGTAAAATATATTGAACTTCTCCAAAGGGAGACAGCCCATACTTCATCTATTTTTTTTTGGAGGAAAGTTGTATTTTTCACAAGCAAGCAGATGTTGGCATTATTTTCTGATCTCATTTTTTTGTTGTTGTTTTTTAGAGAGTTATTTGGTCTGGTGATTATTACAATATGGATGAGTCTTTGTCGCAGTTCAGCAAAGTAAGTTTTTCTTAATCCACTTGAATGTTCATATTTAGTGACTAGCTTCTTGAAAACACGTAGGTGATTTTGGCTGCTTGTTTTTCTATTTCATATTACTGTCTAAACCTTAATCCTGAGCACAGGAGTAGTTGGTGTTGTGGCCTGTAGGATCCTGCACAGGTAGAAGTCTGAAGGGGGATGGGGTGGGGGGGGTGGGAAAGAAAGCTTAACAAAACATTTTTTCCTGCTGCTTCTACCATAGTGGGCAGGAGACACATTCCGTTTTTGTAAAAGGACAGCATGCTCTTTCTGTGGAACAGGCTAGTGAACATGAGCTAATGAAACTGCTAATGAAAGCTGCAAAACCATTTCTGCTCCCAATTTACAGAACTTTCCAGTGAGGGTTTGTGTACCGTGGTCTGCTGCATCCTCCCAGTGCAGGCAGGCCTCTTCGGAGAACTGTGCTACAGCAGTTTTACTAAAGTAATTCCTGTTATCTGGGAGCATGAAAAATCTCAATCTTCCAAACAGTGCTTTGTGCTGGCAAAATATACACTGTGCTCTGGGCAGAGGGCTTTTTTTCACCTGGTTTATATAGCCTGAGAAAGTGGCAGAAAAACTTTCTGCTGGCACATGGTACATCTCCAGTGAAGGGCTCTGTGGGACTCTGCTGATGCAACTACAGAAGCTACATTACAGCAGCCAAAGGCTCTCTGCTGTCTTTAGCCAACCACAGCAACATGAGTGGTGGCAGTCAGATTTTAAATAGCGCCATTGCATTTGCTTCATTGTAGGAATCCATTGGGTGGAATTCATCTGACTGCTGCAGTCTTGGTCGCTCTCTTCCCCTTTGTTTCATGGCTGTACATTTATGTGAACAAAGAGATGCGAGAATCTTGGCCAGCACACTGTAAAACTGTGATTTAATCAGGTGGGAAAATGTACATAAACATTCTGACCTTAGTACCGCTGCTTTTTGGTTCTTAATGAAAGGTTAGTATCAGTTTGATAGGACCCAGGAATGCCTTGTTGCTTCCAACAGTGTAGCTTAGTGTTTGTCAATAGGCACCAGAAATAAATTGAAGAACATTGTCAAATCTGAGTGGAGAATTTTGTATGGAAATTATTGTTCAGTCTGCTTCTTCACATGTTTTCAAAGCACTGTTGACCTAATGTGTGTTCCAATGTTAATTATTCAAAATATTCTGGTATCCCTTGTCCACACTCTCCTCCCATGTTGTACCTTGGGAAAGCTACTGTTCAGTAACATAAAGGAAAAGTATACCAATCACTTTGTTTCAATAAATGACTTTTTACAGCTGTAAAACTTCCAAGGTATCCACCTGGATAGTCCACTGAGATTCTCTGAAAGATTAAGCAGTCTGTATTTCTGTTCCTACACTAAAATCTTATGTGTAAAATCGATATATCTAAATCAATGTTTTTATTATCTTTAATTGTGATTACTGTTTTGACAGAGTAGTAAATTCTATTTTTCTAAAGAAAATCCAGTGAAAACTTCTTTATTTTCTGTGAGATGCATGCTTGACTGCCACCAGCAGACATAGTCACTGTCACAACTCGCAAAATTTCTTGTCCTGGAAAGCAGAACCCATGCAGCAACTCAGAGACAGTAACCATGCTCCATCATCACTAATCCTGGAGAAGAAAGCACAGGTGACTGTGCTGGACACTCAAGCTGGCAGGGTGTGAGCCAGCATGGGTTCAGTTGCAGCACAGCACCATGCTTTAAGTCATCCCAAGTCAGGGCTTTTTAGGTCGATACTGCTGCAGGCTAACATGGCTGGGCACACGTAGATCCCAGCTGGTGTATCTGCAACATTACCTGATGCCATAGTCTTCCTGCTTTAATTTATATTATTTTTATTTTTAAGCTTGGGCCTCCCTGTGCTGTGTTCTGACATAGCATAGATGGTGTCCATTTTTCTTGGGCTTTTCTTTTTTAAAAATTACTTGAGCTTTTTGAAGCAATGTTAAGTCCACAGGGTGGACTTTTCTACTAGACTCAAGACATACAAAAATGTAAACGCTTCTATGCAGGTACAATTTTGCATGCTTTAAATCTGACATATATAATATATATGAATTGAAAAAAAAAACCACCAAAACACCAACCAACTAGTGAGTTTTTTTTTTTCCACAGTAAGTAACAATCTGTTCAAGATTGGGTGGTTCAAGTCAACATTCTGCATTCAAGTATATTTATTTCAGACACAGTTACTGGCCTTCTCTATTCTCCAAGAAGAAACTAAGTCCGGTTTCTTACAGAAGTATAATTTTTAGAATTCTGTATCTGAGAGAAAAACATAAGTTAAAGCTGTAAGGATCAGCTGTGTAGATATTTCTACAAGCAAAGAATATGCTGGATCCCATACTTTTTAGTCTGACTACTTCCTGAAGAACAATTTGTATATGTATGCTTACCATTTTTAGAAATACATAACTCTGTCTGAAATTCTGCCCCTTCCCTTTAATACCATTTTATCATCATAGACATAAATAGTTCCAAAGGCATTGCTTTCTGGTGGAGTTTCAATAATCCCCTCCAAAGTCAGATGATGAACACCATGTGAGTCTAAACAATAGCCACCATCATGCAGGTGTCCTGCAAGAAAGCAGATGACGCATTGATGAGAGTGTATGACAGAAAGCGCATCTTCGTAATTCCAGGCTAAACAAACTTTGTCTGAAGCATCTGGATGAATGGGCAGATGACCTGCAGATGAGAGGGAAAGAAGAAGAGTTACTTAAAGCACATAACAATTGTCAGTGCAGACCCCTCCATCTTTTGGGATTCTCTATGAAAGCAACAGAGTCACTTTGGTTTATAGCCCAGGGAAAATCAGAGCATCTGTAGAGCTCTAGTATTTCACTTCTTTCAAATATTTTTCATTTTTGTCTTTATGTATATCAGAATATTAAGTCTCCTCTCAGCAATACTAAGTGATACTGCAAGATCACTTCTGGTTTGTTACTCAGTCTAAATGAGTATGTTTAACATACCAAACTCTGCCTCCAGACAAGCCGCTTTCATTGGTGGGAAGTTCAGACTTCTACCTGTACCCAGCAAGCTCACCTGAGTGTGAGACAGGGTAGCTATTCTCCAAGTTCACAGGTTACATACGTACCTATGGTACTATATGTTTTCCTCAGTTAACTTACAACTTTTTTTTTTTTACTTATATCCCCCGTATCCACGTACCTGTAACTACAACCTTTTCTTGGTTTTCATCAGAGAACTTGAGAACTTCATCGAACCAGTCCAGCTGGGTTTGGCTAAATCCTCCATTAAACTCTACAAACTGAGGTTCTTTGAGCCCTGCAATGAACAAGAACGTTAGGCATACGTGCATACACCTACTGTAACTTCCTTATTTACTTCTACTTCTGTAAATCTACTTATGAGAAATGGTTTATTCTTAGAGCTTCCATCTTGTACATCTCAGATCAGAACCACAGCCTCCTTGGACAGACGAGGGAAAACAGTTACTGTTGGGGTGGGGGTTGGCCATATCGCCCGCACAGCATTTCCACTTGTGTCCCTGCATGCTGTCGCGGCTGGCGTGGCCTCCGCTCGACGCGGCCGCAGCACCCGCGCTAGCAGGTAGGTGCCTTCCGTGCTGGCGCCGCAGGACACGCGACACGACACGAACCCGTCTAAAAAGCCTCAGAGCAGCACGACAGGTAGGGGAAAAGGGCCTGCATACGCCCAGAGCTCTGCCCGGCTCACTCCCGGCAGGAGCCCGGGGACAGGCGCCGGCCCCCCGAGCACCGCCCCGGCGTGAGGCGCCCGGCGGGACCTGCGGGACCTGCCTGCCGGGCTGTTGAGGTTCTCGTTGGGGTTCTTCTCCCTCAGGCGCCGCAAGGACTCCCGGTGGAGGGGGCTGGCCGGGTCCCTGCCCAGCACGCTCAGGTCGTAGCCGTCGAGCAGGACGAAGCGGAGGCGCGGGGCCGGGCTGAAGTGGTAGGCATGGCAGTCCCCGGGCGGCCCGGCGGGCGGCCCGGCGGCGGGGGCGGCGGCGGGGCGGCTGTTGAGGCCGCTGCTTGCCAGGCGGTTCCGGCAGAAGTTGTACAGCTCGTGGTTGCCCCAGGCGTGGTGCACCGGCACCGGCAGCCGCCGCAGCGCCGCCAGCACCCGCTCCAGAGCGCCCTCGGCCGCGCCGCGCCGCGCGTTGACGCCGTCGATGCAGTCGCCCAGCTGCAGCACGAAGGCGAGCGGCGGCTGCTCGGCTGCCCACGCCTCCACGGCGGCCCGCAGCAGGCGGAGGCTGTGCCGGTAGTACCGCCGCCGGCGCCCCCAGAAGTCGCAGCCGTCCTCCTCGTCTGCGTACTGGATGTCCGCCACCACCCCGAAGGAGACGCGCGGCGCCGCCTCCATCGCGGCCGCCGGGGCCGGAAGGGGAGCGGGAAGGGGAGGGACGGGGCGGGCGGCAGCATGGCGGTGGCGCTGCGCTGCTGGCGGCTCTCGCGGCGCTGGCGCCTCCCGGCTGGCGTCGGTTTGGCGGCCCTGGCCTGCGGGAGCAGCCGGGCGGTGCCGCTGCCGGCCCGCGGGGCTCTGCCCGTGCCCGTGCCCCTGCCCCTGCCCGTGCCCGTGCCCGGCAGCCGCTCCCTGTCCCGCCTGCCGCCGGGGAGCGGCCAGCGGGCGGCCCCGCAGAGGAGGGTGAGTGGGGGCGCCGCGGCCGGCGGGCGGGGGGCGCGGGCAGGATTCCCCGGCAGGGCCCCCGCAGCCCCGCTTCTCCCGGCCTCTGCCCCGCGCTCCCCCCGCCGGGCCTCGGGGCCAAGGCACTAAAAAGCTTTTTCTTCAGTAGCTGGTGTCCTGGCGGTCGCTGGTGGCCACCTTCATCGTGTGCGGAGGGCTGCTCGTGGCTATGAAAAAGATGAAGAAAACGAAGGAGGAGAGTGAGTGTTTGCACAGCCCGGTGATGTCCCCGCAGGGTGGGCGGTTGTGTCCTGCTGTTTCTTGCCTTTTTCCAAATTGCTTCTTGTTAGGGCAAAAAAGCATTCAACTGATTTTACTCATTGCAGTATCCAGCTGTAGTTAAATCTGAAGTACTTCTATACCATAGGCTCATAGGACAGTTTGCGTTGGAAGGGACCTCAAAGATCAGCTAGTTCCAACCCCCCTGCCATGGGCAGGGACTCCATGAGGTTGCTCAGGGCCTTATCCAGTGTCGTCTTGAACACCTCCAGGGATGGGGCATCCACAACCTCTCTGGGCAACCTGTTCCAGTGCCTCACCACCCTCTGAGCGAAGAATTTTCTCCTAACCTTTGATCTAAATCTCCCCTCTTTTAGTTTAAAACCATTTCCCCTCGTCATGTCAATATCTGGTTGAGCAAACATCTTTTTTATAAGCCCCCTTCAAGTACTGGAAAGTTGTGATGAGGTTACCCCAGAGCCTTCTATTCTGCAGGCTGAACAGCCCCAGCTCTCTCAGCCTTTCTTCATAGAAGTGCTCCAGCCCCTTGATCACCTTTGTCACCCTCCTCTGGACCCGCTCTAACAGCCCCACATCCTTCTTGTGCTGGAGGCCCCAGACCTGGACGCAGGACTCCAAGTGGGGCCTCACCAGGGCAGAGCAGAGGGGGACAATTCCCTCCCCTGCTGCCCACCCCTCTGTTGATGCAGCCTGGGATGCAGTTGGCCTTCTGGGCTGCAAGCGTGCACTGCCAGCTCGTGTCAAGCCTTTCATCCACCAGAACCCCCAAGTCCTTCTCTGCAGGGCCACTCAGTGAGTTCTTCTCCCAGTCTGTGCTCATGCCTGGGATTGCCCTGACCCACGTGCAGCTCCTTGAACTTGGACTTGTTGAACCTCATTAGTTTCATGTGGGCCCACTTCTCTGGCCTGTCCAGGTCCCTTTGGATGGCATTCCTTCCTTCTGTTGTATCAGCTGCACCACTCAGCTTGGTGTCATCTGCAAATTTGCTGAGGGTGCACTCGATCCCACTGTCTATGTCATTGATGAAGATATTAAACAGTACCGGTCCCAGGACAGGCCCCTGAGGGACACCACTCGTCACTGGCCTCCACCTGGGCATAGAGCCATTGACCACCACTCTCTGGGTGCGACCTTCAAGCCAACTCCTTATCCACTGAATTGTCCACCTTTCAAATCCATCTCTCTGCAATTTGGAGACCAGGATGTCATGAGGGACCGTGTGAGAGGCCTTGCAGAAGTCCAGGTAGATCACATTGATTGGTCTTCCTTTGTCAACTGGTGCAGTCACTCCATCGTAGAAACCCACCAGATTGGTCAGGCACATTTACCCTTGGTGAAGCCCTGCTGGCTGTCTCAGACCACCTCTTTGTCTTACATATGCCTCAGCACCGCTTCCAGGAGAATTTTTTCCATGATCTTGCCAGGCAGAGGTGAGCCTCACCGGTCTGTAGTTCCTCAGGTCCTCCTTTCTGCCCTTTTTAAAAAAAGAGAGTGATGTTTCTCTTTTTCTAGTCACCAGGGACTTCATCTGACTGCCAGGACTTTTCAAATAGGTGGTCTCCAACCTGCTCTTCACTTACAGTGGGTGGGACTTTGCTCCCCCAGCCTCCATCTATGGGTTCAGGAAGATGAACGACATGGGAAGCCTGACTATCAGTGAAGACTGAGGCAAAGAAGTTGTTGAGTACCTCAGCCTTCTCCATGTCTGTCATTACCAGTTCACCCTTCTCATCCATCAGAGGGGGTACACTCTCCTTGGCCTTTCTTTTCTGAGCAATGTACCTATAGAATCCCTTCCTGTTATTCTCTGCATCCCTTGCCAAGCTCTGTTCCATCTGTGCCTTGGCTTTCCTGATCCCATCCCTACACATCCGGACTGCATCCCTGTACTGTTCCCAGGCCACATGTCCCTGCTTCCACTGCCTGTGCATTTCCTTCTTGCACCTCAGTTTGACCAACAGGTCCTTGCTCAACCATCCCGGTTGTCTGCCCTCCCTGCCTGCTTTTTTACGCAGGGGGATGGAGAATTCTTGCACTCTAAGGAAAACATCCTTAAAGAGTCTCCAGCTCTGCTCAGCTCCTTTGTCCCTAAGGACAGTGTTCCAGGGGATCTCAGCTACTAGGTCTTTAAATAGCTTGAAGTTTGCTCTTCGGAAGTTCAGGGCCCTGACTTTGCTCTTTGTCAGGCCCATATTCCTCGAGATCGCAAACTCAACCAGGGTGTGGTCACTGTGGCCCAGACTGCCTCCAATCTTGACCTCTTTATTGAGCTCTTCTGCATTGGTGAGCACCAGGTAAAGTAACGCTTCTCCTCTGGTTGATTTGTCTAGTACCTGGACCTGGAAGTTATCCTCAGTGTACTCTAGGAATCTTCTGGATTGCTCACAGCCTGCTGTGTAGCTTTCCCAGCAGACATCCAGTGGTTGAAGTCCCCCATCACGATGAGAGCGTGCGAGTGCGATGCTTCTTGTAGTTGCAGCAAGAATGCCTCATCCACAGGCTCCCGTTGATCAGGCGGCCTGTGGTAGACCCCAACCACAAGCTGTCCTTTATTGGTGTGGTCCTTAACTCTCACCCATAAGCTCTCAACCTGTCCGTGGCTGTTTCTCAAAGGCAACTCTTCCCAATCAATTCCTTCCCTAGTGTAGAGGGCAACACCGCCTCCCTTCCTTCCCTGTCTATCCCTTCTGAAGAGTTTGTAGCCCTGTGTTCAAATGTTCCAATGATGTGATCCATCCCACCATGTTTTGGTGATAGCAATCAGGTCATATTTGTCTAATTGCACCATGGTTTCCAATCCCTCTCGCTTGTTTCCCATGCCGCGTACGTTGGTGTAGAGGCATTTCAGCTGGGCAATCAGTCGTATTGCGTTTCTAGAGCCCTCCCTGATTGCATTGGGACAGTTCACAAGTATTTCCCTGCCGTTACTTAGAGTGATGGTGTTCTCACATATGCTTTCTTCGCTCAGAGCTGCATCCCCTTCCCCCACCACATCTAGTTTAAAGCCCTCCTGATATGCCCAGCCAGCTTACTGCCCAGAACTCTCTTGCCCCTTCTGGACAGCTGTGCCCCATCCGGTGTCAGCATGCCCGATCCCTCAAAAGCACTTCCGTGGTCATAGAACCCAAAACCTTGGGCATGGCACCAGCCTCTCAGCCAAAATGAGAAAAAACTGAAATATTTTAAAATAGAAAATAAAAATTAAAGACTAAGTATTTAAAAACTCTTATATATGCTTTTGCTATTACTATTTACATTTACTTACACGCTACTGAGAGTAGATACATTATACATAAAACCACAAAGGGGAGAGGAGAAACTTGTCTGTTGTCATAGGCACAGATGGGGAGGTGGGGTTTCTTAGACACCTTGGTTTTTAAGTCCATGACTTCTGCGTGTGTTTCCCTATTCTGCAGTAACTGCTTATGTTTTTATTTTCACGTTTTTTTTCATGTTCATTGAAACTCAGAGATAGTACAACTTTTAGGATATATTCAATTTGTGAAGGATGACAGTTTTTTGATTTCATACCAACTCGGGCCACGTACCTGTCCATCTCATGTACCTTTGATGATAATATGACAATCAGATGATGATTTTATGAGATTAGAGATTATTACATTTCAAATGAAGTTATCTCTGGCTAAATTTGGTACAGGACATTGTCTAAAATCAGACACACTGCTTGGAAGTCTTGTCTGTGTTGGACTTGTACACAGACTTCTCACCCGACTCCTGATGGCGTCACAGACTCTCCTGTGGGTGGGGACAGGGATTGTGGCCTGGAAGTTCATGATCTCTTGTTTTTTCCTGTAGAGCTGGAGAAAGAACGAAACCGAGGCATTGGGAAACCGCTGCTGGGAGGGCCCTTCTCACTTGTAAACCATGAGGGACAGCCCAAGACCAACAAGGACTACCTTGGCCAGTGGGTGCTGATCTACTTTGGCTTCACACACTGCCCTGACATCTGCCCTGATGAACTTGAGAAAATGATTGAAGTGGTAGATGAAATTGGTATGGGAATTCAGTTCACAGAGCCATCTTTTTTATAGGAGGCTAAGGTTTATTGTGGTAAAATGTTGCATGTGGTAATAAGTGATGATCTTCTTTACAAAATGCTAATTAATATTCAGTAGTTGAATTAATTGCTCAATGATATATAAATCAATCTTCCAGCCACTAGGATCTGATGTTTAGGGCATGACAGCACTGACCTTTCTGGAACAGAGAATTTCTATGTAATAAAATATGACAGTGGCAGGCTACAGTGGAGGAGGTTACAGTGCCATTGTAGACTGCATTTTTGCCAAGAGGTTGTGGGGTATATTAGGCACTTTTTTCCTCTATTTTATTAATTCTGATAACAAATCTTTCAGAGAGTCTTTTCTGAAAATGACTGCACTGTGAAACAGAGGTTGGGGGAAGGGTATGTAGAAGAGATGTTTTTTCAGCCTACGCTCTCTGAAGAGTTGCACAACGGGGATAGTAGGGGATAGTAGGAACCAAGCAGGTGGCAGGGTTGACTAAAATGTAGAAAATATAGAAGGTATGAGTGGAACGTGAGGGAAAGATCCTGAATCGTGTCTTCATCTGGCCTCTCGTTCCATCATCACAGGTGTGCTTTCAACCATTGAGCCTTCATCTCTCTACTTTGCACTGGCATTTCCTTCATCAGAGCCAATTTGTCATTTGTCCTAAGCAGGGCACACTGTCCAGCTAGGAGAGCTGGAAGTGTAGCTGCACCCAGCATAAGCAGAGAGTGTTGGTTTTCATGGCATTTGTTTCTTTCAGAGTTTGTATTATATAAATTAAGGTACACAAAATGGCCTTTTTACTTTGCCACTTAGGGTGGACTTGGGTGGATGTTATGATAACTTGCCTGTGACCTTGTTTGAAGGGAGAAAAGAAAACGACTTTTAGCTTGCTAAGAAAAATTGTAATTGTTAATGTTTCTGATTACAGATAGAATTCCATCTTTGCCTAATCTGACCCCACTCTTCATCACCATTGATCCTGAGAGGGACAATGAAGAAGCCATTGCCAGATATGTTAGAGGTACCATTTTTTTTCCTACATTGATGTCTTATAACATGTAATAAAGAGTACTGAAAAGGAAGATCCTCATAGGATTCTTTTCTATGAAGTTTCTAAACACCTTCTTTCTCTGTAGAATTTTCTTCGAAGCTGATTGGATTGACTGGTAGCAAAGCACAAATTGACCAAGTGGCCAAAGCTTACCGTGTGTATTACAGTGAAGGTCCCAAAGATGAAGACAACGATTACATAGTGAGTAAATATAGGGTGTTTACCTAATGAACGACTTTGGTTAAGAACAGGATAAAGATTTTAAACAAAAGACAGCTGTTGTAGTCTTGCTGAAGCCCTCTGTGACAGAGGCCTGTTGCACCTGTGTGTTGAGTTTTAGAGGTCTCAGTCAGAATTGAGGCTCCCTCTTTACAAACGTAGAACCTCACTGAAATATAGTTCTAAAAGCACATGGTCCAATTTCTTCATGCAGAATACCATACAAGCTACCAAGCCTTGTGATGAATTGAACCTTTTTTTCATCATGTAACATTTTTGTCTGGCTGTTTTCCCGGGTGCTCCAAAGTGAAAATGGAACTGGGGAATTATGGCAATAGGAAGAGGAAGAAATGAGAGGAAAGTGAGTAACAACTTACTCCCTGCCAAACTGAGACCAAGAAGCAGGGTTTTCCTGGCATGACACTTGGATGATGCAAAGTCTGCCTGCAGATAATGTGGGTATCTTCCTCCTGTGTCAAATGACCTGGAAGAGAAAGCATGTTAATGCTAAAGTAAGTGGGAGTAAATTACATAGAGTGATAGTGGGAAAAGGGAAACTGAGGTTTATGTAAGACTAAACTGGGTAGTCAAAATCTTACTTTTTGGAAGTGAATGGGACTGGTTATAGGGGCTCTGAGCTACTGCCAAGGCCTTCCGCACTTGCCACATCCTGAGCAGACTGGAAGAGTGAAGTAGGTTCAAGTGATGTGACAGGTGAGGATTCATATTACATGATCATGTTTTCTTCTTTACAAGAACTGAAGGGCATCAGAGAAAACAAAAAACAGATTCTAAAGGAAAGGTGATGTTTTTTGTTGAAATGAGCTGGTGAGAAGTGGAATCCCTTGCCGCAGATGCAACTGGTAGAAGTTTAGATGAGCCCACAAGGAGACTTGATTATTCTTTGGAAAAAAAAATATGAAATGGATGTAATTTATGCTTCGCTGAGGAGGCTTGTGAGCTAAAAATGTTTGGAAACTGGCAGATAATATGGGGAAATAGCAATTTTTTTGGGCTTGTGCTGGTTTTATACTCTTCTTTAAAACAACCATTTTTTGCCACTATTTGAGGTAGAATGCTAAGGCAGATTGTTTTGGGTCTGATCCAGTAATCCTATTCTTACTCTGGTTTAAAACTACCTGACTGCAGCAAATAAATTATGCATGTGGACAAAAAAACTGGTGGAACAAAAAATTGATACATAGAAAGAACAAGTAAAAGCAACACATGATCTCAGTAAAGAGAGTCACAGTGGTAACAGGCACTGATCTGGGTTACTAAAAAGGGTGCGAAGTGGGACATTAAGGACTGGCTTTCACTTATGGGCAGCTCAGAAGCTGCAGAAGTCTGTGTCTTAAGATACTATATTTGTATGGAAGGACGAACTCAGTGGGGAAATTTAACACCAATTTTAATCGATCTACTGTCTGTCTGAAGATACTGCCTAAAACAGACTTATAAAACATGGTTGATGGGGATACAAGAATGCGTTATAGGAGAAGGATTGGCAAAGGATGTGGACTCAGAAGAGGGAAAGAATCTGTAGAATCTGACATTAAATGAGTAAATAGAATCCGTGAAAAGTTGGGAAGAAGCCACAAAAGCTGAAGGAGGGCTGCTGTTTATGAATTAAAACACACATAAATTCTCACAAACCACACCTGGTCTTCAGCATGATCATAGTGGGGAAGTACAGGAATCTCACTGAAGAAAATAATTGTTAGATGAGAGCAGCTTCAAGGGAAGCTGGAGGGTGAAACAAAAGAGGAGAATGTGACTAGAGATATAACAAATTATGAAGAAGTTTTCATGGTCCAGAGGGAACAGAGCTATGCTATGCTGTGCTGTGGTTGTGCTAAGTACCTGGGAGCCTTGTGAGTGTGCGAATAGCAGAAGAGGACATTGAGGAAGAAAGGCCCATGAATCGGGAGCAGGAGAGCAGCCTAAGAGCTTGGGTCTGGTGTGGTGCCACAGAGGAATGGTATGCGCGTGTCTCTGCAGGTTTTGTCACAGGCTTCTGCTTTTGATAGGCAGTGAGCTCGCTGTATTCAGTGCAGGAAGGCCAGAGGATACAGGTCTCTCTGAAACAAACTGGAAAGAGGGTAACAGTAATAGAAGATCTGGGAGGGAGAACTTGAGTCTGTTTTTGTGTCTACCTGTGACTTATCCAGGTAATTATTACTCTAATTCCTTTCATTAAAGATGGATTTTTTTCTACATTCTGTCTTGCAAGGACTGGTCTTGCCAGTCAGTGACTAAGACTGATGTAGGAGCGAGTGCTGTGTCCTCTGCATGCTGCTGGGAGGTGGGGAAGAGGTCCAGTGCAGCCAATTATTCTCTGCTTGTTTTGACTTGAGAAGAACATTGAGATGAATATTTAAGAAGTATGTTTTCTAAATATCTATTTGCATTGTTCAAGTATTATTTGAATATTACTAGTTCCTATGTAATAATTTCAATTTTCTAAGTTTTAGTGCCAGAGTATCTAATTTTATTCTTTATTCAGTTGTTTAGAAGATTGCATCTAAAATCAGATGATGACCTTATGTGCATCCATACAGTGGTAATGGGGCAGACTTCAGGCACAGCTTGGAAAAATAGTGATCTCTCGCACATGAACAGCATGCCCTCCTGACTGTACTTAATCTTCCAAAGGCCAGGGAGTTCAGATGCTCTGAGCAGGCTACCTGTATTTTTTTTTTGTTAGTTTCCAGTTGAAGGGCTATAGGATCTGAATTATGATTCAGATCCTTTTTAAAAGGTCCTGGTACTTGATTGTATCTTGAATATTTGATACTCTAAAGCAATATATTTCAATTAAACATGTCAATAGAACTTTAAGAACCATTACTTTGATGACAGAAACGCTATCAAATTTAACGTGTCCTTTTAGCTTCTTATGCTGGAAATACCCACAGTATTTCTTGATTTCAAACACAGACATGCCCTTAGTACGTGAGTATATCTCTTATATAGTGAGATATACTCATGTGAGTATATAGTGAGTATATCTCATATATTATGTACTCACTGGTGCAATCACAGATTCATGGCCTCTGTTTTCAGTATATTGTCTTTACTCATAAAGATGCTGTCATAGGTGTAGACCATATATTCGGTGGTGTAGTTAAGGTACTTAAAATGGAATTGCTTTTTATATAAATCCAATTGGAATACCTCAAGCATTCAAACAACAGTTACTTTTAAATCGGGGGGGGGGAGCTATTTCAAATTCTTTCCCGCTATCTCTGCTCAGACTCCTTGTGATGTTTGCAGTTACCATCACATGGAGACAGTAGAGGGAGCCCCCTACCAGCTCATGGTATTTATCTGTGTATCATCTCCACTGTGTGTAACTGCTGTATCCTGGTGATGCTCTCAGTCCTTTTGTTTGCACAGACAGTGAACTTGCTTGAATGAAGCATCTCCATTTATACTGGATTTACATGATACAAGCAGTAGGAAGCCTGAATTGTGGGGGTTGTGGAGCATTAGGAGAAGTAGAAGAAAACTGGGAAAAGTGAGGGGGAAAGACCACTAGACTGAACCTTCCTCATGTTTTCCCTAGCCCTGTCTGTGCTGAAAGAAGGGTGCCTGCAGCTTTGGGAAGATTTTCCTGTATACAGTATTCTTTCATGCATCCTGAGTATGTAAATAGTTTTCTCCATTTATTTTGTTATGTAGAACAATAAATGGTGACCAAAGTGATGCTAAGGTTTTCTTTATCTTACTTTAGGTTGCTGGCAAGAAGTCTTGTCAGACAGCTAATTGAAAGGCTGAATGGGGTACTGTTACTGCTGACTTTGAGAGATGTGCAGGATCTTTTTTTACTAAACAGCGATGTGCTTTCTTGCAGGTGGATCACACAATAATAATGTATCTCCTTGGGCCAGATGGTGACTTTGTGGACTATTATGGACAGAATAAGAGGAGCGCTGAGATTTCTGCTTCTATTGCTGCACACATGAGAAAATACAGATCGTAAAACACAAAGTTTTCAAAGATTGATGGTGACATCAGCTGTAGATTTGGCTTGAATTGGGCATCGTACTCAGTGTTCACTCAGAAGTATACAAGTGTAATGTTCTCTCACCACATGCCTCCTTTCTTCCAAATAAGAAAGGCAACAGCACTCCTGCAAAATACCATTATCAAAAATCCATATACAGCCTCCCCCATGGATATTATTTGCAGGGAGATCTGGGCTACAGAATGAAATTCAGGACTTCTTGGAAACAATCTTGGGAGCAAAAGAGAAAGCATTTCATTTCTGAAGAACACCTGTATCGCTTGTAGAATTAGTTGGTATCTCTTGGCCAGACATCAGCAAAGGATGGTTACTTGATGAAAAGCCGTGTGGGTCATTGCAACCCCAGAGGACCTTTGCCTTTTTTCCTGCAATGTTTTGTTTTCTGGGAGAGACACTTACAATATTGTAAAGAGAGAGTCCTTTATACAGGCTGAGAAGATGAAGAGCGTTGAAAGCATCAGCAGCTTCCATGTATGGGATCAGCCTTGTAATGTGCCCTATCTTCCTCATTTGAATGCAGAAATGAAATGATTTTTTTTTCTTGGTGTTTTCTCCAAGCAAACACTGATAACTTCTATGGAAATGAATAATGGGTTGCAAATAGATTTTTCTCGTGATCTAAATAATTTTATGCATAGTCAGCCTGATTGCGTTTTGTTGAATAATGAAGTGAGGAGGATGATGGGCATCTGTATCCATCCATAGGACCATGAATCAGGTAAATTTTATGCAGTGCATCATTTGAAAATAAAGATTGCTTTATAGAATTATCGTGTTCTAAGCTTTGCAGGAATCACCTTCCAGTAGAGGAAAGAGTGACTGTAGTGTGTGTCTGGTATTCTTCTGCACACAGGGACAACATTAGAAGAGAACCCAGCCTGTATCACCTCTTTTTTAGTGCTAGAGGGGTTTATGCAAAAAAGGGTCTCATTTCCAGAGTGATTGTGAGGCATCTGTTTTCTTTTCTTTTTCCGTGGTTTAATGATAATCCATTATCAGTCAAATCAGACTTCTGAATGCTGGTCAGACCTCATATACTTAATGTGTTTTATCTCTTTTCCGAAAGTAGTGTTGATCTATAATGGTACAACTCATTTCGTAAGTTGGATGTGCTCGTTTTTGTGCTAGCTCAACACCAGAGAATGATCCACAGGACACAAAAGAAAAAAGTTCTCAGTGCAAGTCACAGTCACAGCTGCACACAAGTGCTACTGCTGGTATCATTGGCATTCTTCTGAGGGTGAGATGTGGAAGAGAAAATTGCTGTGCAGAGGCAAGGTGCAATTTCTATGGTAAATTTCCATCTTTCCAAAATCCTGAAAAATGGTAAACTTACGAGGTCTAGAGTAGTTATAAGGTACTGTAGTCTAGGGCAGCTACCCTATATTATGGTGAGTTCCTGAGGGTATCGGGAAGACTGTTATGATGGAATATGTTTGAAAATGCACTCTTATAAAGTTCCGCTAAGGAAGGAAGATTGCTGAAGACTCGAGATGCGATTTATTTTATTTTTTTGCCTCTCAGATACTGGATATATTAAAGGAGGTTTTGTTTTCTGTTTTAAAGGCTCACCAAGAACTTTTGCGTTTTGGTTTACAGTGGGAAATTTAGTGTCTTAATAGTATATAACTCCCTTTTACCCCTGGAAAGAGTCCAGTGGAGGGCCACAAAGATGATATGGGGCCTGGAGCATCTTCCCTATGAGGAAAGGCTGAGAGACCTGGGTCTGTTCAGCCTTGAGAAAAGAAGACTGAGAGGGGATATTATAGATGTTTACAAATATCTCAAGTGTGGGAGACAGAGGGATGTGGCCAACCTCCTTTCAGTGGTTTGTAGGGACAGGACAAGGGGCAATGGCCACAAAATGGAGCACAGGAAGTTCCGCACCAACATGCGAAAGAACTTCACGGTGAGGGTGACGGAGCACTGGGACAGGCTGCCCAGGGAGGTTGTGGGGTCTCCTTCTCTGGAAATATTCAAGGCCCGTCTGGACGCCTACCTGGGCAGCCTGCTCTAGGGAACCTGCTTTGGCAGGGGGGTTGGACCTTATGATCTTTTAGGATCCCTTCCAACCCCTACAGTTCTGTGATTCTGCTGTTGAGTTTGCTGTTGCTCTTCTTGTGCTGGCTGTTTTGATTGCAGTTAGCAAGAGGGGTAGCTTCCAAAGGAAATTTCACATGCTAAGTCACGTTTCAGTTAGAGGTCATGTCAAATCCAAGGTGTTACCAATAATATTAGTGTCTGTGATGAGTGGCACTGGCAATGATAATTTTGTTTTCATAGAGTGGCTGCAAGTGTCAGCATCCTTTCTAAAGAGCCTTATCTCACCTTTTATTTTTTCCAACAATCCTGGAGATAATTTATGTTCAAAAACTTTCCTTGTAATAATGATTTTGGCACCTTCTAGCTCTTCATTCCTTTGTCCTTGTGGCTGTGCACACGTTCGTCTTGAAGTTCACCTGCTGGTGATAGTCCTGCCTTAAGTGGAAAACTGGACTGGAGACCTCTGGAGTTCCGTTCCAGCCAGCTCTTCTGCGTTTCTGTGAAATTAGCCTTGATGAGACCAGAAAGTGCACTCAGTGCTGTGAGCCTCGCTGATCCAGAAGAGCACATGTCCATTTGAACCACAGCCTCAGCTATTTATGTGTACAGAAGAATTTACAATAGCGTATTCTGGAGACAATTGACCTGCTTTTTTTTTTCTTCTTTTTTTTTCTCTTTTTTTTTTTTTCTTTTTTAATCATGACCTTTACCAGGGAAAACCACCTCCTTTTTGAACTTCTGATGCACTTGTTTTAATCATGATTATGCCATAGAATACGGCATATTAAGGTATAGGAGGTGGTAAATTATATTTATCTGCTCTTGTGAGAAAAGCAACCTGGAAATATCACTGACCTTACGGGTCTCAGTGGCCCAAATGTCTGGCCACGCTATAAGCACTCTATCTCTAGTAGGCGAGTTGCGCGTATTAACTAACAAAAACCAGCAGTGAGTAGTACTAGCAGAGATGGTGTTTTGAAGCACAGACCTGTTGAGCTCTTTGAATCCTCTCCCTCATGCTGTTAGTCCCCAAGGTCTTAGATGATCGGAGAGGGTATTTAGTCTGCCTCTTAAAAGTCTGCTTGTGTTTCTCTTGATTACAGCCAAGTGCTTAAGGTATCCCATGGAGGAAGACTTAATACTATAATTTGAATCTTTACAGACTGAAAAGGTTCGTAATACACATTTTCCAGCCATATCTGTCATCTGATAGGAATGGGGGAGACATCGTTTCAAGCTAAAAATGCAGCAGGTTGATTGTGGAGCTTAGGGGGATAGAGCATGTGTTTATAAACCCCCGTTCTACTTAATTGACCACTAAGGAGTGGAGTGGTTCCTATTTGCTGTGTGTGGTAGCCTACAGGAATACAGCCTGGTCAGCTCTCTGGCAGTGTATGGGCGTCTCCATCAGCGGTAGCCACTGAAATGCCAGAGTTGAGGATAGTGACATGTGGGGTTTCTTCCTGCCATGCCGGTGCACAGCGTCCTGGAACAGCCTTCCTTTGCGCTCAGGGTCTCTCATCACCTTCTGTTTTTCACAGGGGAGTACATGTGAAAAATGTGGCAGTTTCCTTGAATCTTCTCCTAGAGCACTTTGTGCTGATGATACTTGGCATATAATGGAAGCTGATCTTAAGGGAATGTTTTTGCAAAAATGGCATGAATGGGGCTAGGTATATGGATTGCTTGGCACAGTGATCATGAATTGATTCTGGTCAGTTGTTACCAAAGTCAGGAAAAAAATATTGAAAAATTTGTTTCAATTCCTGAAATATTGCTGGTAAATAGCTGTGAAATGGCTACTGCTCACTTCTAACATCTGTGCAACAAAAACTCTCTCTGTATTGAAGTCAGAACTGCAAGATGCTCCCTTTTTATTTTTTATTTTTATTGTACGACTCAGTGTTACATCTGTGATGCATTTTAGATTTATCAGATACTTGGTTTTTGGACAAAACTGTTATTTGTTGGTAACGCTTTCAGGACTGTATTCTTTTTTGACCACTGCTGATTTATTTATAGCTATGGAGTCTCCTGGGCCAAGCCCCTACCCTATCTCTTGTTATTCTGTTGCTGCACTTCTCTACACAGACAGCATCCTTTGTCTCCACTTCTCAAGGTCTTTGCCAACATATCAGGCATGTATTTCTTTATATTACATTAATATATAAGTCATAAATACCTTACTCTGCACAGAATAACTACTTGTTACTACAGTCCGTGTAAAACCAGGCTTGTATCAAGCAACAACGAGCAAAAATAAATTAGCCAGAACCCCCTGCTATCACAGCTAGGCCAAGCTAAAGCTGCCAGGCTGTCAGTCAAAGTTCAAATGAGGCAAGCTTGCCAGGCCTCTGTCCTGAGTCTGCAAACTCACTACAAAGCCTGTGGGCTACAGGGCATCAAGGATCCCTCTGTTTACGTTTATTAGCCTGAAGCTAATTTGCAGCTGATTCCTAGTACAGAAACAAATGTAAATTTCTGTCTTCTCCCAGAAGTTTTGGCGTAAGTATCACGTCCTTTAACTTGCTTCATGCACTCTGAAAGGCAGAGCCAGCTATCTAACTAACAGTAGGTTGTGGCAGACTGGGGGTCCTGTGGGAAGAGCACAGAAAGACAGGATGGAGAGGCAGGCCTGTGGGCATGTCACTGCACTCCTGCACGCCAGCAGGAGCTGATGTCCTGATTCTTTTTGCCTCTTGAATTGACCCTGCCCATCACTTTCCCTCATTTTTTCACAGGAGCCATGGCGTGTGTCAAGAGGGAAACTTTCAGAACTCTTTTTTTAAACTAATATGATACTCAGGCAACTGTTAAGCTTTCACTGTCCTGCCTTGGTGACAGCAGGGTCCTCCATGGGGCCTTGAAGGACTTTCAGAGGCGGAGCTGGCTTTGCCTGCTACTTGTGGGTTGGAGAAGCCTATTTTCCCAGGCCTGGACTGCCCAGCTGCAGTTTCGGTCCCTTAGAGTTTTGTTTTTTCTCAGTACTTCTCAGTCTTTCGCTTCTACAAGGAACATCAGTGTTTCAATGGCAGAACAAATTCTTGCTGGCACCCCTTCTGTTCTGCAGAAAGGGCTGAACATAACGTGGGGGCCAAAGGCAGCAGGAAGGAGTCCTTTCCTCTGCGCACTAGGAGTCATACCCTGTGTAGCTGAGAGACACAACTCCAAGCTCAAGTTGGTGGAGTGGAAAATAGGGTTGTTTTCTGTTATGAGACCTTCTCTGAAACCACAGAAATGGTGCACTGCCATAGAAGTCCTTCCAGACAAAGAAATGAGAGAGAACTAGAAAGAGTTGAAGGTGAGAGCTGCTGCCTTGCAGGCAGGGTCTGTCTGGGCAGGAGCACCGATCCTGTGGGATGCAGTTTTCGAGTCCTTGCTCTCCCCGGCCTCGTCCTGGAGCACAGCTCTGTTCCCTGCATGCTTCAGTGAACCAAGGGCTGTGCTGGGTGCTCACAAGGAGGAGGCTGAGCTGTTCAAGGAGCAGGTAGGGCGCAGGCTCAGTCAGAGAAAGACAAAGCTGCACTGTCAGGAGCAGAGATATTGAGCAAAACTATTTGACCAGAAGAGATCACTGAAGATATGAACTCTTGCTACCTCTGGGAGGAGAGGTGGTGTTATAGAGCATTAGATAGCAGAAGCAGGTATGCCTAGGCTGCTTGCTGGAGCAGTACCCTAGTGATGGTGGGAAGCTCTCAAGCTGAAGTGATCTCCTCCCAGTTTCATCCTTCTAAGCTGGATGCTCCTGTGCATGTCCTTGTACAGCACCCACCACAGTGGGCTCTGGATCCACGCTTGGGCAAAGGTGTGGCCCTTACCCTGCTGCCCTGAGCTCCAAGGGAGGTGTCCAAGTGTTAGCGTTCATGAAAACACACAATCCACAAAGTGATTATATGAAGGTGCTTTATTAGGCGCCGGAAGTTAGGGGCATGCCTGCCCAAATCTAACTTCGTCTGATTTGTTTTCTTAGTTCCCTTTTATCTCCTAAGGTACTACATATGCATTAGGTTTCACAACTCATCTATGCATATTCATTTCCTAGCTCCGCCTAGCCTCGCTTCGTATGCTAATTATCTTATCAGTCCTTCTGCGCTTGCGTACTACTCTCTGGTGGTCGTCTGGGTGGTCGTCGGGATGAGGTAAGATGTCTTCATCAGAGTTGAACTTTTTAACCTTTCTTTCTCACGCATGCTCTCTGAGCCCTTGGTCTCAGTCCAAACCGCAAGGTTGGTTTGATACAGTTCCCAGAGTCCAAGAAGCCCCAGTTATCTAGATGTCTTGCAAATTGAGCATTCTTTTAATCCTCCTTACTCCTCATCATGAATCAGTGCATTCTCTCATGCTACCCTTACACATATATTTTGTATCTTCCAAGCTCAGCCTCGGAACAGTACATCGCAAATGTAACATATTAAGCAATATTGTATTATTTCTTCTTCTATTACTAACACAAGCATCTGAACATGAGTGTCTACAGACAGTAGCTGCAGAAGATACAGTGAAGGAAAGGGAATATGCCGGGGGACTTGGAGACCCTTTCTATATGTCCAGTACTACACCTGTATGAGATACGGTACAAACTCTTTTACCACGAGCTCATCATACCCAAATGCCCATTAGCCTGGAACGCAGTGCCTGGTCTGGAAAGGGGGAACTCAGGTGTGGCAGAGGAAAGATGAGGATGTGACTCCTTGCTTGTGGCTGCTCTGAGCACTGGGCTGAAGGACAAGGGTCCTTTTTGTGGGTCTCTCCTATGGGTTATCACCAGGACTATAGGTTTTGCTTGGCAACTGAATTTGTTGGAGCTTGGTGCTGTGAAGGTGAGTTTCTTACCTTGGGCAAATAGGGAGCCCTGGGTGCCTCATGGATGGACAGACAGTGGTAGAGTACAAGCCTGGCAGAGACCAAACTGTGAGCTTTACTCTGTGTGCCCACATTACACCCAGCCCCAGCCTGCTCATCCTTTAAAATATCAGTGGCAAAATCACGTCTATTCAGAGCAGCTGGCATCTGTAATGCCAGAGCTGATACCATCCCTGGTGGGGGCTGATGACAAGATGTCTGAGGAATGAGAGGAGGCTCTCTTTGTCTGCCCAAGCCTAGGTGTGTTCCTAGCCGCATGCAGAGCCTGTGGAGGAGCTGAGCTAAGGAGTGTTACTTCAGCCACCTAGGTGAAGCTGGCTGTTTTCTTGATATTTGTACTGCCAGCACACTGCAGCATACTGCCATGTCTGTTAAGGCATAGCCAGGTTTTGAAGAGCTACAGAGACTGTGGCTTTAAATGTCAGCAAAGCCTGATGTTAGATTGTAGTCTGGGTTATGGGATGTCTTGTATGGAAAGGAACACTGGGAGGTCTCTAGTTTGACCTCTTGCTCAAAGCAGGAGCAGCTGTGGGTTAAGACCAGGTTACTCAGTATTTTAAACAGCTGGGTCTTGAAAAGCTCTAAGGGTGGAGACCATGCAACCTCTCTGGATGCATTTAAAAAAAAAAAAGCAAAAAAAAAAAAAGCTTTCCCAATAGAGCACCTTTTTCCCTTATATCCAGTCTAAACTTCTCTTTTCAACCAGAATTTCAACTTGTGTTCTTCCACCATGAAGTAAGATGGCTAAAATGAATGGTCTGGCTCCATATTCTCAATAACCTCTTCTTTGGAAGGCTGCTGTTAGGTCCTCCTGAAGACTTTCTGCAGGCTGAACAAGCCCTGTTCCTTTAGCCTCTCCTCATATCATATGTGATGGCTGGCTACAGTGCCCTGACCATCTTGACCTTAGGTTCTTCTCCCCAAACTGCTCCCTGGCCAGTGAGTTCCCAGAACATGTTTTTTTGCATGGATTTTTTTCCTTCCCAGGTGCAGGGCTTTGCACCAGTCCTTGGTGAACTTCATACAGTGTTCCTGTCAGCCCATCCCTCCAGCTGGGTCCCTCTAGATGGCAGCCCTGACCTTGAGGGTGTCAGTTGCTCACCTCCCTGTGTTGCCAGCTGCAAACTTTATGATCAAATACGTTGTCTTTGCGAGGCCATTGATAAAGGTGTGAACAGGAAAACTCCCAGGACTGACCCATGCAGTAACTAAGTGTGAGCCATTAACAACTGCCCTCTGAATCTGCTTGTCCAGCCAGTTTTTTTTGCATCTACCCACCCAAACCACAGCCTCTTAGCTTGGACACAAGAATATTGTAGCAGATAGTTTTGAAAGCTGAGGTTGGGCAGCCTCTACTGCTCTCCCCACATCCATAGATCTGGTGGTTTTATTGTAAAAGGCCATCATGATGGTCAGACATGATTTACAGACATGTAGGCAACTGACCTTTCCAAGTCATCTTCTCTTTTATGTGCCCAGAAAAGTGCTCCAAACACATTTCTGCGTCTTCCCCTTCCCCCCTGCCCCTTTTTTTTTTCTTCTGCACTTAAGAAAGAAACCTATTGGGAAAGCAAGGCCTTATCTTGGCTTGTGTCTTGAGAGGATGCAGGAGCCAGACTGGGCATCTGTCACAGGGCAAAATGCAAATAAGTTCTTATTTTTCCATGCTGTCACATGGAATGCCAGTGTGAAAATACTCTGTGTGCCTGCCATGATAGTAAAAAGATCTCAGTCCAGATTTAGTTTTGATCTTAAGCAGAATTGACCTGGATCAAATGGCCTGTGACAGGTGAATTCATCTGCTCCTCGTCTCTGAAAGCACAAGAGCTGCAGCTGGTGAGCTTGCTTGTACCCAAAGCAGGCGAGTGCAGCAGAGAGCACGAGGCTCCCTGGCCTGACCTGAGCAGCACCTGGACTTCAGGGTTCTTTTTGAAGACGTTTGTTTTGATCGGTATCTGTTGAACAGCCGTGCTCTCCACTGGTATCGTGCTTGAGCTTGAGCTGTGCCAGCAGTACACATCTGCTTCTGGATCTCATCTGCTACTGCTGCTGCTTCAGCCTGTGCCCTGCACTTGGGCAATGAGGACTACCTGTGTCACATGTTCACACAGCAGAGAATCACAGAATCATTAAGGTTGGAAAAGACCTCCAAGATCATCTGGTACAACCATTCCCCTGCCACCAGCATTACCCACTAAACCATGTCCCTAAGCACCACATCCTTAAACATCCTCAGGGATGGTGACAACACCACCTCCCTGGGCAACCCATTCCAAGGCCTGAGTACTCTTTCTGAGAAGAAATATCCCTAATTTCCAACCTGAACCTCCCCTGGTGCAACCTGAGGCCATTCCCTCTAGTCCTATCGCTAGTTACCTGCGAGAAGAGGCCAACCTCCAGCTCCTCACACCTTCCTTTCAAGTAGTTGTAGAGAGCAATGAGGTCTCCCCTGAACCTCCTCTGCTCCAGACTAAACACTACTTCAAATGATGATTGCATCTTTGTGTCTTTAACCACTTGTGACCGTCCCCAACCAGAGCAGCCTGTTGTTCCCTAGATGGGCTTCCAGGGCAAGTGTTTACCACAGTGCTGAGTTCACTGTCTGCCTCCATTACAAACTCCCTACTGGTGGAGTAATTCATGTGAGGGAGGAAAAATAGGTATTTTTGCTGTCTGGAAACAAAATAGTCCTTTTAGGCTCCAGATCCACATACTTCAGTCACCTTCCCTGACCATCAGATCCCCTTAAATGCTTCTTGATGGTGCCAGCACTCCTAAGCCACTCCAAAGCACAACCCAGCCAGCTTTACTCACAGGCAAGGTGCAAGGACAGTGAGAGGGCAGGGAAGAGGGCTGCAGAGCTCAGGACAGCTCCTCTGTGCCTGTCACAGTGGCTCCTTGCTTGGAAGCTGCCTTTGTGTACCAGGTCCCTCTTGCAGGGGGCTGTAATGCTTGGGCAGACAGGGAGAGAGCAAGGAGGTTGCAGCAGACACAGCAGCCTTAAGTACAGGCTGGAGCAGAGTGTGCAGAGGACAGTGAAAAATGCTAGTGTGGGGCCAAGGGATGGGATGGACAGCAGTGGGGTGGATGGAAGATGGAGCTGTGCAGCTGAGCTGGCACCTGGCCATGGGGCTGTCATTTTGCCAGCATCTCCCCCACTGTGGCTGTTACATGTCCTCTGCCCCTCCAGGCTCTTCCCATCCCAAATGCTTTCCCTGACCCCCCCTTCTGTAGAGCAGTGCTGTCCTGCTCATACAGGGGTTCAGCTGATGGAGATGGAGGCTTCGTGCTTCTTAGGGCTAGTAGAAATGGTGCAACCGTCCCTGCTTGTTGGCATTTTGACAATGAGAGACTGAACAGTATCATTGGCCAGCATTGCAGAGTACTGCAAGCATGGTACAATGAGGCTGTTATGGCACTCCTGCAACCTGTGGCACCAAACTTAGGTGGTAAAGATGCCTGGTCATCGGCTGGCTGAAGCTTTGCATCCTTGTGCAACCACCAGGTCCCTTTAGTCTTTGCTGCTTGCTAGCTATTAGCATCCTGAGGAAGACAAGTCTTCGTCATCCCTGTCTCAGATGAAGGCTGCGTGTAGTTTGAAATAGAACAGCTTTTTCTCCCCTTCTCTGATAACTTTGCAGGTGTCTGCATTTTCTGAATCTTTTCTCACTTTATCAGGCTTGCATGGTCCAAGCACTGATCCTGTGTTATGAAGATGCCTCCCACCAGCCCATAGGCAGGACTGTAGCATGAATGAGGTCTCAGGTGCTCTTTGATGACCTATAGGATAGAACTGAAGGCTGAGTGTTGAGCTGGGACCTTTATTACCTAACTGCAAACTGCAAATTAGTATGTATCCCCTGTCGAGTAAAACAAGTAAAGTGCTGACAGCTGAGGAGTCAGACAGAACTATGGACAGCCTGCTGAGGATGCTGGTTGCAGCCAAGGCCTTCCAGTCCCTGCTGCTGGAGTAGGGTGCTCACCTGGAAGTTCCAGGAGCCGTGACTCCATGATGGTGTGTGCTGGGGCTGCTAAAGAGCTCCTCAGCCTTGGGACAGTGAGTGTATGCTTCATGAAGCTGATATTCTAGGCTCTGCTATGGATTGAACAGCCACAGTCCTTGCTATTGAATGTGAATGGATAAGCAGGTCAGTTTTACTGGATTGCTCTTAGGTCTGGCACCCTGAAACAAACAAACAAACAAACAAATTATTTCCCCCTCCCCCAAATAAGAATTTGAAAGGTTTAGTTTGTTTCACGTGTAAACTGAACTTTGGAAAGAAAGCTGTGCTGCTAGTGGAATACATAACCCTTGTGTTCTGGCCAGCTCTGCACCAGTTGTACATGTTCCTGGGAGTATGATGATCTGTGCAGGTGAGAGCTCAGCAGGAATGATTGTATCTGTCTGTGCAAGAGCCAGCTCATTCTGTATTTTAAGCTGTGTATTACTAGTTTAATAAAGTAGGTTCCTTCAGCATGCCAGGGAACTTACTCAGCTGCAGCTTACAAAACCTCCTTGTTCTCCCTGAGTACTTTGTGCAAAAATAGATGGACACCAACCAGTAAATCCATCATTAATTTGTGGGGTATATTGACCTGTGAGTGTCCTTATCTGAATGAAGGGCAGTAACAAAAGCTTCCTGGCAACACCAGGACTAGTAAGCCTTGCAAGGCAATGCAGCTCCCTGTGATAGCACACTTGTGCTTTTTGACCTTCACCTCAGGAGAGCTCTGTCTGTGAATGATGTTGGTGACATGGAGCACCAGATGTAACTGCAGCCGCTGCTCCTCGAGGCTGTTTGCAAGTCAACACACCTAAATGTTTGTGCTGGGGTCTTCCTGCAGTGTTCTGGGAAGGTCTTGGTAATAGAGGAAAGCATTTCACTGTCCTCTGCCTGAGAGAAGCTGAAGCAGGGTATTGTTGACCTGGGACTCACCCTAATTCCCGTCTTTTCCTGGGACATCATTTCACAGCCACCCACACACCAAGCAGACGAGCTCTCAGCCACTTCTCTCCCAGTCCCAGTTGCAGTGGCATGGTTTTGGTGCTTCTTCACAAGGACCAACCCTGTATCTCCCTGTATCTTGTTGGGAGGCAGCAGTCCCTTGTCCCAGGCTGTGTATTGTTGGCACATTCGTGGAGCACTGGTACTGCCTCTGACTGCATGGTCAAGGGGAGAGGCAGTACCACACCAGACACAAGGAGCAACGATCCCTGGTCCAAAGCTCTGAGCTAAGGAATGAGATCCAGGCACTCAACAAATAAAACAAAAAGGCTGCTTTTCCCAGTCCAGTTCTGGTGAGGCCAAGAAACAAGCATCCATTACTTTTATAGAAAAATATCGGCAATAAGTGATACCCAGCCTGTGTAGCACCCTTGGGGTCCACATCCTCTAAAATGGCCTGCCTGCACTTAGGCATTTCTTCATTGTGGTTGGGGTTACCTGGGAGCCCTCATGTTGTAACTGTGGAGCTTTAGGTGTAATCCACCAAGTTGTGTATATGAACCCTCATCCCTCTCATTTTCCATAGCTTGTGGGAGCATGGTGCAGTACCCAGCAGCCTGGGCAGGCACAGTGGTGAACACTCCAGCAAGCTGTGGTCCCCCCAGCTCTTTCTGGGTCTCTCCACGAGTTGCTGGGACAACAGCAGCGTGCACCTTGCTGCCAACCTTGACTCTCAGGTTCAGCCTCAGCCAGCTGATGAGTCCCTGGAGAAAGATAACGGTGGAGATACTGTGAGGTCTCTGGGGGAGGGCTGGGCAATTAACAGGTGATTTGTCCTCCATGCTGGGCCACAGATTGGTGCTCTGGGTTCGATGAGGTGGTCTTAGGGACCAAATCTGTAAAGGGCTTGACAGGGAAATCAGCTTGGCAGTCTGGTATTGGCACTGACTCCATGGTCTGCATTTTGGTTTCAGTTCTATTTTCCCCTGCTGAAAAATGTCCATGCTGGCCTGCTCTTGGCCACATACGTGTGCAATGTGCCCACTGCACATTTTCACGTTTGGAAGATATCTGCTAAAGATTTGCTCTGAACAAAGGTTTGTAGCTAAACCCTCTCTCTTGATCTACAGGCACCTAAATGAAGATTTGGTGGATCTCCATGCCCCGTGTTTGCACCAGCAAGCCCAAGGCCTGTTCTTATTGTGCTCAGCCTGCTCAGCTTCAGGTTTTCCTGAGCATCAGCAAGGTCTACCACAAGTGCAGGCATGGCAGCTATGAATGGCTGTCACAGGCAATGGATCTGTAGGTAGGAGACGGCCTGCACAGTCCTGGGGTTCAGGCGAAATGGCTGAGATGTCCTCCGGCACTGGGAGCACAGTAAAAAATATCCTTCTACAGCAATAGGACCAAAATCCTGATGTTTTGTTGGGAGCAAGGCATCCACCAGCCAAGTCCTGGAGTTTCCAGGCTGCAGACAGGTTTCCTTCTGCTGCCTCTCACTGACTCTTAACATCTTCACCATGAGCTGTCTTCACTTCTGGGAAGGTGGCAAATGTCAGTTGGCTTAGAAAGGGTTTGATTTCAGGTCTTGCTGGGAGTAACCAGGGCCAGACCCATTAGAGAGGCTGAGCTCAGGGCTTCCAAATGCAAGCAACAGACTGTGACCAACGGTGAAGAGCTGAGTGCTGAGGATCATCATTCAGCTCAGGCTAAGCAGATCCCCTATTGATTTATTTATTTTGTTTACTCTTTGTTTTTAAGCAAACAAGTTAGTAAATTGTCCTTCTGCAGTGCTTGACAGGCCCCTGCACTGTGCAAGGACCTTCACATGGATCCAGTGGAATCTGGATTTCACTCTGGCATCTGACACCCACATGTCCACAACCTGCTTTGGGCTTGGCCCAACCTCTTCTGTTGTATGACACAAATCATTCATGCGTGATTTCCTCTGTAGCATGAGAATAGTCATCTTGCCAGAGTAAAATACAAAGTATTTCTAAATGAGTTGTTCTCTGGAGAACTCCAAACACATGGAATAAAGCAGTTGTCTTTCCTCAGCTTGCTGAAATTTTGGAATTTCCTTGGTTGGGCTGAAAGACCTGTGATGCCCCATTCATTTTACTCCCCTTGTCATTTCAAGAGAGATATTTAATACCTATCATGGCAATTTGTGATTTTAATTTACATGAAGTTCTGTCATCCCTACTTATACAGCTCATTGAGCATTCAAAAGCTCCTAAGCACAGATAAGTCTAAACATAAAAAGATTTGCACACTCATTTCTTGAGTGAGAAAAATCTAAATGCCTAAAATCTAAATCTCAATGTGTAGATTCGTCTGCATTCCTAGAGCCAGTGGGCATTCCTGCTTTGCTGCGTCGTGATCGGCACATTTTTAGATCTCAGTCCTTCCTCCGGGCTGCCTCCTAGTAAGATTTTATAGCAATTATTATTATGTGAAATATTTTCATGTAATGACGAAGAACTGCTAGAAATAAGTGTGTGACTAAATGAAAAGAGAGGCCTTTTCAAATAGTGGGCATTTAATAGCAATACCTGTTGTACCTGGTTATACAGCTCACAGAACAACTTAGAGACCTGGAAGTAACTCATACAGACTTTTTTAGCTACTAACCCTTGCTGTCCTGGGGCAAACATGAAATATGACAGCTTGCAGACAGCCCTGACTTAGAGCATTTGAAACAATGGCTGCTTGCAAATGGTTTTAAACTTTCCAGTATGCTCCTGGTGCAGTGCAGTGTGGATGACAGTGACTGTCTCACAGCAGAGGCTTCCTGTGGTTTATTGCTTGTTGCTAATTGTTTTCCTGCACTATCTGCTCCCAGCTGGGCAGCCGAACTAGTCAGAGAAAATAGGGACAGTGGTTCTTTCTGCCTGGACGTGTAGGGTCTGGTCTACTTGCTTTCCAGTATGCCTGGGAGCAGGATTGACAATTTACTATCAAGACAAAGCCCAAAACTGGTAGTTGGTTTAATGTGTCTCAGCTTTTTGTGGACACTCAATACATTCTCTGTGCTGAGTTCAAAGGGCTGATCACAGGGGATGCATGCTATAAAATTTTTCCCTCATCCTCCAGGCTTAGGGGGATTCTATGAATTTGTGTTTCATGAGATGTGTGACTATAATGTCAACTTAAACTCACCTTAAATGAAATTAAGGGCACAGAATATGTTTGTCAAAACACTAGTGATGATGACACTCGTGAAACCATGGGGTCAGTTTTCCTCAAGCAATTGCAAACAGGGCCAGACACCAAGTCTGAAAGACAAGGTAATATCCTTGATGTCTCAGAAACAGCTGTCAGTGCCCCAGAGAGTTCTGCCTGGAAGTGGTGCTCTGGTTGGTTGCAGGAGCTATTTGTGTTAAGTTTCTGACTTCACACAAGCCCCATGGGCTTTGGTCTGGTGAGGGGAGTTTGGTGCTGCAGCTTTGGATGAGGTGTGCATGCAGTGTGGAGGGTGAGTGAGTGACACTGAACAGTGACAGAAGATGACTCTGGGCAGAGGAACCCTTCTGGTCATATGCAGCTCCTGCCAACTGGTGTCCTCACCTGCTCTGCTTCATGCGCTGGATTCCCTCTTCACTCACTGTGCAGCCACTGCCTGTCCGCTTTGTACCAACAAAACCCAGCATTTGCCTTGGGATTGGATGACCTCCATTCAAAGCCCATCCTGGCCCAAAGAGGGGTCATACTCTCTCTGCCAGAAGCCAGGCTCTGGGAGATCTGGGGATTTTGTCTCTTGGAAATGTGCTGCTATGCAGGAACACTGTTGGGCCAGAAAGACAGTAAGCTAGCAGAAACCTGGCTTTGCTGCCTGCTTGTCATGGTGGTCTTCCTCAAGACAGGAGAGCTCAGCTCAGGGTCCTTCCTGAGCCCCAATTTCTCCTGCAGATACGTAGAATTTCTTTACATTTAATTTTTTCTCCATGCTGATTGCCATTGCAATTTCTGATGCTTTTCAGGACATAGACGTAGGCTAAGGTGGACTCAGCGATGGTTTAGTAGTGTGTTCCTGGAAGCCTTTGGCACAGCGTTACTCTGGGGGCGCTGGGGAGGGTAGAGGGGCGTCTGAGCCTGTGTTGGCCATGCTTGCTGCTAGTCCTCGGTATAACCTTGCACAGCCTGCTTCTCCTCAGGCTCAGCTCTGCCTTTCCCCAGGCATGGCCAAGCCTACAGCCACAAGATTTCACATGAAAGTTTTGTTCTGGGTCACACATACTTGGGATTGAACAGAGCAGCACTGTCCTAGCTAGCATGCAAAGACAGTTAGCGCACAGCGTTTTGGTGGCCACTGTGTCCCGTTGCCAATATTGTTCCTAAAAACAGGAACTGCAGTCAGCTGTGTCTAGGGTCCTGATCTGTGATGTGGCTTCTGCAGCTCCTTCTGGCAGTTAGAGTAGTAAACTTCCTAGGGAGTCAAAACAATATTGGAAGCTAAATTTCTGTATCATATTCAGGGATTGGCATTCAAGAAATGTCCATCCCTGGCTAGATTTGGGCATTGTTCTTTGATTAGCCTCTATTTTGCCATGGTTTGTCACATCATACTTCAGTCATGGCCTCTTCTCCCATCATCTCTGGCCCATGAAGTGACGAGAATCCACAAGAACTGCCATAACCAATCATACGTGGATCCTCATCACCTTTTTCCCTTCCCATGGCCTTGCCCTCCACCCCATAGGTAGCTGCTTTGTGTTCCCTTGCTGCTATGCAACTGTGCCCATGTTAGTAGCAGCAGGTCCAGAGGGGCAGGTCCCTTCTGGGCAATTGTTTCTTTGGAATATAGGCAAGTGATAACAGTGAAGTGTCAGCTGTGGTGGTAATTGGCAGAAAAGCATGCTCCCAATAAAGAATCCACAAATAAAAGTTAGGTTCCAGGATTACTAAAATTAGAAAATTATAGTTTACTTTTTGCTGGTCCTCAGCTGGAGTGATTGCTTGTCATGAGAGGAATTGGGCCTTCAGAGAGGCTGCAGCTTAGCTGAAGTCTAAACTTCCACTTTTTCAGAGATCAGAGGTTTCAGCCAGTTCCTTTCTTCTTTCTGCTGACTGATTATTAAGGTGAGAGTTTAAGGAATGAAAACTGATAGCTTGCCCAGACTGCTATGTGCAGTTGAACTGGCTTTTTCATTGCAATCACTGTGGGCAAGTTCCTCCCATTCAAACACCTGCATGAGCTGCTCTAATAGTTCATCGTGTGTGTCCACTCCTGCCCACTCTGGCTGCCCACCAGAGGTCTAGGACAGGCTTCACATTAAAAGGCAGGGGGGGAAATCATGAATGGAGAGAACAGGAAGAGAATCGTGCTTCAAGACTGCAGTCATACTACATGTATCCTTCAGAGATCCTCTCCCTTTGCACACTTCCCCAGGGACATCAACTGCTCCTTTGGGCACCGATCCCTTTCCTTGGAGTCTTGAGGAGCAGCATCTTTTCCTCATTGCTTTTGTACATTCCACCTTTGAAAGACAAATATTCCCTATATCCCTCATGGCACACATCCAAGAGATGGGAAGGGTGTTCAGGTGACTGCTCTCAGAGCACCCCAGCTCAGGAGGGTTGGTGGTTCTGCTTGATGTGATGTTCAGATCCACTTTGCTCAACTCCAAGTGCTGCACAGGGGACCACTATGGCAGGGTCTGTCTTTCAGCTGCAGCCATCAGTAGAGACACTGGCATGGAGGTTTTTGGTGATGCTGCACCACACCTACACAATCACAGAAGGAGAGGATAGAAGCACAGAAGCCATTTGATGCCAAAACCTATTGCTTTGTGGCTGACTCCAAGGTGTAGTACACCAAAGGGAAGGTCATGGCTACAAAGGATGGGAACTCTAACTATTGAGGCAGAGGATAGCATGGTGAGTGCATACCTCCTGGTCCTCCTCCCTGCCCTGCTGAGGGCCCCAGATGTCTGCTAGGGAGGGCAAGGAATACAGGAGGGACTAGGCTGGCTTGGGAAGAAATCTGCCCTGCACAGCACCTGCCCTCTGGCTGGGACTAGCACAGCCTTTAGAGCAAGGAATTGCTCTGGATGCTGTGATGAAGATATCCATTGATTAATTATTATTGATTCAGGTTTTTAAAATAAACCAGTGCTCTGTTAGAGGCTGGGTTGTTGCCTTGCTGGTCACAGAGTTCCTCAACTGCTATTTTTAACCCTTTCTAATCTAACACCATCATATCCATTATTAAATTCCTTTCTTTACTGGTATCAGATCTTGCAGCTACTTTGAAATTCCCCTTTGCCGGTGAAATTATTATCACTGTCACTGGCTGCAAACAGTTTCCTAGAGGAACCTCCAAGTCTTAATCCTGCAAAAACTCTTAATCCTGCAAAAACTCTTAACAAATGTGCCCTGATAACTTATGTAAAATTAGCTGCAACAGAACAAAGCACCACCTCAGCCAAAATCTTGGCAGTAGCCCCTACCAGATTCTTAAGAAAGAAAATAAAGAATAAAGCCGTCATCCATTGGTTCACCCTCCTGCCTCCAGCAACAGCATGACTGAGCAGAGGCTGTAGCAGGCTTATATAGAAGGATTTGGATATTGCTTTCCTGGGGGTTGGCTTTTTCATACCATTTAAGTTTGTTTTTTTGTTTGTTTTTTTTTTTCCTCTGGAGTGTCCTGTGGGAAAGATTGCTATTGCTTAGAATTGGAGTATGTGTAAGTGCTTCCTATTCTCTGTAATTCGCAACATGGTAATTTCAGTTTATCTTTTAGGCAGCCTGGTAGTTTCAGCTTATTTTTGCACAAGAATAAATACTGAATAATTCTTCTTCACTGGGCAAGGTGAAAAGCTGCCTGGAGAAATGACAATGGGATTTTCAAGCTCCTTCATGGTTCAGAGTGGCCCAGATAAAATGCTGCCATCTGTGTACGTTTGTTTTCCTGCATGTCCTCAGACATATCCACAGGCTTTGGGTGTGTGACAGGCAGGACAGCAACAACACGAGCCCAGTAGGCAGAGCTATTTGGTAGGGAGAGAACTCTTGTTTGATTAGGCATGGCAACAACCAGGAGTGGAACAAATCTGTTCCAACAAAGGATTTACAGTTGATGAATTTTGTGCTGTTAGTATCCTGTCTCTGTGGCTTTGAGCAGCATGAGGTTTGAAGGCTGAAAGGTAGACAGGCCAGCAGTTGTACCCCTGGTTATTACAGCCACGAGCAGCAGTGACCTGAAGTTCACAAGCAGCAATAACACGTAGAATGGGCTGGTCCAGCACAAATTTTGGTTGTGTGGTTGCAGCAATTTCGGGACAGTAAATTTACATCCTCTAAATTTGCTGGCATTGTAGAGTTCCCAGCTGGAAGCAGTGTCTCCCCTGTAATAGCCATGTCTTATTTTGCATTGTTGAACAGGAAGGAAAATCTGAATTAGAGCAGCATTACAGATATTATTACTTCTCTGTATTTGTTTTTGCATATGTGTACATGCAAGGGACATCAAGAGCTTCTTAACTGAGGTTAACTCTTTCTTTCTGAATTTCAGATGGTTGCTTCAAACCTGATGATGTATATGCTATGAACCCACTGCTATTTCCCCTGAGAACCAGCACTTTTTGCTACTGCTTCTCTGACACAGTTCTTTTTCTCTTTGACAGATCATGCAAATCAGTAAATCATAACCACTTAGGTAGATCTGTCACTTTGAACTTTATCTCCAACAAAAAACAGGCATATAAATCTTTGCTCTGTGCTTGCTGTCAACAGTGGAAAATCCAATGCCAGGAAGACACAAAATGTGTCATCCAGTACTTTGCAGTAATTATGGTGAGTGGAGACCTGGCTAAGAAGAGGGACTTCTGGATGAAGGTATGAAGAAGAAAGGCCTTGCAGAAGTACAGTTCAGGATGTTATCAGCTCGTGGCTCTGGAATTTACCATTTACACAGAGTGATGATTCTTGGCACTGTAGCTGAGCTGCTAGCACAGTAGCAGGTTGTACAGCACACAGTTGCACACATGATCACCTGAGCTGCAGTATAGTCACTTTTTTCCACCACCTATCCTGTGGTGTTTTCAGCTATTGTTCAAATATTCTCATGGGGTACACTTGACAATCAAATCACTAGCGCCAACCTACTGTTGGAGGTCTTTGGGAATGCCAAGACTGTGAGGAAAGAAAATTCCTCATGCTTTGTACCTTGTTGTACTCCGTAGGGTTTATCTCTGTTCTGCATTTTGCATCCTATTTTCCTGCTTGTTACTTGCCACTGGGAGCCACTGGGCTGGGAGAAGTATTCTTGGCCTTTCTAATTTTGTCCCTGCACAGCCTTACAACATCCTTATAGACCTCCTTAGTGGCCTGCCCTCTTTCCCAAAGGTCATAAACCCTCTTTATTTTCCTAAGCTCTAGCTACAACTCTGTTCAACCAGGCCAGTCTTATTCTGCCCTGACTTGTCTTTCGGAACATGGGGACAGACCGCTCCTGAGCCTTTAAGATTTCCTTCCTGAGGAGTGCCCAGCCTTCCTGGACTCCTCTGCCCTTCAGAACTGCCTCCCAAAGGACTCTGCCAACCAGTGTCCTGAACAGCTGAAATGAGTCCCTTTGTCTGAAGATTCTTTCTGGGGTGCCATGTCACCATAAGACTTGCTTTTCAAGACCCAGGATAGCATTCCAGGCAGAGGCATGGGGCACAGAATATGTCTTCAGCTATCTGGTGGTTATTTCCACCATTGTCTACACATGGTGATTGATGTGTCAGGTTTGTCGGAGTGTGATATAATCAATCTGCCAGGCCTCCCCATATTTATATTTCAGACATCATCCTCCATATCAGGGGCTTTAAGTGCTTGCTTTATTGCAGCACGTTTCACGATCATGAGTAACCTGTGCAATAGCATCCATGGTCAAGTCCACCCCTCTATCACAAACCCATCTATATGTTGCATCTCTTCCTTGGTGGCCTGAGGTGTCTTAGGCCCATTGAGCAATAAATAAATCATCCTTACATTGCCAGTCCAGATCTTGCTGAGCCACTTCAATCTTAGCAGCCTGATCCACCTGCTGGTTGTTTTGATGTTCTTTAGTGGCCTGACTCTTGTTTTGATGTTCTTTAGTGGCCTGACTCATGAGCGTGTACAAGGTGTACTTTTACAACCAGGTTTTTTGTCCCTCCTTGTCCACTACATCCATGCACCTTAGCAAAGACTATGGTTGGCCCTACCATCATAATCAATTATGCCAGTCGCAGTATCATAAAATCATAGAAGGGTTTGTTTGGTAGGGATTTAGTTCCAACAACCCTCCCTCCCCCCGTGAGATAACCTCAGGAGATACTGACTTGTATGCTTGTTGGGAGGAATGGGTTAAAAGTGGAAGATAAGCGAGGAGGATGGGATCAAAATGGAAGACTGGTGAGGAGGATTGTAAATACACTCAAGTGACCTTGCAGCTGGGAATGTGTAAAGTCTAGGGAGTAGAAATGTAGAAAAGCATATCAATTGTACCTACTTCTCTTTGTGCTCTGTGTGCTTGGCAATTAGCATATCTGTGTATAGATAACATCGATGTTTGGTAGACTCAGAGGTACCCTATTGGATGAGCTTGATCTCCTGACCTTGGTACAGAGATCAAAGAAGCACAATGAAGAACACAACATGGTGGAAAAAACTGCACCTGCTTGAACCCTTGATAAAAGCAGGTGTAAATAGCAGGCCAGTGATCTTGTAGTATGGACTGAGCTTAGCAGTACCTCTGTCCCCATTTGTGTGCTTCTGCCCGGGTGTAGCTCGGGGTCCCCCGGTTGGTGAGGTAACAAGAATAAATCTACTCTTTGTGTTTTAGCTGCAAGTCTGTGGTTGTTCCTGCTGCCTGCCTGTGCTGACTCACACAGTGCTCAATAACATCCGCACACACTGCTCCCTCAAAAAGGAAGTGCTTGTTCTTTCTTGGTCTTCTTCATGATGGGGTGAGTATCTTCAGCTTGTTTGAGAAACCTGTAACTTTGATAAAACTTCTCAGTCAGTCCAGCCATTCATTTCCTCCCAGACTGTCCCTGCATCATGACCCTTTCAAGACAGGCCTCCAGTTGGCAGTGACCATCCACTGTTATGGGTCTGTGATTTTGGAGAATCAGGACTGAATCTGTCCCACCAGATGGGACAGATCTGGACGTGTCACTCTTTCAGCCCTCAGGGGATTACTCATGTTTCAGCTCCTGCTGTCTGGAAGCAAAACTTTCCCAGGAGACAGCCTGTATCTTGTTCTCAGCTGCTCACTGCAGTGTTGCAGGATGCAAACCAAAGTCCTGCTTTTGTTCTTACATCATGTTGATTAACCTAGCCCACAGTGTCAAATGACTGGCTACACAGTACAATAACCAACTTCACAGAGCTATAGTAGAACAGCTGTAATTTGCTTAGGAGTAGCTGTGCAAAACCAATGGGAAATTGCTGACTCTTTGCACAGTCTAGCAACCCTAATCAAGGGGCTGTCATTAATCATTCCAATGTATCTCAGTATCAGCTTGGATATGTCTTGTAAGTCTCTCAGCCTTCTTTTCTCCCTTTGGTTCCAAATTTGCTGATTGTTCTTGCCCCAGCTACATAGTCCATAATCTCCTGAGACCCTTTGCTATCTGCTCAAGCACAGTGGGCAGAGCACATTAGGCAGAGCACAGCATCCCTTGCAGTCCTTGGGGACGTGGAGATGTGGCTTTAGTTTTAGCACTATCCTTGCCCCACCAGCTGCTTTCTGCCAGCAATGGAGCTCTCTCCCAGTTCAAAAAGTGGGATTAACTTTATTTTGGTTTAATGCTTTGGCTCTGACTCACTACAGGTTTTGCAGAATGGCAACTGGGAGACACTGGCTTTCCACTTGGCAGCCTTGAGTCACCAGGCTGATCGTATCTGGACACTGGTGCCTGCACTGGCATAAAATGACATGCTTGTAGATCTGGTCTGGCTAGGTTGGAGCTGACGGACCTGGGAGCACAAGCACAGTCATGGCCGGCTGGTGGCAATGTGGCTGTATGGAAAGTCTGTGGTCAGCTTTGTATAATGTCAACTTCATGCAATAAAAACAAAACAGATTGAAAGTAATGTGCAGCCACAGTCAGAAAACTTCACAGCTCAAGTTACTGCATGGAAGCTTGACCCATGCTGAGCTGTGATGGTTCAGACCAACACAAATGGGAATACATCACTACTGGAGAGCCTCCAAGAAGCACACAAAGCTGTGTCCGACATCCCTACCACTCAGCCTGCCACCCTATCCCAACAGGGAGATAGTTTCAACCAGTTGTTTGGGTTCCTGGTTGAGTCTCCACCTGGTGACGCTACGCTGTAGGAACCTGAGCTTCATCCTATGGCACCATGACAGGGATGAAGCCTTTTTCTTTATCGCCAACCCGATTTTTAGGTTAGCAGTCCAGGACGGGCTGTTCACACCACACACACAATTGCACTTTCTTGTGATAGGCTGGGGAGAGGTTATGCTTGCATGGTTGTACTTGGCAAAGCCAGACTGCTGTGAGTTATAGGAGGAGTCAGCTTAGCTGGTTAGGCTACTGGAAAAATAATTTACCTGTGAATGAATGGTTGTGCCTCTCATCTGTCAGATGAATCAACTCGAGTCTTCACCCGTAGAAGTACAAGACATACCTGAGAATGGGGTCAGGAAACTGTGACTGTGACAAGGGGCAAGAGTGAGCATCAGATCCATCCCCTATGGGTGTGGGAATGCATTTAGTGGAAGCACTTTATAAACTACCTAACACACATTCCCTCCCCTGACCACTTTTTCCTGACAGCTAACACTGCTGCTGTGCATCAGTCCAGCTGAATGTGAGTTCCTGAGGGAGATGGACTTGGCCAGCTCATGAAGACAGAAAACTTTTCTCTGGGGGTGTTTTTTCCCCAGACAGGTCCACGTGCAGATCTGATTTTCATAAAGCACTGAAAATAAAACAAAGAAAAATGTGGCATGAAAATAATTAAGAATGAAAGAATTATATACCAGTAGAACAAAGAAGATGTTAAATGAAGGTGAGTAAGTTGGGGAGGGAATTTGCAATAGGAGGGAAGAGGAAAAGAGGCCTCAAACATCCATAATACCAAAGAACCACTCAGAAACAGACAGCTTCAGCAGACAAGAGATGAATATCCTCCTGGCGGCAAAGAATTAGTGTTTCACTTTCATGAAGTTCCATGCCCCCCTGTTCTCTCCCTAGAGCTCAGGGATGTGGTTGAAAATACAGCAGGCAGCAGAATGTCCTAAGTTCAGGGACAGGTTCCCGCCCTCAGGGAGAGCTTGCCGTAAGTGCAGCTGGGCAGTGCTGGTGGGACCGAGGCTCAGCCTCATGTCCCCAGCAAATTCACAGCTCCCTCCTGGCCCCCCTCTCCTGCACTCTCAGGCCCTGCAGCCTTGACAAGAGTCATTCCCAGAAGGGGCTTGCTCAGAGAGCTCTGGAGGTTGCCAGTGCCAGGAGGATCACTTTGTCATTTGTCTCCCTTCATCAGCAGTGTCAAAAGCTAAAAATAGCCACCTCTTGCAAGAATCCTGCGTGGAGCCATGCCTGCTTGTGTAGATGATACGCTTCCACTAATAGCACTTGAAGACATTCCTCAGCGGGTAGCTTGCCTTCTATATCTCACTGCAATGCGTTGCCGTGTAGGTGCTGGACAACTGTGCTGTGTCCTAAGATGGCAGATGCTATTCTTATCCCAGAAAGGCCTGCTCCGGCACAGCTCCTTTGTCAGCTGAAATGTGAAAAATCAGAAACTGCGTGTGCTCTCACTTGTAAGAGTATAAATCAAGAGTGGCCCCTCTGAAGCCAGCGGAATGACAGTGAGTGAAACCAGTGTCTGGGTGCTCACTCTGCCCTCCTGGGACACGCTGTCCCATCGGGAACATGGCAGCTGCACAAGTACTTCAGTGGTCTGTTGGGGGTGGGTGGGGGCATCCCTTCTCTTGGACATCAACAAATGGAAGCAAAGCCTGTGGACCTGAAAGCTCATATTTGCTGATCATCAAGATGACCCCAGTCCATGAACCCCTTCTCTAGGCGAGGAAGGCAGAGCCAGGGCTTGTTCCAAGCTTCCTGCAGGGCCAGCAGCATTGCAGAAATTCACCTCCCCTCTCTCAGCCATATGGAGCAAGAGCAGCCCATGAACATACTCAGATCTAATACGAAGTTGGGACCCCAGTGCATTGTGATGTGAGTGGCTAAATGTGCCTTCATGCAGCTCTTGTTTCAGAACAAATGAATAACTTGGAAAACAAGACAGAGAGGTAGTAAGAGTACTGAAGTGGGTTCAGAATTGTGCTGGGGATTGCAGGCAGGAGTCTGGCAGGAAGAGACAGAGCTGGATGTGTGTGAAGAAAGAGGGATGAGTGAGAAGAAAGTAGAGTATATGAGGACTAGAAGAAATGTCATCATCAACATCAGCTTTAGGGAAGAGTCAGAAGAAATCTGTGGAAAAACTTGGTAAATACTACAATCATAATCTGCACATGTCCATCTAACTTGAAGTCCACATCAAAAGAGCTTTGTAAAGACTAACTTTAGTTTTGAAGAAATTATTTAATTGTATTTGTTGTTTCAGGCAAAGCAGTATGTTATTTTATTGTGACTGCTCATGGCACATCCAAGCTCATCACTCATGCCCATATACCATACTGCAGTGCAGTCAGCACTTCCCAAACTTAGGAGCACAGGCTACATGGGGAGAATACAGTGAAAAGCCAAGTGTTTCCAGAGGGTTAAAGACTACAGTGACCACTGTTCCCAGATGGAGTCTGGAAGCCCCCAAACACCACCGGCCCTTGGCCACTACTGGCCTGCTCCCCAGGCAGGGAAGGTCCCAGGATCTGCTTTTCTCTTTAGGTGATAAGCGTATGGGGCCCAAGCGGCCCAAGTTTTTGTGCTGCTCCTAGTACAATGGTCCACCTCACAGGTCACTGTGTGAACCCAGCTTGTGGCTACCACCTGTGCATATGTTTTTTTTTTTTTTAAATTGTTGTTGTTTGGCTGGTTGTTTGGTAGTTCTTTTTTTTTTTTTTTTTTTTTTGGCAATTGCAGAATATGTCAAGAAAAAAACAACAATCCCAGAGGTGGAAGAGGAGATGGGAGCAGAGGCTGAGCAGCTCTGAGGAATGCCAGGAAGGTGGGTGTAGGTACATAACAGGGAAAGGACTGACAGCCTCTGCTATAAAGCCGGCTGGATTTTCAGGATCAAAGTGGGACACTGATGTGAGCGAAATGGAAAATGAATTGCTCACTGCTTTATAGAGGATAAGGGTCATTTTGCATTGACACTCTATTTGTGGAGTCAGGCTGCTTGTCACCTGGTAAGGGCTTGTACAAAGGTCTTGAGAAAAATATTGGTCATAGCCATAAAGAAAGATCTCTCAGAGAAAAGGTTAAAATAAATGCAGCTGATGGGGTTCTATAGAGCTGGACTGCAGGAAATCTACTGAGCACAACAGCAGTATTCCAGTTATAGCAGAACAAATTGCTGAAAACATTTCTCTACGGACACTGTTCATCAGTAAAGCCACATTCAGCTTCACACTGTCAGGAGCCCCAGGAGAGGAGGAAATCAACTAGCACCTGAGCCTTGCTGTTTGGGTTTCATGACAATACTCTTACACCTCCAGCAGAGCAGACACCACTGCCACACCATTCCAGAAGTTCCCTGAAGTAGCACAGTACTGCTTGGAGAAATACAATTTAGTACATGTTGAGAGTTTTGAATCAGGGCACTAAGGGGCAAAATCCAGGCTTAGCAAATACATGAGACAGAGAGCAGTGCAGGGTTTTGGGATGGCTCTGCTCTTAGACCCTACAACCAAGAAGACTATCTGGAAAGACATCTCAGGGAGAAGCAGGCACTTTGAGGGACCTGAAAGACTTATTTGGAAGCAAGGCAACATACACCCGTATTGCTTGACAAAGCAGTAACTGACTGAAGTTGGCACTGCACCTTGAGATGAAGCAGATTTGGGGTATATTTTTTCAGGCCACAGTCCTCCTTGAGATGCAAAGTAATTTTCTCTTTTCCTTTGGGCTCAGTGTTCAGTTCTCCTTTGGGATGAACTCAAACCTTTTCAAGTACCTTGTGACAATCCACTTGGAGAGAAAGATCTGTCCCTAAAAGACTTTAGTGGGATGGGCAGGTAATCTCCACAGGACAGGGAATGTAAGCACAGTTAGACCCCCCCAAGTGCTGGTCTTCCACACAGGGCACCACTACCCTGACACCCTGGCTGCTGGCTATGTGATGGCATGTCACCGTCACCATCTGCTGCTGGAGCTGGTCTGGTTTGGTCTTCAGAGGGAGCAGGGACTTGTACGCTTCCCTCTGCATCTCAGATGGATGTAGAAAGCAATTAAAAATATTTAGGCTGACTATCCATGGATAAAATATGAGGCTGTTGACAAATTTCCTGGGGAAACAAAAAGAACTTTTCTGCAACAGAATAAGTTAGTACAGAAAACACCGCTAGAAATTTTTTCTGTGTATCCTATTGGTAACTGCCCTGCAGTGACTCTGGCAGTCAGAAGGTCCTATGGTGTGTCCCAGCCTTGAAGAGTCTAATGTTTAAAGGGAACAGGATTATATAAATTCCAGTACTAGTATATTTCCACTTAGAGCACTGAAACCTGCCCAGAAGTGGGACTTGTTCATCTGTCACAGATGAGTGTCAGCATAGGAAGATATCACTTCATTGCTCTCTTTTTTTAGGATACAGTTGTTCCTAGTGCTAATATTATGCACCTAATCCTGATTTTCCTTCCCTCCCCCTTTTGCCACTTGCTCTCTTTTTTCTCTGTCTTACCCAGAGGTCTCCTAGCCTGCCCACCCCACTCCCCTGCTCTGTAACAAGAGCCCCTCAGCTGCTTAGGTGGTTGATAGAAAGGTCATCCTGAATGTCACCTCCTCGGCCAGCACCCACTGCCCAGATCTGTTCCACTAATGTTTGCTGGGAACACGAGAAGTATGAATAATGCCGCAACTCTGATAGTCAAGAGCTGCTCATCTTCAAATAACAGATTTTACCTGTCTCTCCACTGCTCTGTTAGCTGGTTTGTGCCACTCCAGTCTCACTCACTGTCATTTTACTGAAAGCCACATCTACATTAGCCTTGTAAGCCAGGCTGTATAGTCATCAGTTATAAAAACCTTTTATGCAGCTGAAACCAAACATCAACATCTCTGTCCATACGTTGTCTTTGAGCTGTGCATAGACCAAACCCTATAAAAATCTCTGAAAGGAGTACCAGGGTTAGGAGATAAGCATGCTACCAGATGGTGAATCATTGTCTCCAAACATCAAGTTGGTGCTTAATACTGGCCACAAAAGACAAACAATGTTAGGAATGATTAGGATCAATTGAGAACAAAACAGAAATTGTTGTACTGGGCCCATAAACTACAGTTGACACTATCCACAGTTCTGGCCTGTGCAATTAGAAAGATGATAAAATTGATGGGAGCACTGGAGACAGGCTGTCCAGACTATGATGTTTCAATCTGGGAAAGGAACAGCCAGGTGGGAAGATGATATGTTTACATAAAATTATAAGTACATTGGAAAACATGAAATTGGATTTTCACCAGTCATCCTATATACACTCATTCTCAGAACGCCAGACAGAACGCTGCCCTAAGGTGATATGGCTGTCTATTTATTCTTAATTTTATGGGACTGCTTCTGCATGATGCTTTCTGCTCTGGTTTTCCCATGGCTGATCAAGCCTTACAGAGACACTCGTTATCAGACGGGAGATGGACACACAACTGCTGTTTCACATCCTCTCAAATGGGCTGAGGCTTCTGTATAGCAGCCAACAAAACAAGTTATTTAGAAATAAGATTCTCTGAAGACCTAGGGAAAGGGAAGGAAGGAAGGAAGTGAAAGAAAAGCATACTGTGGCCCATGAGACTAGCTCAGATCTAGTCATCACTCACTTTCATACGGTTACAGGTAGAAGAGGAATCCTATCACGTGCACTCATCCACATGGACCCCACTCTGTGAGCCCAGTTTTAGTCTAATTTTCTGCTATTGAATTACAGTGCATTTGAGTAAATGTACTTTATACCAGGCTATGCATTATAATACTTCACAGTAATCACTATTATTGCATATTTTGGAAAGAGTAAACAAATTAGTAAAAATGGTACACTACTGCTAAGTAAGCATTGGAGGGATTTGGCCAACCTCTTTCAGTGGTTTGTAGGGATAGAACAAGGGGCAATGACCACAAAATGGAAAACAGGAAGTTCCGCACCAACATGCGAAAGAACTTCTTCACGGTGAGGGTGATGGATCACTGGAACAGGCTGCCCAGGGAGGTTGTGGGGTCTCCTTCTCTGGAGATACTCAAGGCCCATCTGGACGCCTACCTGGGCAGCCTGCTCTAGGGAGCCTGCTTTGGCAGGGGGGTTGGACCTCATGATCTCTTGAGGTCCCTTCCAACCCCTACAATTCCATGATTCTGTGATATAAATGTATAGTTATATCTGGGGACTCTAACAGAACTTGCTAACAATGGAATACTAGTTCTTCCTTTTGTGATTCTTCAGTGTGCAGGTTTGCTAAAATCAGACTGAGCTGGATACTCAGCAGCTTGTAATTCTTGTGTTGCCACACATGTACCTTCTGCTATTCTCTCATGATACCTTCATCTCCTCCTACTTCTACCTTCATTGACTTCTGCAGGAGAAGTGTTCTTTGGGAGAGAAGCCCCTGCCGTACCTCATAAAATCCAATACTCTGAGTCAGTTTGGAATTTTAGAGCTATGTGTGGCCAGTCTGCTATTGTGCAGAAGGCAGCCACACTTCAGAAGGGACTTGTCGCTGCTGTGAATTCTGTAGCTCTGGTGGTAACTACAGGCACATCAAGATTCCTGAGAGAAGGCCACGATTTGTTCTTGAAAAGGCAGCCCAAGCCACACAAATTGGATGAAGCTGTTCCACAAACACTACTATCAGGTCCTCCCAGATTCAGTAAGAATGCCTTTCATATTCCCAAACATCTCTCTCTTTTTTTCTTTTCTTTTTTTTTTTCTTTTTCTTTCCCTGCAAAGTCTTTTTTTCCTCATCAGATCTCCAACCTCACATTTTTGCTTCTTTCTGCATTCTCATCTCTTACACTGCCATTTTCCACCCATCACTCTCTCTCATTCCTCTCCCCCTCACTCCCCTGACCACAACCTGTCATTGATGGGATTTCCTTCACACAGCACTCACAGCGTTGTGTGCCAGCCTTTCCCTTGCCCATGCTCAGGGTGGGACAGGCACATAGGCACTGTGCCTCTCCCAGCTGCACCAGTGCATGCAGGGCCATGGTCTGTCACAGGAGTAGCACATCCACACAGGCATTCCTGGTCCCTCCTGGTTAGGACATCAGGGCTACCAATCACTTGAAGAGGAGTAGCTGAAGTGACCTGTCCACAGGCACAGGAGACACAGCTCTCCGAGAAGACACCTAAGCCTGCTCTCCAGGCCCAGGATCATTGACCCAGAAGAGGAAGCTTCCTACCTGAGCAGAAGCTGAGCAGCTCTGAGATCTCTCCAGCCTTTCAGGGCTCAATAGCAGGGAGTATAAGAGCATCCCTGTTGAAGGGAATGTCTGCTCTATCCTGTGAGCATTACAGGCTTTGCGTGTGGGGACATGTAAGTTACTGAAAGCTGAGATGGTTAAAGGCTTCTTAGGCTTCATAAAGGGATAGCAGGACCCTGCTTGTGCTTCTGTCTCTCATTATTGGCAGTGACACAGAATATACATTTTTCACATACAAGGTTTCCCATGTGTACCTTGTTTTTGTTCTAGTCACATGACATGTTTCACCAGCTTGAGGTGTCTTGTGCTTTAGACGTATTCACCATAGGGATGGTGAGAAAGATCTCAGGTGTGACACACTACACAATCCTTTGATCTCACCTAGAACAACCATTTGTGTAGTGTTATTTCCCTCAACGTTATGTTATGGTCAGAAACAGCACACAGTGGTGATCTTAGCTGCTGTTCATTATACCATACACAACCTTTTTGTCATGTGGTATGTTGTGACTCAGAATGAAGAAGTTTTGTCCCAGATCCCTAAATTCCTGTAAGAGGGCTTAGGAAATTCTTACCTTAGGTAGCACACAGCCACCATGTTGAAAGTATCAAGCCTGTGGTTGCAAGAGAACTCTCCTGTACTCTACCTGCCCTGCTGCTCCTCACCTGCTGAAACTTCTCTGATGTGATGTGATGCACTTTGCTGCTCCAGTGAACTCCACAGTTGTCTGATTCTCCCCGCATATTACACTGTTATACAGGGACTGAAAGCTACCAAAACCTACTGTTGCTGAGGACATTTGCAAACAACATAACGGAGAAGTGGTTTTCTCAAATCAGTGTTCTGGAGGGGTCTTCTTTGACAAGCTGAATGGAATTAACTGCTTCCAACAGTGCAGAGAGATGAAAGATTCATGCCCAATAGTTGACTCCAGAAGAGCTGATGTTGACGAAGAGCTGAGGTTGTTTTTCAGACCTCAAGGAAAATCTTCATGACAAGACATGAAGCTGCAGATATCTGCCCAGCTTTCAGCTGTTGTTCACTTGGATAAAGAGGTAAAGATTGGATAAACAGAGGGAACCTCTACATTACAGCCACAGAAATATTTTGTAAAGGGACATTTGGAGGGCTTTTATTCAGTCTCCCAATTCAAGATGTCTTGCTGATATCAGTCAGGTTAGTCATGGCTTTGATTAGCCACGCCTTAGGGACAGAGGCTCAGCCACCTCTCTTGGGTAGCCTGTGCCATTACGGCATTACCTAATAGTGAAGAATTTTCCTAATGACTTACTGGAGCCTCTCCAGATGTGATATGTGGTCATCATCCCTTGTTACATTGTCTGCTACTAATGAGAAAAGTTTGGAACATTGTACTTGTAACTGCCCCTCATGAAACTTAGACCTTTTTTCCTCAGATTAAATACACTCAAAATCTCCTCATAGGACTAGTTTTCTAGATCATCTTGGTAGCCTTCTGCTGCACCTTCTCCCGTTAGTGCACAACCTTTTTGAACAGGAGAGCCCAGAAGTGGACAAACCATTTCAGATGACAACCCACCAGTACCAAGCAAGAGGGTTAATGGTTTCCTACAATCAGCTGAACATGCTTTTAACATCATCCAGTACTTTGTCATGTTTGCAGCGAGAGCATTCATTATTCTTCTGGGCATCCACCATAACTTCCAAGTCCTTTTTGGCAAGGCTTCTGCTGAACTAGTCAGTTCCCAGCCTGTACTGACACCTGGGGCTTATTCTTTTCCCAGATGTGAGCTTTGTACTATTCCGCAACAATCTTCATAAGGTTTTTGTTGATCCAGTCTTAATGTTGTTTCTTAAAGTTTCATAATGTCCCTTTGGAATGAAGCTCTGTCATTTGTCATATCATCTACTCTGTCTAACTTAGTGTCATTCAAAAATTTGGTGAAGTCGAATTTTGTGTCATCATGAGTGGGCTTCTTGAATTCCTCTCAATTGAATATGTTTTGCAGGGGAAAAAAATCCTCAGGAAGCCAGTGATCTTCTGTCTTTGTGAAATAAGCACGTGGGGAAAGTTGGTGGGAAAGAGGAGTCAAGTGAGACTGACTCAATAAGGTTAAAGTCAATGCAGCTAAAAAAAGCTGTAAATAGTTGAAGCTTGTGATACTGCACTGTTTTAATTTAGAAATTAAAATTTTACATATGTACCTATCATACAGGTACATTTGCATGTTTCCAGCTTGTAAGCTGAACTGCACTGAATGGGAATGGAAGAGAAGTTCTCAGTAGCCAGCGTTTGGCAGTCTGTAGGTTCTTCCACATCCTCACTCCAGTCTAGTTGCCCATCTAAAAAGCATCTTCTCACTCTTTGTCTCTCAGCAACCACAGGGCTCAGGAGAAGAAAATAACATATCTTAAGGGCTGGCAGAAAGTGAGGCAGCTGCCTGATCTCCATCTCAAGAGGGATCTATTTTCAGTACGCCTGAATCCTCTCCCCCACGGAAAATGTCAGCACGCCGGTGCCTTGCCCACATCACATTGCTGTGCAGGACAGTCTGTATCCAGAGATGGCTTTCAGGTTGCCTCTTCTCTTTTGACTGTGCTGTGGTTTGCTTCTGGTCACAGCAGAGTCTAGCCCTGCAGAGATGGAAACAGGATTGACAGAAAGTTCATGACTGACAGGCAACTTTTGCATTTTTCCTTTTGCATCATGACACTTGCAAAAATATTTTCTTATTCTAACAATTTAAAATGCTTGTTCTTCTAGAGGGGTTGTTAGAATAATCTTGATATTTAGTTTGCAAAGCACTGCATTGTTTAATGCTGAATACTGTCAGGCCCCTGCACCCCTGTTGGTCTAAGCTACAAGGATTATCTTTGTATTATGGTGCAGCTGACAGAAGAGTAAGCAGACACACCTGGCATCATCTATAGTGGCTGCTTTATGGTGAAGGTAGATCTATTTAATGTGAAATACATACGCTTTAGCTGAACTCAGTATGCAAAGTGTTCTCAGCATGAGAGCTACACCTCCATATACAAGATCTTGGAGAATTTTCGTAGAATCATAGAATGGTTTGGGTTGGAAGGGACCTTAAGGATCACCCAGTTCCAACCCCTCTGCCATGTGGTGGTTTTACCTTGCTAGACTGCTGAACTCCACCACAACTGCTCTCTCAATCCCCCTCCTCAGAAAAGGATGGGAAGAAGAAAAGGAAAAAAATAATTTAACTAAAGGGAAAAACAAACAAACAAACAAACAAACAAAACAACAAACAAACCAAGAAAAGGCTGTGTGGAAGCACAGAGGAAAGAAATTACTCTACTTCCCACCAACGAGCGATGGTTGACCACGTCCTCAAAGCAGGGCCTCAACGCATGTAGCCGTTGTTTGGGAGGACAGACGTTTTCACAACGAGAGCCCACCCCTCCCCTCTTTTTCCTTTTTGCACCTTTTATTGCGGAGTGTGACATTATATGGTAGGGAATATCCCTTTGGTTGGTGATGTTCCTTCCTCACCTCTTGCCCACCCCCAGCCTGCTGGCTCTTGAGGGGTTGGAGGGAGTCCTGATGCTGTGCCAACATTGCTCATCAGACACAACACTGGTGTGATACCAATGCTGTTCCAGCTACAAGTGCAGTGCACAACACAGTATGGGCTGCTGCAGGGAAAGTTAACTCCATCCCAGCCAGACCCAGTACAGATGCCATCCACTAGATCAGGTTGCCCAAGGCCTCATCCAACTTGGTCTCAAACACCTCCAGTGATGAGGCATCCACAACTTCGCTGGACAACCTGTTCCAATGCCTTAACACCCTCTGAGCAAAGAATTTCCTCTAACATCTAATCTGAAACTCCCCTCTTTTAGTTTAAAACCATTCCCCCTTAGAATCATAGAGTCATAGAATATCCTGAGTTGGAAGGGACCCATAAGGATCATCAAGTCCAACTCCTGGCACCACACAGGTCTACCCAAAAGTTTAGACCATGTGACTAAGTGCACAGTCCAAACACTTCTTCAACTCCGACAGGCTTGGCGCAGTGACTACTTCCCTGGTGAGCCTGTTCCAGTGTGCGACCACCATCTCAGTGAAGAAACTCTTCCTAATGTCTAGCCTAAACCTCCCCTGCATCAGCTTGACACCATTCCCACGGGTCCTATCGCAGGTCACTAGAGAATAGATCGGGGCCTGCCCCTCCACTCCCCCTTGAGAGGAAGCTGTAGACTGCAATGAGATCTCCCTTCAGCCTCTTTTCGAGGCTGAACAGGCCAAGTGACCTCAGCCGCTCCTCATGCGTCTTCCCCTCTAGTCCCTTCACCATCTTCATGTAGCCCTTGTCCTATTATTACCTGTCTGAGTAAAAATTTGCTTTGTGTCTTTATTATAAGCCCTCTTTAAGTATAGAAAGGCTGCAATGAGCTCTCCCCAGAGCCTTCTCTTCTTTAGGCTGAACAGCCCCAACTCTCAGCCTTTCTTCATAGGAGAGGTGCTCCAGCCCCTTGATCATCTTTGTGGCCCTCCTCTGGACCTGTTCTAACAGCCCCATATCCTTCTTGTGCTGGGGGCCCCAGACCTGAATGCAGGACTCCAAGTGGGGCCTCACAAGGGCAGAGCAGAGGGGGAAAATCGCCTCCCTCTCCTGCTGGCCACTCATCCTCTGATGCAGCCCAGGATGCTTCTGGGCTGCAAGAGCGCTCTGCTGGCATATGTCAAGCTTTTCATTCACCAGAACTCCCAAGTCCTTCTCTGCAGGAGAGGTCTCAGTGAGTTCTTCTCCCAGTCTGTACTCATGTCTGGGATTGCCCCAGCCCACATGCAGCACCTTGCACTTGGACTTGTTGAACCTCATTCAGTTTAGTGGGCCCACTTCTCAAGCTTGTCCAGGTCCCTTTGGATGGCATTCTTTCCTTCTGTTGTATCGACTGCACCACTCAGATTGTTGTCATCTGCAAACTTGTTGAGGGTGCACTCAGTCCCACTATGTCATTGATAAAGATATTAAACATTACCGGTCTCAAGGCAGACCCCTGAGGGACACCACATCACTGGCCTCCACCTGGATATGAAGCCATTGACCCACTCTCTGGGTGTGGCCTTCAAGCCAATTCCTTATCCACTGAATGGTCCACACTTCAAATCCATCTCCCTCAAATCTGGAGATCAGGATGTCATGTGGGAGTATGTTAAAGGTCTTACAGAAGTTCAGTAATATGACATCAATTTTGCTAGATTTCAGTAAACCTTCAGAGTCTTGATTGATACAAATCCCCTTTCAGGGTATGGTTCACTCCAAGATATTAAACAAAGCCCACATGCCCATAATCACATTATGCTAAATTTGGGTTTATACTAGTACTGAAATATTAATAAAGTGCTAGTAATGTGGCTATATGTCAATGCTTGTGATAGGCACAAAAAATCAGATTACAGTTCTATGCTAAGAACAGTTTCTCCTTCTCTGAGCAGATGTCAGTACACATAGCTACACTGTGGATTTGTATATGCACACAAAAGTGTTCTGCTAAAGGAGGACCTCCTCAAACACCTGATACAGAGTTAGTTGGGAAAGTATGTCCTGCAATTCTTTTATGCCCTGAGCAATCTGGTAGCATTCCCAGCCTTCCCTGTAGGATGAGACTGCCTGCAGTTTTCTGAGTTCTCCTTTGAAGGGTTATATTTTTTATCTACAGGTAATCTTCAAGAACTCTTTTTATGCCATATGTGCATGGCAGTCAGTTGCTTTCCTTCCCTTGACCAGTGCCTATGGTTGGTTGGGCTCTGGACTTTTGAGGCAAATTCCCATTCTCCTCAACCAGAGACGGTGTCATTTACCCCTTTATGATAACAGGTTTCCAGACTCCTCATGAAGTGTTGTCCTCTGTGTCAATGTATGTTGGGTAGAATAACCCAGACCTTCCAAGCTCTTGTGTAAATACTTTATCATTCTGCTGTCTGCAAGGTTCCTTGGTAAAGAGATGTTCTCTCTTGGAAGTTACCTCCTTAATATCTCTAACACATGCTAAGGAAAGTGTTTGACTTTGGTTTCCGTCAGTAAATCAAGCTCTTCATTACCACAGCCATCTTTTCACTTAACTAAGTGGATGTTAAGTTGATCCTGTTACTCCATCTGCACAGAACCAGTTCCTGCAGATGATTCTTAGGACTGTTTAAGAAATGGTAAAATATTGAAAACTTCAGCAAATACATAAAGACTAACAGGTTGGTTGTAAATTTGAAGAGCTATTGGGAATTCACCTTTGTTGATTCACCTGCAGTAATCAGTGCACTCAGACAATGCAAACCATGATAGTACTTTAACCAAAGAGTGGCTTAATTCCTGTTATCTTTAGATCAGAAAGGATGTGATTTCATCCTTTTGGGTGTGGTAGAACTGTGCAGTAGTTTGCTTGAAAGATCCATACTTACATGACCAAAAGTTAGAGGAGATACTGCTTGAAGATATTTTAGTACAAATATGTGAACTGACTGTCATTCAAAGATGTGTTCCCTTGTCTTCAAGAACTGATGTCTACGTGAATGTCTATCTCCCTCTTCCTTGTCACTTCTACCTCAGAGTCCCAGAGGAGTCCCGAAGTCTTTCTGATTCTGCAGTTGCTCAGGACCATTTAACTTGAAGTGTTCTCTATACTATTGATATATATGCACAAATAGGTACTACTTAGTCAAAAAACAGAGGTCAATACTGGGTCCAACAGTGCAGATGAAGGATGGAGTCCTTCACCTGGGGAGGAACATCCCCAGGCGACAGTACATGCTGGGGACTGACCAGCTGGAAAGTGGAAAGCAGCTTTGCAAAAAAGGACCTGGGAGTCCTGGTGGACAACCAACTTGAACATGAGCCAGCAACATGCCCTTTCCACAAAGAAGGAGAATGGTCATCCGGTTTGCATAAGAAGTGTCACAGAAGGTTGAGGGAGGTGATCCCCTCTACTCAGCACTGGTGAGGCCACACCTGGAATGCTGGGTCAAGTTCTGGGCTCTCCATTACAAGAGACTACATGGACATACTGGAGAGAATCCAACTAAGGGCCAGAAAGATTATGAAGGGACTGGAGATTCTCAGCAATGAGGAAAGGCTGAGAGATGGACTGTTCAGCTTTGAAAAGAAAAGACTTGGAGAGGATCTCACAATGTATAAATACATGAACAAAGGATGTAGAGAAGAGAAAACCAGGCTTTTTCCAGTGGTGTCCAGTGACAGGACAATGGGCACAAACTGAAATGTGAGAGGCTCCTGCCTCAGCCTGAGGGGAGCAAACCCCTAGCTCTCCCAACCTGGGTGAGGCTTCTCAGCCATCTTTGCTCCTCCCAGGCCTTGCTCTTTGTGTGAGGTCTTCTGAACTCTGCTCTGAGCTGCCAAGGCCCTCCTGTCCCCTCCTAGGCCACGACCTATAACCACTGTGTTGTTGGGCACCACTTGGAAACCCAGCACCCTGGCTTGGACTGGGTTTGGGCTCCAGGCTTGGGCTCAGATGCCCAAAATGTGGGTGCTCCAGTGCCAGAGCCTTCCTTGGAAAAGGCCTTCATGCACAGAGCAGTGCCTGATGCTGGGTATTACATCAGATCCCATGAATCATCTTTCTAACCTTGTCCCTGTATTACCCACTGACATCTTTTAATGACCAAAATGCCAGTGACCAGGAGAAAAGTTTGTTGAAATCTGACTGGATTTAAAGCAGCTTACATGACAATGCCCATTTCCTATATTAGTCACTCTCCAGGACATCCAGCAAATCCCTCTTTCCCACACTATCAGCACTCAAGGGGCATGTTTGCCAACACCAGTACTCTGGTATAGGTAACACAGTGTTTTTTGGACTGTGTGAATGTGTGGAAGACATATGTGATGAGATGGGAATGCTGGACTAAGGATGTATCCGGCACAGAGCATCTGGGACTGCATGCTGAGGTGAAATTTGTGTGTATGTGTCTAATTATTTCTATAGGTGTGACTGACTAGAGGGATTTTTCTGTCAATTGTAGGTAGGAAAAAAGATGTGGGGGCCTTTTGTTAGATCAGAGTTATCTTTCCTTGAGTTATAGGCAGGTAAGACCTGGATAAGCTTAAAGATTTTCGGCAAAAGAATGGAGCATCTCTTGCTCACTGGCACTGACCTGCAAATCAGAAGTCTCAGGAGGCTGTAACCTCTCCTACAACATGAGTTGGTGCATAAAGTCACAACAACATTTCTTGGATAATCTCTCAAATTTTGCAATCTGAAGCGTGTACAGAGGCACAAATGCACACGACTCAGTGTGTATGCTCTTCCTGATACCTCTGAAGTTGCCTCACATCTCTCTCAGAGACACCATCCTAAAAACCCAGTTAGGACCAAGTCTCTCACTACTGTGGCTTGTGGCTGAACATGCTGCCGTACTTTTAACCCTTGTAAGACGTTCTATGCCTGCACTTCTGCTTTCAGGATTTTACCATCACAACTGCCAAAGCTTTTGAAAATGCTAATTTATCTTTTAACATCCTGTTTTATCTATTGTACTGCTGGGTTAGCTGCAGCACACACATACCAAGCAATCCTCCCTGGGTCATACACTGAGTCGGTGGGAAAGTCAGCAATAAGTCTGCATCCAAGTTCTCTAAGTGCTTTGACTAGTCCGGATTCCCTCCTTAACACCCTTGTCAGATTGTTTATAGAAGATGTATTCATATAGTCAGTAAGACATCAAAATTTTCTAATTATATCTAGTCATGTCAAATGACAATTATGCCCTTAGTTCAGTTTGCCAGACAATGCTTTACCAAAGAAGGTTTGCCAAAAATTTTTTGACCGAAGAAAGAGTAGGCATCTGCAGCATCTGCAAATGAGATCGTATATAATATCCCTGCAGCAAGTCTGCCCTGTCTTCACGGAAAGCTTCAAGGTAAGTGTATGGGATCTGCGGGCTTGCAGGAAGGGGATGGTGTCCTTATACACCACAGTATTTGTGCCTCCAGTGCTCATTTCCATGAGTGGACTCAATTTCTCTGCTCAAGTTTTAAATCTGCTTTCAAGACACCTGCACATTTTCACTCTGGAATTCTGTGCAGCAGCAAGTAGGGAATTGCCATTTGTGTTTTGCAGTACTGACCAGCTGCCAGGGTGCAAGCCACCAACCTGGTGTCACGAGAGGTAAGAATTTGATTTATTAATTCTTAGAGGGCAGAGAAAGATCTTTTTGGGTGGGATTTCTGTATGGCTGCATGAATGGTCACTGTTTCACCTTATAATCAAAACCAGCGTGATTACAGTAGGCAGGTGGTGGGGTACCCACAGCTGGTAAGGTTTTCAAGTGACTGTGTTTGAATCCTCTGACAACTGATGTAAGACCAGAAAATTCCCATGGGGATATTCTTCACCTTACTTAACTGACCAAACAGGGAGTGAGGCGTGCTGGCTTCACATCATTGTTATGGCAGCAATAGAACAGGACTAAGATGAACAAAGGTGGAAAAAGTGCAAAATTGTACATCCTACCTCAGAATGTATGAATTAATAAATCATCTGAGCATACAGAGATTCTAACCATCTTTGCAAAATGCAAGGCTCTCTCACGTACCCATTTTCTTTATCCAGACAAAAAAAAAAAAAAAAAAAAGAGACTTCTTAACTGTTGAACAGAGGGAATAAATTTCACTAATGTAGATAGAGAATTTTCAAGTGCAGTTGGCTAACTTAGCTATCCACATGTTTAACAAAACATCTAAAGAAGTATTCTTGTTTTCTAAAGTTTGGAGAACTCACCTGCTCCTGGATGTTTTTTTAAGGAAGTATTTATCTGGGAGCTTCATACAAGCGTAGCAATTCCAATTTCAGTGCTTGAATTTTGTTTCACTCAAGTCAGAACTTTGGGGCTGGGATTATTTAGATATTGTACTTAACAATGACAAACGCATAAACAAATTAAATTACGGCAGAGTACTAAAAGATAAAAGACTTGCCCTTTTCTTCTGTTGGCAACTTCAGTAGCAAAATTCATTAATTTCCCATGGCCTTCCTTTTACCATCGGAGTTAATAAGTAAATGCCCCATTGGTTCAATATTTTCCAGGACTGTAGGTCTCCTATACTACAGCTTTTCAGAAATGTTTCTCCACTTTTACTCTTTTCAACAAAATGTTCCACTTGTATTTCTACTTCTAATAGCGAAGTCTTATTAAGTCTTATTAAGTCTTATTAAGTCTTATATAGTCTTATTAAAACTTGCTAAGTAGCTTCACTCTCATCTTACAGATATGGTATTCTTAAAAAGCCAAACTTTCAGTTGTGCAAGGTGATTAGATATTGCTCTCCTAGAAGTCTGAAGAACTAGGCTACATCAATTATATCCTCATTTTCTAAGTAACCTAAAGATTAGGATCTTCAGATAGGTCATTACAGATGTTCCAAATATTAGATTGTGATGAGAAAACAAGGAACATGATGTAAAAGATTTCCCAGTCTTACAGAATAGACATAAATAATCAATGCCATATTACTTCTAGCCATTAGAGTCTTCTGCTGACGTGCCTTCGGTAAAGCACAGACATGGCCTCTGCAGATGCTGAGATGGCTGTCTTTGGGGAGGCGGCTCCCTACCTCCGAAAGTCAGAAAAGGAGAGAATTGAGGCCCAGAACAAACCTTTTGATGCCAAGTCATCCGTCTTTGTGGCCCATCCGAAGGAATCCTTTGTAAAAGGGACAATCCAGAGCAGGGAAACAGGGAAGGTTACTGTCAAGACTGAAGCAGGAGAGGTAAGAGAAAAGGAATCTTCAGATCAATATTTGATTCACACTGAACTTTTAGCTGACATATGCAGACATATTCTTTCATTTCCTTGGCAGACTCTGACCGTGAAGGATGATCAGGTCTTCTCCATGAACCCTCCCAAGTATGATAAAATCGAGGACATGGCCATGATGACCCACCTCCACGAACCCGCTGTGCTGTACAACCTCAAAGAGCGTTACGCAGCCTGGATGATCTACGTAAGTACCAGCAGCTGCATTCCTTTGGGTAGCTGGAAGGCCTGCTGTGCCAGGCTGAGCAGAAGCCAATGTGCTGTCTCCCTTCCTCGCAGACCTACTCGGGTCTCTTCTGTGTCACTGTCAACCCCTACAAGTGGCTGCCGGTGTACAACCCGGAGGTGGTGTTGGCCTACCGAGGCAAAAAGCGCCAGGAGGCCCCTCCACACATCTTCTCCATCTCTGACAATGCCTATCAGTTCATGCTGACTGGTGAGTGCCTGATCTCATTCAAAGCAATCTAAACCAAAAAGCCTCACGGCTCTTACTGGAGCATGTGACAAGGCAGCTACAAACACCATGGAGCTGAGTGAGAGAAATTGACAATTGCAAGACAAACTGTACCAGAAGCATGCATACATTGAGCACTGTGTGCTATTGTACCCAATTCTACACTCTCCCATCACAGACATAATACTGAGCTCATATTTTTTTTTTTTTTTCAGTGAGGGAACAGAAAGCATACAATCTTTGTATGCATACCATACAATATGGTATGTATGATTGTATGATACCATACAATCTTTGCTTTGAACACAGGTAGTCAGTTTGATTTGATTCCTTGATGAGAACTGTGTGAAGGGCAAGTGCATACACAGTTTGTCTGAGGACCATGTGCATCTGAGAGTTGTATGGGTCCAGCAGAGCTTGTATTTACTACTGTTAGGATGTGGAAGGAAATTCAGTACTGTCTTCTAGGAGTTACTGTTTGGACTTTCTGGAGAAGCCCCAACTTACATTTACAGATTTACTTTTCAGTCAACTAACTCAGTTCTATTCAGGACAATGGCTAAAAACTTTCATTCTGCCTCTTTCACAGACCGCGAGAACCAGTCAATCCTGATCACGTAAGTACACTTCCTGCTCGGGTCCCTGCAGGGCTACCCTGGACCAGGGTGTCTGCTGCCTGACCACACTCTCTCTGCTTCTCTATTTCATTTGGCAGTGGAGAATCTGGTGCAGGGAAGACTGTGAACACAAAGCGTGTCATCCAGTACTTTGCAACAATTGCAGCTAGTGGGGAGAAGAAGAAGGAGGAGCAGTCTGGCAAAATGCAGGTACATTAATAGGTAGTGGCTTGAATCAGTGTTTTTTTCTGTTCCTTGTTTTTGGAAAGTATATCGAGGAATAATTATTGTCCTGTAGGGAACACTTGAGGACCAAATCATCAGCGCCAACCCACTGCTGGAGGCATTTGGAAATGCCAAGACTGTGAGAAACGACAACTCCTCGCGCTTTGTGAGTTGTAGCTTTGGACAAAATCCCTCCTAACAGTAGTGATGAGGCTAGTGGCATTCTTACATAAAGAGATGTCAAAAGAATCTATCCAGGCTGAAGTGGTTCTTTTTCCCCTCAACAGGGCAAATTCATCAGAATCCACTTTGGGGCCACAGGCAAACTGGCTTCTGCTGACATTGAAACTTGTAAGTGACATCCTGGCATGATCACACCCCTTCCTAAATTCCTACCTCCGTGTGCTTTCTTGTGCCTATCACTTTCTACCTTCCTTACCAGATCTGCTGGAGAAGTCCAGAGTCACTTTCCAGCTCAAGGCAGAAAGAAGCTACCACATTTTTTATCAGGTCACCTCCAACAAGAAGCCAGAGCTAATTGGTAGGAGGCATCACTGAGCTTTTTTTGGAGGAAGATCACTGAGCACCAATGAATTACACTGTAGAAACAATGAAATTTAACCCATCAACATTTGTTTTCAGAAATGCTCCTTATCACTACCAACCCATATGACTACCCTTTTGTGAGTCAAGGTGAGATCACTGTTCCCAGCATTGATGACAAGGAGGAGTTGATGGCTACAGATGTAAGTAACTTGTGAAACAGGCAAGCTGGTACAGGTCATACATCATATAACAGGCAAATATTCCACTTTACTGATTCTATTACCAGAGTGCCATTGACATCCTGGGCTTCACTGCTGATGAAAAGACTGCCATCTACAAGCTGACAGGGGCTGTCATGCACTATGGGAACTTGAAGTTCAAGCAGAAACAGCGAGAGGAGCAGGCAGAGCCAGATGGCACAGAAGGTATTGTCAAACTCAGAAATTAAATATTCTCTGAGCCACTCTGTATGTGAAAGAAACAGAGTCATCTAAAGTTAGATTTTAGGATTTCAAGGAAAACAGCAAGTCAGAAAAAAATCTCACTTCTCCTCACAGTACATCATTTTCTCTGATGTATAATCTCTGGATTTACATATCCTATACAGTGAAAAATTGACATTTTAAACTGCCTTCTAAACAGTGCCAGGAAGCCAGTAGCCATGGATGCCTTTACTGTAACATTACTAGTCATATTTTTATTGGGAATGCCTGGCAATCTTTGTGGAACAATAAAGTGATTCAGCTCTAACAGGATAGGGGGCCATATTTTCATTCACCCTCACCTGTCAGATGTCCAGGGAACTCTGATGAGAGAGGTCGATTTGATTCCTCTCTGTCAGAGCAGGAGCTAGAACCCATGCCTCCGGTTTTCAGAGTCTTCTCTTTTTAAAGAACTAGGCAGAAGTTGGGAAGTGCCATAGTCATGTCTGAAAAAGGATGAAAACCACTGAATTTTACAGAAGATCAGTAGAAACCAAAGCTCAGAAAGGGCTGTAGATGCTGAATCCGAAATAGTACAGAGAGATCCTCTGTGTGTTCCACTCTAAATATTTGGGTGTTTTTGATCACATTTGGAGTATAGCTCATTACCTGCCTGAGGTCACTGCAACTTCTGAGCTACACACATACTAGAAATATTCAGATTAACAAGCTGCAGATTTTTTTTGAAAACTTCATTGCATTTTGCATGCTTCAATGAAGACCTTCAAACATAAGTTCTTTCAGAAAAGTTCAACATGCATAATTAAGACTTTGCTGCTATACAGATTATATCTGTGACAGTCTTTCAACATATTTCAAAGAACAGAAACCTGAACACTGCAGCCCTTAGAGATCCAAAATCTATATGACAAAAAATTCTATTTTTTTTCCTGTCTATCTTTGCTATTTAGTTGCTGACAAGGCTGCCTACCTGATGGGCCTGAATTCAGCTGACATGCTCAAGGCATTGTGTTACCCTCGAGTCAAAGTTGGGAATGAATATGTGACCAAGGGTCAAACTGTGCAACAGGTGAGAAACATGGTAACCTGTAACCATGCTTTGAAATAATATCCCTTTGATTCTCCTCTGCTCTGTGTTCTAACTGCAGGCATTTACTTTTGTTTTAGGTTCACAATGCTGTAGGTGCTCTGGCAAAGGCTGTCTATGAGAGGATGTTCTTGTGGATGGTTGTTCGTATCAACCAGCAGCTGGATACAAAGCAGCCCAGGCAGTACTTCATTGGTGTCTTGGACATTGCTGGGTTTGAGATCTTTGATGTGAGTAACAAAGATTTGGTAAGAGCTGCTTAGAAATGACAGCTGGGTGTTCTGACAACTCTCAGACATATTTTTAAAGAACACATATGATCAACTCCTTTTTTTTTTTTTTGTAGCTAATTGCCTCTTTTTTTTTTTGTCATGAAGTAAAAAATGACTTCTGAAAGGACTTTTCTTATAACAATAGGCTCATTTTCAAGATGTGCAAACTCAAAAGAGCAGAAAGGTTCAAGCAGAAAAATTTCTTAGTTTAAATGATCAAGTTCAACACAGTATAAAACACATACATCATAATAGGCCTAACTTTGTATTTTTTATTCTGTAATTTGTTCTAAGATAACATAGGAAATACATTCTATTTTCACAGTTTTATCGAGGAGAAAAATATAATTGTGAACAATGAATGTCATGCATTTCTCTATTTTGTTATATAGATGTAAAGCTGACTGAAGAAATGCTCAGTCACTATGAAACCAAAGTAACTGCATTCCTTATTTTTAAAGGATAAGGTTTTGCAGTTACTGCTGCATCTTGCAGATATGGATCTTTCTCATTCTATTTCCAGTTCAACAGCTTTGAGCAGCTGTGCATCAACTTCACCAATGAGAAACTGCAGCAGTTCTTCAACCACCACATGTTCGTGCTGGAGCAGGAGGAGTACAAGAAGGAAGGGATTGAATGGACATTCATTGACTTTGGGATGGACCTGGCTGCTTGCATTGAGCTCATTGAGAAGGTATGGGCATGGGAATATTATAATTACTTAGTCTAATTTTTCAAAGGGATCGCTCACGTTCATGTCCAAATGTTCAACTTTTGTTATTCAAGAATACTTAGCTGCTTAGTTTATTTTATCTGTCAAATGAGACATTAAGGTGGTGTCACAGGGCAGGTTTGAACTGATATTTTCTGAAGTGCCAAAAGATTGTTAAACTCCCAACAAAACTGTATTTTTTTTTTCAAAACAGATAGAAACAGTTTCCAGTTAAAAGTCTCCAGCTCACCTTTCAGGTCCAACAGACTTGTGCTCCTACAGCAAAATAGATATATCGTTTGTAAAATAAACATAGAAGATGGAAATGCATAACTGATTGCAAACGGTTGCACTTAATGTGAATCCTTTGATTTAGAATAAGAAGGTATTCATATTGAACATGGAATTTAATGTTCATTGGCTGTCAAGATGATAAGAAATTATAATCACAGAACTGTAAGATCATTTAATCTAACTCCCTTGGTCAAAGCAGGGTTAACTAGACAGGTTTCTCAGGACCATGTAAAGCTCGGTTTTGAATATCTCAGATGATACTCTAGGAATAGATACTCTGGGGAATCTGTTCCAACGGTTGACCACTCTCACAGTAAAAAAAACATTTTCTTACATTTAAATGGAATTTCCTGTAATTCGATTTGTGCCTGTGGCACCTTGTACTGTCACTGAGAACTGCTGAAAAGAGACTGGCTTCATCTTCCTTCCCACCCCCCATTAAGTATTTATACACATTGGTAAGATCCTCCGGAGCCTTCTCTTCTCATGGCTCAACAGTCTCAGCTCTCTCAGCCTCTGCTTGTATGTCAGATATTCCAGTCTAAATATATTAGTGGCCCTTCACTGTGCTTACTCTAGTATGCCTATGCTTTTCTTGTACTGGGGAGCCCAGAACTGGACAAAGCACTTCAGATGTTTCTCAGCAGAGCTGAGTAGAGAGGAAGGATCACCTCCCTCAACCTGCTGATAATATTCTTCTCAATGCAGCACAGGATAGGTGCCTGCCTTTTCTGTAGGGGTGTACTGTATACTCATTTTGGTTCAATTACTTTTATGACATCTGTATATGTTTGTGTTCCTCTGAATAAGAAGGTAGTGCCCTGGTTATATAAAGAAGCTTTTCAACACAAACTAAAGGAATTTCCATTTATCATTATGAATCATTTGGTGTAAAAAACATAACTATCAATATGTTTAATCACATTTTCTAGCATAAAATGTGACTGAAAAATAGCTTTTTCTGATGAGCACTTATGCCTGTGTTCTGCTACTCTGACTAGGTAAAGACCATAATTGCCCATAAAACTAAATTGCAATTTGTCTCTCTTGTGTGTTTCTTCCAGCCTATGGGCATCTTTTCCATTCTGGAAGAGGAGTGCATGTTCCCCAAGGCAACTGACACCTCTTTCAAGAACAAGCTTTATGACCAGCATCTGGGCAAGTCCAGCAATTTCCAGAAGCCCAAGCCTACCAAAGGCAAGACTGAGGCCCACTTCTCCCTGATACACTATGCTGGCACAGTGGACTACAACATCACTGGCTGGCTTGAGAAGAACAAGGACCCCTTGAACGAAACTGTCATTGGGTTATACCAGAAGTCTTCACTGAAAACATTGGCCTTACTGTTTGCCAACTATGGTGGAGCAGAAGCAGGTCAGATCTATGAAAGTCATATTTTCACTGATGTACAGCTTAGAAAAAGGAATTGTAAGAGGCAATAACAAAAATATAAAATCTATTTTATATATTTTTAATTTTGCAGAGGCTAGTGCTGGTGCTGGCAAGAAAGGTGGCAAGAAGAAAGGTTCTTCATTCCAGACTGTCTCAGCTCTTTTCCGGGTGCAGTACAAAGTTCAATATTTTTTTCCTAATATAAGGAGGAAATTCGTCACTTAAAATAGCCCATCTTTTTTTGGCTTAGTTGTGTAAAAAAAAAAATTGATGTTCTTGGGCCTTAGGAGAAAATCCACTGTAACTTATTTATGCTCTTTTCCATTGAATGCACAACATTTGGCTGTGTCCACTTCTCCAGAAAACTTCTAAAATATACCTAGAAGACACAGATTTCCTTTAGATGCCCACCTCTGCTTCAGAACCTTTTATTACCTTTTAACCATTGTTTATGCACAGAGGCCTGGAGGCAAGCTGTTTGCTCCATTTGTATCTCTAGTATTTTTTCCATGATTCATGGATCAGTTATGCTTGAAATAAACCTTGGGCTATGAATTTTTAAGATGTGAGATACTTGGCAGTTTTTTCTTATAACCAAGCTTTGCTGCCTGGCTGCTCCATACACTTCTGTCAGGTAAAATGCTGAGTCTCCCCTGAGGCTATTTATTATGATATTCACTCATTATGATATTCACTCATTATGATATTCACTCATTATGATATTCACTCAGGGCTCTCTTCTTGATCCAGCCTAATTCCTCCTACATATCTGTTGTCATATGATTCTTGATCACCTGACATAGCCTCTAGCCAGTACTCTGAAACATGATATGGACTTTGTGTATACAACCTAGGATAAATAATCATAGATCTAGGCTATGTTTGCAAGGCTTTTGCCTTGCAAATGGGAAATTATTGCCAGCACATATCATTCAAAAATAATGTAATAAGCCCGTGTTTAAGATCATAATACTTTAAGAAGTAAGAGGTGAACCTTGCTGCATTTAGGTTGTATTGCTCTTAAGTTTTCAGACTTTCTTCCAATATCCGGCTGGTTTAGGCATTTTAAAGTTTAGACATGTTAATGTTTGGACTACTTAATTTAGGTAGTCTGAAATGTTCTCTGGAGGTACCTGCCTCCCTACCCTAATTATAGACAATAATTATTTATAAATAATTATACAGATATTAGTTACAGACCAGCCCTGGGATTCATCTCACCTTGTTCTCATCTTACCTTACTTACAAGCAAAACATGAAATCGAGACACATAAAATTCAGCCTGTTACTCTTGCTTTTAGTGGAGAAAATAGGAAGGTTCTATGTAGTGTGAACCATATGACCCACCTTAAATGTCTACTGTAGTATGCTTCAAACCGCATCAGAGGAGTATCAGTATATCCCTCCTGGAACGTATAATGGAAGGAGGATATAATTTCTAATGAAGGTATTTCACTAGAGTCAGTGAAATGTCATAAAACTGTATGTTTAAGAGTACAGAGTTCCTACAGACTAAACAGACAAGCTTAATACCTTAAGTTAATAATAACAAAGATATGTGGAAAGTCAGAAAACTGGTGCAGGTGGCTTCAGTTCAGGATTCTGCAAGCTAATATTTGATAACACATTATCTCAGTACAAATTGCTTGATGCTTACATTGGAAATTACATTTGCTAATATAAACTTTTGTTAATGACTCTCCCAGGAAAATTTAAACAAGCTGATGACAAATCTGAGAAGCACCCACCCCCATTTTGTACGCTGCATCATCCCAAATGAAACAAAAACGCCTGGTAAGAGACTTACATATAGAAAGTCTTCAATATGGTGCAGGTCTTCCCTGATGTATTACAGAATACAACATCCATTTGTGCTCTGAATTGTTAGGTGCCATGGAACATGAGCTGGTGCTGCATCAGCTTCGGTGTAATGGTGTGCTGGAAGGGATCAGAATTTGCAGGAAAGGATTTCCCAACAGAGTCCTGTATGCAGATTTTAAACAGAGGTCAGACTGCTTCCCGTTCCTAGATCATTTTGGCCATCTTAAGTAGCTTATGAAATTTAAAATTCACCTCTGGTGAATAGAACCTTCTCTAACATTTACATTTAGCAGTGGAGTTACGTTCTCTTTTTTGTAGTGTATCAGTCAATTGGTCTCAACAACAGACCTCCTTATATTACCATTTTCTCCCCCAGATACAAAGTATTAAATGCAAGTGCTATTCCAGAGGGACAGTTCATTGACAGCAAGAAGGCTTGTGAGAAACTTCTTGGATCAATTGATATAGACCACACACAATATAAATTTGGTCACACCAAGGTACCAAAACTGTTTGTTTCAAGTACTGTGTGTTTTTGTTCTGTACAGCTTAAGAATGATACTGAGATACTTCAGAAAGCACGTGAAATCATCAAACACTGACACGTCAGTGTTTAAAACACATCAACTAAATACTTTTTGACTCACCACTTCAATAAAACAGTGAAATTCATTGTCATAGGATGATTCTAATTCAGGGTTCCTAATTGAAGACAAAGTTGTAGAATAGAAGAATCAAGGATTAATAAAAACAAATGAATAAGATCTGGCTATTATAGTTTCTCAACTGCAGTAATATGACTGCAATAACCAGACCAGGATGCCTGAAGATATAAAAGAGGATCCATCACTGCATACATTCTTTGTGGTTTTGCTCTTTCTCTTAACTTCCCATATAATCTGCCATGGCAGACGGGATATGGGCCACTGTGAACAGCAAGCTCATAGACTATACCTATTTTTATGTTCTTACCTAAGGTGTTCTTCAAAGCCGGGCTAGTAGGCCTTTTGGAGGAGATGAGGGATGAGAAGCTGGCACAGCTCATTACTCGCACACAGGCCAGGTGCAGGGGTTTCCTAATGAGAGTGGAGTACCAGAAAATGGTGGAGAGGAGGTAAACATTTATTTAAATCAAGTTCACTGTATTTGGTATATTTTGTCATCTGCGCCTAAATTTTTAATATTTATTTCACTTACCTTTCAGAGAGTCCATCTTCTGCATCCAGTACAATATTCGTGCATTCATGAATGTCAAGCACTGGCCCTGGATGAAGCTGTTCTTCAAGATCAAGCCCTTGCTGAAGAGTGCAGAATCTGAGAAGGAGATGGCCAACATGAAACAAGAGTTTGAGAAAACCAAGGAAGAGCTTGCAAAGTCTGAGGCAAAGAGGAAGGAGCTGGAGGAGAAAATGGTGAAGCTGGTGCAGGAGAAAAATGATCTGCAGCTCCAAGTGCAGGCTGTGAGTAGGACCAGTGTGCCTCATTCTAACTTAACAGTGGCTACAAGGCCGATGTTTACAATTAAATTTTCAAAAGACACATAACAAGTAAAATTTAAATCAATTACTTTGTAGTTCATTAAATGATGCTTTTAAAAACATAACTAGGTACTGCCAGAAAGTTCTAGTAAGGGCATTCCATGATTGTATGTATATCATGGGTGAGACTTATCAAACAATCATAGAATCATAGCATATCCTGAGTTGGAAAGGACCCACGAGGATCACAGAATCATCTAGGTTGGAAGAGACCTCCAAGATCACCGAGTCCAACCTCTGACCTAACACTAACAAGTCCTCCACTAAACCATATCACTAAGCTCTACGTCTAAATGTCTTTTAAAGACCTCCGAGGATGGTGACTCAACCACTTCCCTGGGCAGCCCATTCCAATGCCTAACAACCCTTTCAGTAAAGAAGTTCTTCCTAATATCCAACCTAAACCTCCCCTGGTGCAACTTTAGCCCATTCCCCCTCATCCTGTTACCAGGCATGTGGGAGAACAGACCAACCCCCACCTCGCTACAGCCTCCTTTAAGGTATCTATAGAGCGCAATAAGGTCGCCCCTGAGCCTCCTCTTCTCCAGGCTGAACAATCCCAGCTTGCCCAGCTGCTCCTCGTAAGACTTGTTCTCCTCACCAGCTTCGTTGCCGTTCTCCGGACATGCTCGAGCACCTCCATGTCCTTCTTGTAGTAAGGGGCCCAAAACTGAACACAGTACTCAAGGTGCGGCCTCACCAGAGCCAAGTACAGGGGGACAATCACTTCCCTAGACCTGCTGGCCACACTGTTTCTTATACAAGCCAGGATGCTGTTGGCCTTCTTGGCCACCTGAGCACACTGCTGGCTCATATTCAGCCGACTATCAACCAATACTCCCAGGTCCTTCTCTGCCAGGCAGCTTTCTAACCACTCGTCTCCCAGCCTGTAGCGCTGCTTGGGGTTGTTGCGCCCCAGATGCAGGACCCGGCACTTGGCCTTGTTGAACTTCATACAGTTGATCTTCAAGTCCAACTCCTGGCTACACACAGGACTACCCAAAAATAAAACCCTATGTAGAGAGCATTGTCCAAGCACTTCTTGAACTCCAGCCGGCTCAGTGCTGTGACCACTTCCCTAGAGAGCCTGTTCCAGTGCCTGACCGCTCTCTTGGTGAAGATTCTTTTCCTAATACTCAGTCTGAACCACTCCGGAATCAGGTTCATGCTATTCCCTCAGGTCTAATTGCTGGTCACCAGGGAAAATAGATCAGCACCTCCCCTGCTGTTCCCTCTTGTGAGGAAGCTGCAGACCATTGCATCGAGAAAGATTTTGGTCTGCTCCTTAAAACTCCTACAAGCACATACTTTCTGCTGGAACATAAAACAGATATTTAACCATAAAATAACTTTTAATATTCTAAATTATTAAGCTGAGAAACACAATATCCCCTCAAAAGACATATTCTGAAAAAAGTGCATTTTCATGATCAGGAAGCTGATGCTTTAGCTGATGCTGAGGAAAGGTGTGACCAGCTCATCAAAACCAAAATCCAGCTGGAAGCCAAAGTTAAGGAGGTGACTGAAAGGGCCGAGGATGAGGAGGAAATTAATGCTGAGCTGACAGCCAAGAAGAGAAAACTGGAGGATGAATGTTCAGAGCTGAAGAAAGACATTGATGACCTGGAGTTAACCTTGGCCAAGGTTGAGAAGGAAAAACATGCCACCGAAAACAAGGTAAGACTCAGAAGACATCACTCGTACTCGAGAAAGAATTCTAGTCTGTAATACAGCATAAAGTTTTAAACCACATTTTTATCTACACTTGCTCCCTTCTTGTCAAAGGTGAAAAACCTCACCGAGGAGATGGCAGCTCTGGATGAGACCATTGTGAAGCTGACAAAAGAGAAGAAAGCCCTCCAAGAGGCCCACCAGCAGACACTGGATGACCTGCAGGCCGAAGAGGACAAAGTCAATACATTGACCAAAGCAAAAACCAAGCTGGAGCAGCAAGTGGATGATGTAAGCACACGTGCCTCCAGCAAGACAGGACAGGTATGGAGTTTGACCTGCCTGGCACTGATGGTGTTGTTGTGTTTAGCTGGAAGGGTCCCTGGAGCAAGAGAAGAAACTGCGCATGGACCTTGAAAGGGCTAAGAGGAAACTTGAGGGAGACCTGAAGCTGGCCCATGATACCATAATGGATTTGGAAAATGATAAGCAGCAGCTGGATGAGAAACTGAAAAAGTAAGTGTGGTTGTGAGACACCTGAGTGTGGGTCAGGTGCATTTATTAGGTAGTTTTATTCAGGTGTTAACACTGTGATTCTGTATGCTTTGTGCAAAGGAAAGACTTTGAAATCAGCCAGATCCAGAGCAAAATTGAGGATGAGCAACTTCTTGGCATGCAATTGCAGAAGAAGATCAAGGAGCTGCAGGCAAGTCTCTGGTCCTTTCCCTCCACCCTGCTGAAGGACATCAGTACAAGGAGGGCATGGGTGTGAAGGGTCTCGCATTTTCCCCAGGCCCGTATCGAGGAACTGGAGGAGGAAATTGAGGCAGAGCGAACCTCTCGGGCAAAAGCAGAGAAGCACCGTGCTGACCTCTCCAGAGAGCTGGAGGAGATCAGCGAGCGCCTGGAAGAAGCAGGAGGGGCTACAGCAGCTCAGATTGAGATGAACAAGAAGCGTGAGGCAGAATTTCAGAAGATGCGCCGTGACCTCGAAGAGGCCACGCTGCAGCACGAAGCCACAGCTGCCACCCTTCGGAAGAAGCACGCAGACAGCACAGCTGAGCTTGGGGAGCAGATCGACAACCTGCAACGAGTCAAGCAGAAGCTGGAGAAGGAGAAGAGTGAGCTGAAGATGGAGATAGATGACTTGGCCAGTAACATGGAGTCTGTCTCCAAAGCCAAGGTACTGAAATACTTTTATTAGCACTTTGTAAACAATGTAATATTTATTTTTATATTTGTACTTAAACATCACCAGGTTACAATACAACTTTTTTTCTTCTGATCTGATATATACATCCTGGGTTTATGTATATTGTCCATAGATACGTAAACTGCATCTCCTGGCTACATTTGCTTGCTGTAAATAAGGCAGAGTCCAGGTATTAACACATTTTTAAATGTATGTTTTCCACCTAGGCAAACCTGGAGAAGATGTGCCGCACTTTGGAAGACCAACTAAGTGAATTTAAAACAAAGGAAGAGCAGAATCAACGCATGATCAGTGATCTCAGTGCTCAAAGAGCACGTCTACAGACAGAATCTGGTAAAGCAACAAATCTCTAGTTTAGAAATGGAAGAATCCTTTAAATGGCTTTATTTCATTTAAAATTCATTTAATTTGGCTGTTAAAATATTTTCTAAATACAAACTTTTCCAGGTGAATATGCACGCCAGGTTGAGGAAAAAGATGCTTTAATTTCTCAGCTTTCTAGAGGGAAACAGGCCTTCACCCAACAGATTGAGGAACTGAAGCGACAACTAGAGGAAGAGATAAAGGTGAAGACACTTCATGTGTATTTATTTCATAAAATTTATACCTCACTGCTCTGTCAGTGCAGACTCCTAGCTTCCTGCAATATATCAGCCTTTGGCTTGATATTATCGTACACTGGGTAAATTACTATTTCCCTGGAAGATACTCCAGCGTTTAAATGGCAGTAAGAAAAGATTTCCCAGAATACAGCTACTCCTTATTGCAATACTTTTAACCACAGGCCAAGAATGCCCTGGCCCATGGCTTGCAATCTGCTCGCCACGACTGTGACTTGCTCCGGGAACAATATGAGGAGGAGCAGGAAGCCAAGGGTGAGCTGCAGCGTGCCCTGTCCAAAGCCAACAGCGAAGTGGCCCAGTGGAGAACCAAATATGAGACGGACGCTATTCAGCGCACCGAAGAGCTGGAGGAGGCCAAGTATGTGGTGACAGGATGCAAGGAAGCAGGAGGGGCAATGAAAATTCAGAAGGGACCTTGGAAGCGAAGACCAAGATATTCAAAGAAATAAGTCATGGGGTTGCTTTGGGGAAGGATGACAGATGTGGTAAACTTTATCCTATAGACCTTATGGATTGGAGTCTACAGAATGCAAAATGACTCAGCGTGCAGTTGTAGAGAGCATACTCATTCCTCTTTGATCACTAACTATGAGCTTTTTACCACCTCCCAGGAAGAAGCTGGCACAGCGCCTGCAGGATGCAGAGGAACACGTTGAAGCTGTCAACGCCAAATGTGCTTCCCTGGAAAAGACAAAACAGAGGCTGCAGAACGAGGTGGAAGACCTGATGATTGACGTAGAGCGAGCAAATGCTGCCTGCGCAGCTCTGGACAAGAAGCAGAAGAACTTTGACAAGGTATTCTGGCCTCTGGCCCTGTGCTTCCTGGGCAGAGCATCCCTTCACAACTGCCACATCCATACTCACACCCTGTTGATCTGCCCAGATCCTGGCAGAGTGGAAGCAGAAGTACGAGGAAACACAGGCTGAGCTGGAAGCTTCCCAGAAGGAGTCTCGCTCTCTCAGCACGGAGCTGTTTAAGATGAAGAATGCCTATGAGGAGTCCCTGGACCACCTGGAAACGCTGAAGCGTGAGAACAAGAACTTGCAGCGTAAGTCCGTGGCTTTCTGCTGCTGGCCGGGCTTTCCCCCAAGCTTGTCTACCCACCACTCCACACGGGTGTGTGCCTGCAGTGATGAGAAGAGACCTGTCACCCTGGTGTGTGAGGGCCCTTCCCTTTATGCCCTATGTCTGACCATGCCTTGTTTCACCCTTCCCTACAGAGGAGATTTCTGACCTCACGGAGCAGATTGCAGAGGGAGGAAAGGCAATCCACGAGCTGGAGAAAGTCAAGAAGCAGATTGAGCAGGAGAAATCTGAAATCCAGGCTGCCTTGGAGGAAGCTGAGGTATGTGCCCATAATCACTGCTGTCCACACTAGAAACGCTAGCAGTGGGGAAATATGGCTAAGAAATGCACGGTCCCCCTACTGCTCTAGCTGTGGAGCACATCCACGCCAGGTTCTCTGAAAAATTCTGTGATTATCAAGAAAACAAGAAGTAGCTCTACCCATGTTATACGTGTTTGTGACCATTTGTCCAGGCCTCCCTAGAACATGAAGAGGGGAAAATCCTGCGCCTCCAGCTGGAGCTCAACCAGGTCAAGTCTGAGATTGACAGGAAGATAGCAGAGAAAGATGAGGAAATCGACCAGCTGAAGAGAAATCACCTCAGAATTGTGGAGTCCTTGCAGAGCAGTCTGGATGCTGAGATCAGGAGCAGGAATGAAGCCCTGCGGCTGAAGAAGAAGATGGAGGGAGACCTGAATGAAATGGAGATCCAGCTGAGCCATGCCAACCGTGTGGCTGCAGAGGCACAAAAGAACCTGAGAAACACACAGGCAGTGCTCAAGGTCCGTTCAGCAAAGCTACACATACAAGAAAGGCTTCTCTAACATTTTTGGCACCCTAGTGTGCTGTGCTGCCTTGTCATTTCTCTTTCCTCTTTTACAGGATACCCAGATACATTTGGATGATGCACTCAGGACGCAGGAAGACCTGAAGGAGCAGGTGGCCATGGTGGAGCGCAGAGCAAACCTCTTGCAGGCTGAGATTGAGGAGCTGCGGGCAGCCCTGGAGCAGACAGAGCGGTCAAGGAAAGTGGCTGAGCAGGAGCTTCTGGATGCAAGCGAGCGTGTGCAGCTCCTCCATACCCAGGTAAGGGCTTGGTGCCCAAACCCGTTGTGTAGACACTTAACACAGATGACTGTTAGAGTAGTAGAGGGTGACGCAGGACAATGGTCTTGAATGGCCTCTATACTGCTGTCCACAATGGAAACAGGGTCATAGCCCATCACCTAAGCCCACCACTGACATTTGGTAAACAATTCTTTAATAAAGAATTCCAAACGCTGAATTTAAAGGTTGAAGAGGAAAGAGTTGGCTCAGGCTGTAGCTTTGGTATTTCAGGCCTCAGAATACAAGTCTTACAATTTCTGTTTGCACAGAACACCAGCTTGATCAACACCAAGAAGAAGCTGGAAACAGACATTGCCCAAATTCAGAGTGAAATGGAAGATACCATCCAGGAAGCCCGCAACGCCGAAGAGAAGGCCAAGAAGGCCATCACAGATGTGAGCTGGGGAACTCTGTCACCGAGGGTGATGGATGCATTCTCCCCAGAATATCTTTGGCCCCAACCTGGCTTTGCTGTTTTGCCTCTCCAGGCAGCCATGATGGCAGAAGAGCTGAAGAAGGAACAGGACACCAGTGCCCATCTGGAAAGGATGAAGAAGAACCTGGACCAGACGGTGAAAGACCTGCAGCACCGTCTGGATGAGGCTGAGCAGCTGGCACTGAAGGGAGGCAAGAAGCAAATCCAGAAGCTGGAGGCCAGGGTGCGTAGGGATGGTATTTGTGCACAAGTGAGCATGTCATGAAGGGAGCCACCTGGCTCCAAACAAGCTCCAAACATGGGCTTCTCATTGCAGGTGCGGGAGCTGGAAGGGGAGGTAGATGCTGAGCAGAAGCGCAGTGCTGAAGCCGTGAAGGGTGTGCGCAAGTATGAGAGGAGGGTGAAGGAGCTAACCTACCAGGTAAGGCAGGAGGCGTCTTTGTGCTGACGCACCCTTCTCACGGAAAGCCAAAGCATTTTTCCGTGAACTCCAAGAGGACATGTTTTCTGGTGCTGTGGGGAAACCAACTCTCTCTCTTTCCTGCTTACCAACCACTCTAGTCTGAGGAAGACCGGAAGAACATTCTCAGGCTCCAGGATCTGGTGGACAAGCTGCAGATGAAGGTGAAATCCTACAAGAGACAATCTGAGGAGGCTGTAAGTATTACTCTGAGTGATGGTAAGAGGATTAATTGAGGAAAAGCATATGGGAAACCTGGGAAATCTACAGGTCAATAATGAAGGACTCCAAATATTGTCTGACATGTTTATATATTTGTCTAGTGTTTAAGTACTAAAGGAATGAGACCAAAGAAAGGAAATAAATGGGCAAATGTATGTAGTATTTCTGGGGGCATAGAACAGATGTTATTTCTAAGAAGGAATTCTTACTAATAATACTACATGTACAATGTACTAAAAATGTTTCACAAAAAAATTCAAATAATTTAAATAAGCATTTTTATGAAAGACGTCTGGAACACTGCAATCCAGATAAGTTTGGTAATTATGTGGAAGGAAAGGAACAGCCAAATCAGTGCAACCCCTAGCCTGTGCTCCTCACCACCAACTCCCTCTCCCCACACAGGAGGAGCTGTCCAATGTCAACCTCTCCAAATTCCGCAAGATCCAGCATGAGCTGGAGGAAGCCGAGGAGCGGGCTGACATTGCAGAGTCACAGGTCAACAAGCTACGAGCGAAGAGCCGGGAGTTTCATAGGAGGATAGAAGAGGAAGAATGAAGTTGTCACGAGGAAACAAAATGGCCTGAGGGATGCACAAAATGTGAACCCTCTGTTGCTTTCTTCTGCAATGTATTTGTAACCATGTCAATGTGTAGAGAATAAAGACCGTAGATTAATTTGCACACACACTATGAACAGTGGCTTCTTTGTTTTTTATTCCTGAATAAGCTTAGGATTTTGGTGAATCACCTATAGATGCTTTCAAGCTTCTAGCACTGCTCTTGCCCTCACATATTCTTGATGCTTCTCCTACTAACCTTCCAGCACAGCTTACATCCCACGTGAGTTGCAAGAGGGAGCAATCCCTTTCCTCTTTGCTTTGCCTGCTTTTGTTTCTGATCTTGGCAATCACAAATCCTAACCACCAGACTCTGAGTAAGCTATCAGATGTCACAGTGCATCACACTATGATGGGACAGACATTTCCTCAGCAGAGACAATTTTCAGCAGACACTGAAATTATCACACTGTTCTGACTCTTCCACGGTGCCTCTAAATTGTGCAATTTCTCTTACTCTAGATTCACTCAGCTGCTGTCACCACCTGCTCATAGTTTCTCTGCAGTGTGGCAAAATGCTGAGCCCTGCCTGGGGCCAACCGGGTGGAAGGAGGCCTCCTCAGGGCCAATTTCCCTTACACTGTGTGGCAAGAATGCTCCTCCTCAGCATGTCACCTCAAAGGTCAGGCCATGCGTGGCAAGTCCACAGGCAAGGGAAAGGAAGAAAGCTGATGGCTGTATTCCTCCATTACTTCCTCAGATACCTGAAGCTCCCCTTCAGCCTAAATACATACTAAGGTGGCAATATTTTGGTCGATGGGAGTCAGAAGGGAAGGGGGAAATTGGCAAATAATTTTTCTTCCATTCAGACCCTGATCTGGACAGAAGAGGAACGCTGGGCATGTACAGCCGCACGTACAGTCTCATGTGCTCTATCAGCCGTCTCAGCTGGAGTATTCTGAAACGTTAGGCCTTGGGTGAAAAGGCACATGGAGAGTGTGATGGTACGTTAAAGACATGCACACAGATGTCTGCCTAAACCAATGCTCTCACATAACTGACAGCTCTGTGCTTCCAAGCAAATTCTGTCCCTTGTTTTCAGGAAGACCACACAACCCTGGAGGATTCTGTCAGAAAGCTCTGCAGGGCTGTGCGTACTCTGAGTCAAAGACAGGTTAGTAGTAACTGAGGACTACTAAGTTAATTTGGTGTTCCTTTAAGGAGTAGAAATTTGCACAATTGCACCCACTGTTGCCGCACTGCCCCTGTCTGAAGTGTTCACAGCCCATTACTTTGACTGACTCCTGACCGCAGGAGCCCTTGGTGTGGACTGATGCAGAGTGGATGAGAAAGACATTAGCAGCAACTGAGGAGTGAGGTGCAGCTGGCACTGAAGGGAAGCAAGAAGCCGATGCAGGAGCAGAGGACAGTGTATGTGTTGATGGCTCACGAGGGTCCATGTGTTTTCACCTCTGTCTACTGTACAAGGGCTGCTGCTCAAAAGCAGAGGTGGATCCTCCATGGATCACTAAGCCTAGAAGGGGAGAAAGGGTGGGAGTGAGGCTGGTGCTGTGGGCTGAAGGGATGAAAGCTGTGCAGAAAACGATTGTGCCCAAGCAGGTAGCCCCTGAATGCTTTCAGCCCTGATTGGCTTACAATGTTTACAATGGAGAGCTTGCCACTGGAGCTCCTTAAGGGTGATGGGAAGTGATAAGGACTGAGACTGGTCTCTTGGTCCAAGCTTTAGAAGTCCATAGAGGGGGCTCTGCCTCCAAGCAGGCACTCACACCACTGGGAAGTTTCAACCAACAGCTCTGTGGCTGTATGTCTGTGACAGCATTATCCAATGAATGGATGAATATCCACCCTACCTGGCTCCCAGGTGCAGCCTCACCAACACACCAGCTCTTGCAAGGAAGTCCAGCTTGCTTCCAGTGTCACTAGGGAGGACTGGTGAGCAGAACCTCTGTCACTGCTGTCACTACTGTCTGAGAGAGCAAGGGGAGATGGTTCTTTAGGTTTTCAATCACAAGGACCTTAAAAAAGCTACCCAGCACTTTGCAGAGATGCCAGACTAGTTTTCCCTTCTGAGGACACTGCATAACTTTTCCCCATGGCTTCCCAGCAGACTCCAATCTTTTTCATGCCTCCTCATCCTCTGCAGTCTTGCTCTTTGCCTGACAGAGTGCCTGGCTCTGCCATCATGGATGGGGTCTCTGTGGTGAGCCTGGACTGTCCAAACGCATCTATGAGCTCAGTGCTCCTTTTGAGTGGCTTTAGAATCCCTGTCCACACACACCTGCAGGCTTCTCCGAAGCTTCAGATAGGGATGGGTGGAGTCTAGATGACACACAACATCGCATGAGCATCTCTGTTAGCTGTAACGGCAGGGCTACTCTGTACAAGCATAAAATTCTGAGACTCTTTGAAATCCCACTTTTCAGACCCTGCACTCTCCTTTGCCTTGCATTGGCTCCACCGTGGGAGCTCAAGGATGTGTCATGACATCAGAACAAAGCAAGGTAGCCAGCAAAAGCCAGCCATAGGGTAGAGAGAAGGCAGCAGCCGTGAAGAAGAGTGAGCCGGCTGGTGACTCCTGGACACATTGGTAAGTGTGGCATCTGGAAATAGTTTCTCTGATGACTTGTAAAAAGAAAATGTTACAAGAGGTACTGATACGAAAGTGCGGGCAAATCACTGGAGATGAAGCAACTCTCAGATCATGAGTATAACTGTGTCTGTTCTCTTCTGAGCTACTGTAACCTTTGCTTACACAAAGTTCCATGCCCCCCTGTTCTCTCCCTAGAGCTCAGGGATGTGGTTGAAAATACAGCAGGCAGCAGAATGTCCTAAGTTCAGGGACAGGTTCCCGCCCTCAGGGAGAGCTTGCCGTAAGTGCAGCTGGGCAGTGCTGGTGGGACCGAGGCTCAGCCTCATGTCCCCAGCAAATTCACAGCTCCCTCCTGGCCCCCCTCTCCTGCACTCTCAGGCCCTGCAGCCTTGACAAGAGTCATTCCCAGAAGGGGCTTGCTCAGAGAGCTCTGGAGGTTGCCAGTGCCAGGAGGATCACTTTGTCATTTGTCTCCCTTCATCAGCAGTGTCAAAAGCTAAAAATAGCCACCTCTTGCAAGAATCCTGCGTGGAGCCATGCCTGCTTGTGTAGATGATACGCTTCCACTAATAGCACTTGAAGACATTCCTCAGCGGGTAGCTTGCCTTCTATATCTCACTGCAATGCGTTGCCGTGTAGGTGCTGGACAACTGTGCTGTGTCCTAAGATGGCAGATGCTATTCTTATCCCAGAAAGGCCTGCTCCGGCACAGCTCCTTTGTCAGCTGAAATGTGAAAAATCAGAAACTGCGTGTGCTCTCACTTGTAAGAGTATAAATCAAGAGTGGCCCCTCTGAAGCCAGCGGAATGACAGTGAGTGAAACCAGTGTCTGGGTGCTCACTCTGCCCTCCTGGGACACGCTGTCCCATCGGGAACATGGCAGCTGCACAAGTACTTCAGTGGTCTGTTGGGGGTGGGTGGGGGCATCCCTTCTCTTGGATATCAACAAATGAAAAGATGGTATGTAGCCCTGAAAGTGCACAATTTTACAACTGCCTCCCTCTGTGGTGAAGCCAGAGGTAGGGCTTACTCCAAGCTCCAGAAGCTTCCAGAAAGCCTCTTCCCCTTGCTCAGACTGTGCGTTTGCAGCACTCACTGAGGTAAAGTAGCAGGGCTGCACAACGGAGATCCTTCAAGGAATCCCATTGCAGTATGGGGACTGCAGAAGAACCTCTGGCCAAGTCAGTGGCTATAACATGCTGGTTATGGAGGCCCAACTCTGCCTGCAGCCTGCCTTCACGAGCTCTTTGGAGAGCTCAGGAAAGCAGGCACCCCGGTACTGTACAGTCGCCACAGGAAATCAATTAGAGGAAGTCAAGGCTCAGAGACATCAGTTGGGAGGGTGGCTGTGCCTGTCCCATTGCCACCTGGCCTGTCGCATGGAGGACACAGGCCCCATCAGCTTTCCTCTTGGCACTGGACTCCAGCAGCCTCCTGTCAGTCACAGGGAACTCAGACAGGCAACACCCGACCTCATCCATTTGTGCTCAGAGCAGAATTTGTGCTGAGAACACGAATTGCCAGCGGGTGGCAGCATGGAGCCTCAGAGGTGGACCTTCCACTGGGTGCCTTCCCTGCTATAAAACAGCAGCTAGGACTCGCTTAAAATGGCATGCATTTAAAGCTGGTGAAACTTGCTGACCCACCTGTTATTGCCAAACCCAACCAAATGGGGTGAAATCTAACTAGATAGGTCAACTTATCTAGTGTCTATCTATATTCTGTGTTCACTGGAACAGGACAAAGGTAGGTGGAATGGGCCAAAGAAGGCCTAGAAATTTGTGGATCATTAATGCTGATACAAAGGACCCTGAGCTGACAGTAGCAGCCACTGGTCACTGTACAGGGCCTCGTTTGCATTGGGCCCTCTGCTGAGAAAGCCTCCATGTAGGTGCTCTGAAGTGTGTGACTGTCAAAAGGCCAACACAAAGCACCAATAGACCTGCCAACTCCAGCACACACACCTGATTGCACAGCCTGAGGGCAGCGACTGTTGCACCTCTTTTGACAGCTGTGCTCTGGCTGGACCTTCAGAGTGCAGGTGCCAGGAGAGGCTCAGGGCTCTGGAGTGCCCCACTCATCTTAGGATGGCCATGAGGATCTTGCCTCCACAGGTGAGGATCTCTTAGACCCTTAGGCCACAAAGAGCAACAGAGAAAGCCCTTTGCAGCCTGAAGTGTAAGCAAGTGTTTCCCATGGTCTACCTTTAAGCTGACTCCAGGATCAAAATACACATCATCAAAGTAATTGTCCCTGTAGAAGTAAGTGACTGTGAACTCAACCAAAGCCGGCCTGGACCTTCACTGTTCACACACAAAAACAGAACAGGGCCACAGTGGGAAAAGAAATCCTGTCTCTCATCTCCCTCCTCTTCATCTTGCAGAGGAAGCCCAGTGAGGGGGGTTGAGAAGAATTGCGTATGAGGTTCCCCTTGCCCTCTGAGGCCTGTGAGCAGGACCAGCTCCCTGGGAGACAGAGATGCTGTGAGAGGTAGGGCCAGTCACTAACAGACACTGGAACCACCGGCTGTCTCTCCTCTAGCAAGTGGCACAACAGGAGAACATCAGTGGGGCAGAATCATGTGCTGAGGACCTGACACCTAGGCTCAATGTGTTCCAGGGGCAGGGATGGGGGTTCCAAGACCCGAATGCCAGTTTGAGGTGGGAGCACGGCAGAGGTGCCCATCTTATCTAGGTGAGCTGTGCTTCGTGGTTTTGGCTGTGTGGATTCCTTCTCCAAGGAGGAGTTTTTATGTCTCTGGCCCAGAATGTGACATTTCCTTACACTACAGCCACTGACATGGAAACAGACTGTCCTAGCATGAGCCTGGCAGGGACATTTGCCTCTAGGGACTGAAGTCTCTAGGATAAAATCCACAATGGCCAGTAAAGAGCACTTGGTCATTCTGTCCTGGCATTTCTCTTGGGTTTTAAAGCAGGGGCATTCAGTTACAGATTTTGGAACCACACAGTATCACCAACACATGAACTGTTATTTTCACCTCACAGTAATTAAGATTCTTGGCTATATTGACCATGAAATGGAGGAGTTCAAGATCCTTAGAGAAGACTGCAGGGTGCACAGCAAGCTCACAGCACAGGACTTCTGTAGGGTAGACTTTGGCCTCTTCAGTAATCTGTTTGGTATAGTATGGGACAAAGGGTACAAAGCCCTGGAATGGAGAGAGGTTCAAGAAAGCTGGCTAATATTCAAGGATCAAATCCTTCAAGCACAGAAGGAATATGTCCCAACAAAGAGGAATTCAGGCTAAAAGACCCGGATGCATCAATGGATGAATAAAGAGCTCCTGGACAAAGTCAGACACAAAAATTACACCTACAAAAGTTGGAAGCAAGGAAGGTAGCCTGGGAGGAATACAGAGAAATTGTCTGAGCAGCCAGGAATCAGTGTAGGAAAGCTAAAGCCCTGATAGAATTAAATCTGTACAGTGATAAAAGGAATACTAGGGAAAAATGTGGGCCATCTTCATAAGGAAACAGGAGACCTGGTTACCTAGCATTTGGACTGAGGTTTTCAATGTCTTTTTGCCTCAGTCTTCACCAGAAAGTGACTAATATAGAGTATTAATATATAGTAACCGCACTGCTCAAGTTGCAGAAGGCAAAAGAAAGGGACTGGGAGAATGAAGACCTGATCACTGAAGGAGATCAGGTCTGACAGCATCTAAGGAACCTGAAGGTGCACAAGTCCATGGGACCTGGTGATATGCATACAAGGGTCCTGAGGGACTGGACAGATGAAGTTGCTAAGCCACTATTCATCATATTCAAGAAGTCATGGCAGCCTTGTGAAGTTCCCACTGACTGGAAAAGGGGAAACATAACTCCCTTTTTAAAAAAGGGAATAACGGAAGACCTGGGGAACTACAGGCTAGTCAGTTTCACCTTTGTGCCCAGTAACATCATGGAGCAAATCCTCCTGGAAACTGTGCTTGGTGACAGCCAATGTGACTTCACTGAGGGCAAATCATGCCTGACAAGTTTGGTGGCTTTCTACAATGGAGTTACAGCATTCGTGAATAAGGCAAGAGCAACTCATATCATCTACCTGGATTTGTTCAAGGCATCTGACACTGTCCTGCATGGCATCCTTACTTCTAAATTGGAGAGGCATGGGTTTGATGGATGGACCACTCAGTGGGTAAGACATTGGCTGGATGGTTGCACATAGAGGGGCCATGACATGTGGGCCTGTAAAAACCTCATGAAGTTCAAGATGGCAGTGTAAAGTCCTGCACCTGGATCAGGACAAACCCAAGAACAAAAAGAGGCTGGATGGAGAATGGATTGAGAGCAGCCCTGAGGTGAAGGACTTGGAGGTGTTGGTGGATGAAAAACTCTACCCAAACTGGCAATGTGAGTTTGCAGCCCAGAAAGCCAACCATATCCTGGGCTGCATCAAAGGAAGGGTGATCAGCGGGTCAAGGGAGGTTATTCTCCCCTTCCGTCTGCTCTCATGAGACTCCACCTGGAGTATTGCATTCAGCTCTGGGGCCCCCAAGAAAAGAAGGACATGGAGCTGTTGGAGCAAGTCCAGAGGAGGGCCATGAGGATGATCAGAAGACTGGAGCACCTCTCCTACAAAGACAGTCTGAGAGAGCTGGAGTTGTTCATCCTGGAGAAGAGAAGGCTCTTGGGAGACCTTATAGCATCCTTCCTGTACTGAAAGGGGGGACTACAGAACAGATCTGGTCAGGGACTCTTTATCATGGAGTGTAGTGATAGGACAAGGGGCAATAGCTTTATCCTAAAAGAGGAGAGATTTAGATTAGATATTAGGAAAACATTCTTCCCAGTGAGTACAGTGAAGCACTGGAACAGGTTGCCCGCAGAACCTGTGGATTACCCATATTCGGAGGTGTTCAAGGCCAGGTTTGATGGGGCTTTCAGCAACCTGATCTAGTGGGTTGCATCCAGGCTTATTGGGGGTGTGTGGGGTGGGTGGAACTAAGGTGGTTTTTAAGGTCCCTTTCATCCCAAACTGTTCTATGATTTTATGATTACCTGATGTTATTACCTCAGATGGCTGTTACACTGCATACTTCGAGAAGAGTTTTAGAGCTTGTGGGGGAGGGGCATCTGAGCACTTTGGCAGGAAAAAATGCAATCAGGACAGTTAGCTCTTCAAACTGGAGAAATTGTCTAAAATTTTAGGAAGGAAATTTACTAAATGGAAACAAATTGCTTTTGGGAGGACAACAGCAGACAGGGACATACACGCATTATTTCAGCTGAGCCAGGGAGAAAAGGAAGTGGGGGCAGAAGCTTATACACATCCATCAATGTCAAACAGTTGCAAAAATAGTATAACTCAGTATATTAGTCTTTTTATTATATTAGTCTATCATATTATTATTATATTAGTCTAAGTACTGTTTCTGTGGTGCTAGAAGTAAATGTTTGCTTTCCTCAGCAATGGGTTATCTTAGTGGTTGTATATGATGCATTGCATAGAGCACCTTTGTAAAACTCTTCTGAGAGAGAAAATCTTTCCACATTGTAGGGAGGAGAGGAGCTAGAATGACAAAGATAAAGAAAACAAGTATGAAGAGTTATAGACAGATATTCATTGTTAAGTCAAGAGATGAGAGATGTGAAGACTGGGTATGGGAGTATGAAAATAATTTTCTCACATGGAAAAGATTTATTTATTTTTTTAAGGGACATAGGTGGTTCTATGGCCAAGACCATAACTTTTGTATTTGCAGTAAAGAGTATGTGGAGTAAAGATTTAGGAAATACTTGAATAAGCAATACTGTATATTAGTACAGAATATATTAACACAGTCTTCCATAATCTCCTTTAGCCTATGCTTTAAAGGATTAGTCAAGTATCTCTCAAGGACTGTCTAGATAACAAATGGTATCTTATGAACTTTTATAGACAAATAACAAGTAATTCAATAGCTTTCTTGCAACTGAAACTGTGATGATCCTCATGTCTATTTTTATGCTTATATTTCATAGTTACTATTCCCGTCTAGAAAAATTGCTATAATTTCTGAGAAGGTGCATATGTCTGACTTTGCCTTGCAATACCCATCAAAATTTTGTAGAAGTGTTAATCTCTGAAATATTAATTTTATCTATTAAAAGCTTCTTTTTCCAGATAGAAAGAATTCCCATTTGGGGATTCTGTTTACTTGCTTACCTGAATAGCAAGGATAGTTTGGGGAATACACTCTGAAGTACATAAAAACATCAACTTTCAAAATCGATAACTTAATCATTTGCCTTTAATTTAATAAAGACTGTAAACGTCCTTGAAAACGAGAACTCTTTGTTCTTTTTATGGACCTGTTAGGCTAATGTTTTTTTTTTTTTCCAGAATATTTTAACTGGTAAAAATGAATCTCTCTAGCGGTGCCATATGTCAGTCTGCTAGTCTAAACAACAAACATCACATATAGATAGAACATGAGGGAAAAAAACCATATTCTCAGGTTTGTTTTCTGATGAACTAACAGTACTATTCATGTATGGGAGGCCATAAATTATGATGAATTATTGAATTATCAGGGTCCAAATAGCATACCAAGGGGAGGGAAACCAAGGGTTCCTTCCTCTTAGATACTTACTGCCATAACTGCAGAAGGATAGCCTGTTGCATTGACATGCTATTTATGGAGTTGGGCTGCCTGTCAGTTGACAGCTGTTAACTGATGATGGGGAAAACACAGCTCCAAAATGGCCATAAAGGACGATCTCTGAGAGAAAGTTTAAAATAGATGTAGTGCATATGTTCCGGCAGAGCTTCTGCCCCACTGCAGAGGACCTCTGATCTGTGAACTCCTGGGCTAGAAGGATGTGTTCCTCCTGAGTATGTAAGCACTATTCCAATAACAGTATTGGAACAGTATTGAAAGTTCTCTGTATTAGGGGAAGAAACTTCCTGACAATTTGAGAAAAAAAAAAATATCAGTTCAACATCAGAATTCTCCTTGCATTTACCAACAAATCTGGCATGCACCCAGGAAAAGGGCCTACAAAAAGAAGGTGTTTCTTTCTCCCATTTCTCTTGAATTCAGAACTGTGTGTCTAAAAGTAGAGTTTCAAGACAGATAGGACTATGAAAAACATATATACATCAGGGTACTAAGAGGAAAAATCCAAGCTTAGCAAATACATGAGACAGAGAGCAGTGCAGGGTTTTGGGATGGCTCTGCTCTTAGACCCTACAACCAAGAAGACTATCTGGAAAGACATCTCAGGGAGAAGCAGGCACTTTGAGGGACCTGAAAGACTTATTTGGAAGCAAGGCAACATACACCCGTATTGCTTGACAAAGCAGTAACTGACTGAAGTTGGCACTGCACCTTGAGATGAAGCAGATTTGGGGTATATTTTTTCAGGCCACAGTCCTCCTTGAGATGCAAAGTAATTTTCTCTTTTCCTTTGGGCTCAGTGTTCAGTTCTCCTTTGGGATGAACTCAAACCTTTTCAAGTACCTTGTGACAATCCACTTGGAGAGAAAGATCTGTCCCTAAAAGACTTTAGTGGGATGGGCAGGTAATCTCCACAGGACAGGGAATGTAAGCACAGTTAGACCCCCCCAAGTGCTGGTCTTCCACACAGGGCACCACTACCCTGACACCCTGGCTGCTGGCTATGTGATGGCATGTCACCGTCACCATCTGCTGCTGGAGCTGGTCTGGTTTGGTCTTCAGAGGGAGCAGGGACTTGTACGCTTCCCTCTGCATCTCAGATGGATGTAGAAAGCAATTAAAAAATATTTAGGCTGACCACCTAGGAAATCTATCTGCTAACGTTACATAGTAGGCTGTGGGAGAGTCTCTGATGTGATAGGAGCCTTAGTGTTTGGAAAAAGATGATCTAGAAAATACCTCAAGAAAAGAAAATATCATGCTGTAGTATAAAGATGAACTGCAGATATAGCTATAACTATAGCATAGACTACTCTGGCACCTGGCAGATATTTTCTGTAGTTTAATAGTTTTTTTTTTTTTTACTTCCTCAAATGTATGACTTCATATAAAAATTTGAAGTGAGAAGAATATATCTATTTGTAGCACTCAGTCAGAGATAATAATAAAGTGAATTAAAATACATGTGTGGATGTCTGCTTTTCTCTGAGTTAGCCTCAGCTGAGGATCACAACAATATGCCATACATTCAGAGAACATTTAATGGTTTCAAAAAATGTTAGACCAACAAATCGGTTAAAATACATCATGACCCGTTAAATACCCAGATATCATGTCTTGCTCAGGGATTCCATAAATACAAACTGCTGGGAGAGTTTTAATGAATTGTCACTCTATGTTGCCTTATGCAAGATGCCTCTCCTTCCTGTGATTTGCTTATAAAGACAGAAAGTTGGGCTACATGGACTTTTGATATCATTAGTACCACTTATTTTATGTTGCCTGCAGGGGTAAATGTCATTCTCCTTCCCTACTTTCCTTTTCTTCCCCTTCCTTCCTCCTCTCTGATTCCTGCCACTTGCTGTTTCCATCACTTTTTCTATCAAGTAGTCTCCCAGCCTGTGAACCCCACTCACCTGCTCTGTAACAGGAGCCCCTCAGCTGCTTTGTTGAATTATGGAAAGGGCACCCTGAATATCATTTTCTTGTCCAGAAAGTGCTGCCCAGATCTCTTCCACTGATGTTAGCTGTGCAGACAAGAGGAATTTGAATAAAGGTGCACCTGCGGTGCATATCTGAAAGCTGCTCGTTCTCTAATCACTGGCTGTGTGGTTTATTTGCCTTTAATGTTTGGTTAACTCATTCTAGGAACTTCCAAGAGTAGCACTCTGTCAGAAGCTACTTACCAACAAATCTGTCACCAGTGTGCCTCCTATGACAGACACATTCCTCTTCCTTTACATGCAGTGAAGGTAAATCACAACTGCATTAGGAACTGCAGAAATTAGTTTCTAAGGAGAGCACAACGGTGAGGGGATAGCAAGGACATCATCATTCCTTTATAACCAGCCTGTGACTTTAGCCTGTCTTCACAAGTGCTCATGTGTAAACAGAAATTTTTGATCGTATTCGCCATGGTAAAGAATGGGCAACACACACTACTTTCAACCTGTGGGTTTTAAGTCTCATTCATTATGATCCTAAGTAACTCTTCGTGGGAAAGTATTTATTGCTTCCAGCAATTCTCTCACCCCATTTCTTCAGGCGCATTTACCAGAAATGTTAGTTTAATGGCACATTTCCTAACCAGGCAACATAAAAAATATGGACTAAGCATATTCTGCAGGAACACTGAAAGCATGCACCTTAGGAGGTCTACACTGAATTGATAAATATCCTTTTAATATGGAAAATATGCTCTTACCATCTCCAGGGTTGTGTCAAGCCACATCCTAGCAGAAGTGTAGGGATGAGATGTTTCTCTACAGAGCAGTGCTCTGACATTTCTGCTTGTCCTGTGCTAACATTCCTGCAAGCTCTCATTTTACACTGAGGGCAGCAGAAATGCTGCTAGAGCAGAGCTTGGGCATTCTGTCATAATGTTCAGCAGGAGCTACAGAGACAACTGATGTGTCTAGGAAAATCCTAGCATAATGACAGCATGGCCAACAACAGCACTTGCAAGCTGGAAATCCTGCAAAGAGTTGTTGTTGTTGTTGTTGTTATTATTATTATTAAAACATGACCAAGACAGGGAACTTGTTAAGGAGGTGATTGGTGACAGCCAAGATGGCTTCACTAAGGGCAGATTGTGCCTGACAGATTTGGTGGCCTTCTACGATGGGGTTAGAGCACTGGTGAATAGGGGAAGAGCAATTGATATCACCTACCTGGATTCGTGCGAAGCATTTGACTCTGTCCTCCATGATATATTTGTAAATTGGAGAGCCATGGATTTGATGGATGGACCACTTGGTGGGTAAGCAATTGGCTGGATGATTACACTCAAAGAGTTGCCGTCAACAGCTCAATGTCCAGGTGGAGATCAGTAATGAGTCGTGTTCCTCAGAGGTCAGTATTGGGACCGGCATGATTTAATATCTTAGTGACGTGGACAGTGGAATTGAGAGCACCCTCAGCAAGTTTGCCGATGACACCAAGTTGTCTGGTGTAGCTGACATGCTGGAGGGAAGGGACACCATCAAGAGGGACCTGGGCAGGCTTGAGAGGTGGGCCTGTGATAACCTCATGAGGTTCAACAAGGCCAAGTGCAAGGTCCTGCATTTGGGCTGGGGCAATCCCAAACACAAATGCAGGCTGGGCGGAGAGTGGACTGAAAGCAGCATTGATGAGAAGGACCTGGGTGTGCTGGTTGATGAGAAGCTCAACATGAGCTCGCAATGGGTGCTTGCAGCCCAGAAAGCCAACCATATCCTGGACTGCATCAAAAGAAGCATGGCCAGCAGGGTGAAGGAGGTGATTCTCCCCCTCTGCTCTGTTCTTGTGAGACCCCACCTGGAGCACTGCTTTCACCTTTGGGGCCCCCAGCACAAGAAGGACATGGGCATATTAGAACAAGTCCAGAGCAGGGTCACAAAGATGATCAAGGAGCTGGAGCACCTCTCCCGTGAAGAGAGGCTGAGAGAGCTGGGGTTGTTCAGTGTGGAGAAGAGAAGGCTCCTGGGAGACCTTATAGTGGCCTTCCAGTACCTAAAGGGGGCTACAGGAAAGCTGGGGAGGGACTCTTTGTCAGTGAGTGTAGTGATATAGGACAAGGAGAAATGACTTTAAACTAAACGAGGCTAGGTTTAGATTAGATATAAGGAAGAAGTTCTTTACTATGAGGGTGGTAGGGCATTGGAACAGGTTGCCCAGAGAAGTTGTGGATGCCCCATGCCTGCAGGTGTTCAAGACCAACTTGGATGAGGACCTGGGCAACCTGATCTAGTGGGTGGCAACCCTGCCCTTGGCAGGGGGCTTGGAACTAGATGATCTTTAAGGTCCCTTTCAACACAAACCATTCTATGATTCTATGAACTTCAGAGTCCATTCTGTAAGTGTGCTGCAAGAGTCATAGGTATTGACTATTCCACATTACCCTGGGAGAGGGTCTGTCACTATTTCAGCTTCTGCTGTTTTGAGGTAATGGTTTATTATTTTACCTGGAAAGTGCTGTATATTAATACCCTCATTCCAGAATAGAAAGAATGCCATTGATTCTGGGGAGATACTATTCCACCTTGTATGAATTACATAATCTTGTGAAAAAAAGTATAAGACCAGAAAGTGGTCTTTTATTAACTAGATCTCACATTACCATACATGTTCGGGCAGAATCAAGGCACTGAAACATATTATCTATATAACAAGATAGAATATAACCAGAATGTTATTCAATGCTTATTTCTCGGTAGAAGTGAATTTAGGGAATCCACACTTAAAAATAAAACACCTAACATTCCTTTTGAAAAATTTGTGAAAATACTGACTGCTGAGAGGAGGGCTTAGGAAATGGCTGCCATTTACTGTTATGCACATAATGCCAAAAGGTTCAGCAGATGCAGGGGAAATGAAAGAGATGAGGGCAGTGTCTCTGCATCCTAAAGTTAAGGAGCATACAGAAATAAAAGCAGAAAAAGAAAGCAGAATGATTGTTCCTCATGCTAAGTAACTTTTTCCCTGCTGCCTGTACTCTCACAAATGAGAAACTGTTGGGAGGTCTGTGCAGCAACACCTCATAGCATACATATGTGAACTAATGGCTTCAGAAGATTTTGAGGAACAATCCCAGATCAGCTGGGGAGAGTTACTCAAAATGCTAAATAAGCTGAATCAGGGATATGAATTCAACCTGGTTCAGGTTGAAGAAAGATTCAAAGGCATACAGTCTCAGGCAGAACCAGTGACAGGATTTACACCAGCAGTCACATCCTAAAAGCAATGGAGAAACCTTCCTTTGCACTAAATGAGGAGCAGAAACTCAACTTTTCTGGTAGGTGGATTTTGGATGAAAAGACAGAGAAAGGAGGGGAAGAACTTGGAGGAAGTACCACGAGAAGGCTGACCCTATACAGAGTGAGATTGCCAATTTACCAGGGTAGCTTTGAGCTCCAAAAAGAGGGCAAGAGTCAAAAGGCTGCTTTTAGCTTTAATAGCTGCAACACACCTGATGGATCAAAGATGAAGAAGAGTAAACCTGTGAAAATCCTGCCCAAGTTCAGCCCAGATGAGGACAAAATATCATGCTAATTTATCTGCATCATTTTTTTCCAGGTCTGTAAGCAGAGACCTGGTTGACCTGACCTCTTCCTGAGTGCTTCTCACATGAAATAAGCCAGACATCCTCACTCATGGTAGAGGGCAGGCTGAAAATCTTCTGCTCTGCCATCTGCCTGAAGTACGTGAGCTGGAATAATGTGGTGCTGTTGTCAAGAGACAAGTACCTCAGGATGCATGGAGAGGTGTTATTGTTTTGTGTGGGTTCATTGGTTTCTATCATCCACACCCATTCAGTAGCAGAGACTTTCTGGTTGCTCCATGGGTCTTGCTCAAGTCAGAAGACCCTGAAGAAGCAACTCAGTCATCAGTGCTGAAGGGATTAATTGGAGCAGATAGCTAGAGCTGCCAGCAGGGCATAAGCAGCTGGGGGATGTGGATGTAAAGAAGGAAGGCCTAGCTGGAGAAATTGGTGGAGGAAGGACTAAATAAATGGAAGAGCTCCTGGGAAAGAAGCAGCTAATGTCAATGGCCAGGGCAGCAGGAATGTAGAGCCTGACAGATTCCTTTCTCCTCTGGCACAGTCCTCAAAGATGATCTACGTGACCCATATGCCCACACAGCCCCACTGCACACACAGCAACCTCTACACAGTAATGCAGAAACTTAAGAGATAGGCTGAAAGTGATGGGTGCTGGTCTCATCCAGGTCTTCTCCACTCAGAGGGTTGTGAGGCATTGGAACAAGTTGCCCAGAGAGGTTGTGGATGTCCCATCCCTGGAGGTGTTCAAGCTCAGGTTGGACGAGGCCCTGAGCAACCTGATCTAATAGGTGGCATCCCTGCCCTTGACAGGGGTGTTGGAACTAGATGATCTTTAAGGTCCTTTCCAACCCAAGCCGTTCTATGATTTTATGATTTTTGCTAAATTCAAAGAAGGCCTTCTTGCATCCAGTGGGACATGGGCACAGTGGGTGGCAGAAAGGCCAGAAGAGAAGAGAGACAGAGTAAGTTCTTGGACACCTATGTTTAAGAAACAGATGTCTAGTCCTCTTCAGTACAGCTAAGAGCATGGAAGACCTCCACACTGTACTCAGAGATTTTTCAGCTCCAAACAAGTTCACCACCCAGCACCATTCAAGTTTGGAAACACCTCAGGAAATCATCTCACGTGATATAGGCAATCATGAAGCCAGCTAGTGCTAGAGCTAGCTACCCAGAAAAATGGTAAGCATGAGACAGGAGGAACACATCTCAGTGCACTTGTCTCTGTGGAAACTAGGACCAAGATTTCAGAGGCAAGTTAAGGGTGCTGAGCATGCACATCCCTTCTGTGCTGAGGAGAGTGCTGAACACAGACTGACTTCCTGGGCAAATGCTTTATCCATGGGGCTAACAGGCAGAAGGTAGTTAATGCTGGGGCTGACTTTTGTAGACAAGGGATTCTCTGCTCTACTCTGAACTCATTATCCTTTGTGCTGTTTTTCACCCTTCCCACTTTGCAGGCATTCTCAAAAATAGCAGGAGGCTAATGCTAGAAGCTGAACCCAAACTCTAGAGTGCCATTCATCTTGTGAGGCAATTTACTCTTTAGTTGGTACTGGGATGATTCAAAATCTCCGACAACCCAGGTTGTCTGTGTATGGACTCAATGGAGTCAGAAGCCTTGGGCTCACAGCTCAGATGCTGTAGAAGAGGGAACTGTGATTCTTACAAACAAAAGTTGACAGGTGCTCGATCTCTACATGTTAATGGAGTGGGAATCACATCAGACACCATTCCGTATTTCTGAGTGCACAGCTCCTAGTAATACAGTCATTGTCTTAGAACAGTTCTCCTTGAAATCTTTTTGATGAGGGTACTTTTTTTTTTGTTGTTGTTTGTTTTGTTTTGTTTTCCTGGAACAAGTGTAATTTTCTTCATAGTAGCTCATATGATGTTGTGTTTGGGATTTGTGGTGACAGATAGTGTTGATAACAAACCGATGTTACAGATGTTGCTGAACAGTGCTTACACAGAGTCAAGGTCTTCCCTGTTCCCCATCATGCCCTGCCAGGTTGGAGTGCACAGGAAGTTGGGAGGAAACAGCCATGACAACTGATCCCAACTGACCAAAAGGACATTCCATATCATATGATATCATATTCAGCAATAAAAGTTGGGGGAAAGAAGGAGGAAAGGGGTAGGTTTGGAGTTATGGCATTTGTCTTCCCAAGTAACTGGTATATGTGATGGAGTCCTGCTTTACTGGAAGTGGCTAAACATCTGCCTAATGATGGGAAGTAGTGAATGAATACCTTATTTTGCTTTTAACTTGCATGTGCAGTTTTTACTTTATCTGTTAAACTGTCTTGATCTCAACACACAACTTTTCTCACTTTTATCTTTCCAGTTTTCTCCCCTATCCCACTGGGAGAGTGAACAATCAGCTGTGTGGCAATTAGCTGCCTTCCAGGGTTTAACTACAATAGTGAAGTAGCACAGGAGCTGCAAGGTGCTGTGGGAATAACAGCCTAAGGGATGCAATAACAATTGCGTAAACCCCTGTTAGGAACTGGAGGACAGCTGGGTTGCTTTTTGCTTGTGGCATAGCCGTGCTGATTCTGTGGATCTTTTCAGCTTTCCTTCCTATATTTGTTCTTATGGATGAGATATAGTGAAGGCTGCTGAGGGAGTCTGTGATCTACCACCCCTTGGAAGTGCAGATATTGAGCTAAGAAAAGCACTCATCCAGCTGTGTGGAGACCAAGAAATTAATTCCGTTCACTAGTACAGGTGGGGTAACATGGTCACAGCTGCAAGCTGTGACCATTAGGCACTCTTTGGCTCTCCTACTTCTTCTACATCAAGCTCCATTTGGACAAGAGCAAAATTTGCCATGTCTCTTGCTAGGGGGAACTGCTGGTGACACAACTTTGAGGGGACAGGGTGAAATCAGTGCCATCTTCAGATTTCCTGTTCATTTCTGATGTGAATGAATTCCCTCCATCTTTGAAGTCAGGTGAAATATCTGTACCAGTGATGCTGATCAAGAAAAGCTTCATGAAGGAATGTGGGAGAGCCTGTGGATCTCTCAGTGCAAAGGAAGAAACTAGTTATCTTTTGAAAAACATCCTCCATTTCTTGGGGAGACTTCATGGATCAGGATGTCCCATTTTTCCAGTCCTTGACTGGATGCCCATCTGACTTGAATATATCTCCTCAAACTGTTCACTGTGCAGCTGCTTTAGGATGGCTGCATGATTAAAGGAATCTAATGACTGTATCAAAGGTACCCAATATTGTTGTGAAAGCACAGACTGTGTGATGGTGACCTTGATGCTGTGTTTCTTCAAAGACTTAGATGAGAACTCACCAACAGTTCTTTTCTCTACTGGAATTGACCAGCTGCTAAGGTTAAATCTTACATCAAACATGTTGAGTCCTAAGAAGATGCCTTCTTGAACTTTCCTTGTTGATTCCCACATGGTCCATCTGGGTTGACTTTGCTTGCTTCTCTCTGGGCAGAAAAGAAGACCAACGGGTCTGAAGAGGAGGCCAGGCCAGTGGCTTGTAGCCATGCATCTTCTCCTGTCATTGCAACTAGCTAGGAGGTCCTGCTCAGATTGGTCCAGGGTAGAAGGAGCAGAGGACCTAAACAGGAAGTCTATAGATGGTTTCATGATAATGACATGGAGATACTGGATGTGGAATTTCCTTCTACAGATTACAAGACAGATTGCAAGGTTAATGCAGTTGTTCTAAGAAGCAGAGCTGAAAGTAGTTTGCATTGGGCCGTAAACTCAGGAGTCTTTGATGTTGCTCCACCTTCATACTTAACCAGAGCTCATGAGTGCCTGTATCTTCTCAGCTCATACTCATTGAACACAAGGCAAGGCAAGTCATATCACAGCCAAAAGCTGGTGTTTCTGGAATAGCGCAGTTGTGTTTGGTAAGGTATCTGAGTGCCTGTGAGGAATGGGTTATTTTGGTGCTGAAAAATAGCTGGCATTACAGATATGTTTGGCTGTTTCTGCTGGGTTTTAGTATGGAAAATGGGTTGAACAAAGTAGTTTCAGTGGGAATTGGACCAATATTTGCTTATTTAAGGTGTTTTTCCCCTGCTGTGTGAATTTTCCTTTGCTTTTCAAGGAATTAGAGTTGGAAAAGCAAAGTACTCTGTGCTCCAGGAAGAGCTGTGATGCAGTAGTGAAGGACTCATGGTCACAGTGAATGCTTTGTAGAGGAAATTCCCAGTACTGCATAGCATATGTCCATTACAGCATCAGGAATCTGCTGTCCTGCAAAGATAGGATATGAGCAAGTGAGGGGCCCTGGAGCCAGTCAAACTTTGTGTGGCCATAGTGAGGCTCTTGCTGCTGCCACGCTGGGTGGGCTGTGACAAACTTGGGTTGTGTCTGAAATACAAATGCCAAGGAACTGCATGACAGGGAGAGAGGACGATCAGTGGCAGGTCCTTCATCTTCTGAAAGCCTGAACATGGCTGAGCTGCTGGATTGGGGTTGTGTTGCTCAAAATGCTGAGGTATTGAGGGCTGGAGCGCCCAGTGCAAGAGGTCAAGTGCACCTCATGTGAACTTGACTGCCTGATAGGACAGGGTTTGAAGGTTCACAAGGAGACAAGAGGATGTGTTCAGGGAAGTGTTCTCCAGGTCTAGCTCTTACTTATTGAATGAATATATATATATATATTTAATGAAATTACAGATTGGAAAAGTACAAAAATAGATCTGTGCATGTCTACAGGTGCCCTTTTTGAAGCTTAGCAAAAAATTGCCTTGGGTTTGCTGAGCAGAAATTCTCTGAAGAAGGAGTTAAAAATAATAAAATACTCTCAAAGCCAACTAAATGCTTACATATGTTCTGTTGATTTGTGTTTTGATTTGTCATTTAGCAGTTATACAAACCTCCATTGCAATTGCTGCCTCTTTCAGCAGATCCCTCCCTTCCCAAAGACAGGTAATCTCTTGGCTGACCCACACTTGAACAGAGGAAATTGTCCAGTTTTTTGTGGCCTATCTCACTGAAAACTTTGGAGATAAACTCATGTGATGTCTAGATGCAGTAATTTAGATTACTGAGTAATTCCTACGCAAGAAGCTGGAATGCCCAGTAGGTCTTGTCAGAAATCTATCACTTGGGTAGGACTGATTATCTCTATAAATTAAAATAAATCTGAAGCCCATGGTGTGTAGACCAATGTTTTTTACCCCTATGGCCAAGATTTTTAAATCTGTGGAAGGAAATTCTTCAAGATAGTTTGCCTGCCAGTATGATATAATATGATCTTTATCTTCCAGAAAGAACAACTGGAGGATACAGTAAAAAACAAAACAGCAGCAACAACAGAAAAACAATAGTTTTGGTGTGGTTTCTCCTGAGAGTTCTGAGCTTCCCATGTTGTCCTCACACTCTTTTTCTATTTTCTCTCAATGCCATTATCAGTTTCTGCTACCTCCAATTCTAGTCCAAAGGATAAGGGTTTTTCCATTTGAAACTGCTCTGCCAGCTAATGAACTATTTTTTGTGATCAACATTGACATAGATCTCAGTGCTGCAATTCACAATTTTCCTTTCACACCATTGTTTATATCACTTATTAAAAACTTCAGGGGAGAAGCTACAGATTTATACTTTGTTTAGTTGGTATGGAATGGAAAGTAGGCATTTGCTAAAAAGAAGAGACCCAAGTAAAGTGTTAGGCTATGCTGAAACAGCCAGAAAATTCTGGTGGTCACTCACAAGCACTGAGTGCTGGATGCAAGACTGATGATACCACTTTTCTTGATACCAGAGTTTGCACTCAGGACTAGATTTATTTAGCATTGAAGATGTAGTCTTAATAGTTAAATCTCCTTATCTACATACTTTATCTGACCTTCAAAGAACCCAGCAGGTTTGAGAAGTATGGCTTCCCTTTACAAATACAAATGAAAGACTGTCACTTTTTCCTGTGTCTATTATTCTTACTCTATATTACAGTGCTTCTGATTTGCCAAGTACAAATATCAGACTTACTTCATTGTAGTTCCCTTGATTTCCCTATGAGTCCTTTTAATACCATAGGATTACATTCATCACCTGGCAGTCCTGTGATATCCAAATAGATTTTAAAGTAGGCGCTTCCACACCAAGTTTGGAAACTTAACTTCATCTTTGAATTCCTCTAGATCTTTGGACATCTGCATTTGAGGAATAAGAAGGAAGGTCTTTGCAATGAAACTGCTAACCTGATGACAAGAGTGTGAGAGGTGAGTGAAGTTGGCTTCATCATAGGAAGAGGAAGGAGCTACAAAGAGAAGAAATTGCTAATACAATTTCCCCAAGGGAGAAGGGGAACATGGTCAGAATCATGGAGATATGGTGGTATAGTGTACACTATTGGAACATGGTCATGGGAGAGTACAGGCTATTTAAGAGGAATAGGCACGGAAAATGAGGAAGGGGATTTATGCTTTATCTTAAGGTACTCCTTGTTTATGCAGTGTTCCAAAGTGAAACTGTAGATGTGCATCAAGATGAGATAAAAATGAATCATGTTGTTATGGGGTCTGTTATAGACCACCTGATCAAGACAAAGTAATGGAAAATGATGTCTGCAAACAACTAGCAAGTCTCCTCTTCCTTAGGCAGGGTTTCAGCCATGTGGACATCTGCTGGGAGGGCAACAGCACTGGGCAAGCAATACTGGAAGTTCTTAGACTGTTCTAATGACAATAACCTAATGTAAATGATGGAGGGGCAATGCTGAGTTCTGGAAGCAGGGATAAACTACTGATGAATTTGATCCTGGATGGCATTTCAGGCTGCAGCAACCACGTATTGACTGTGTGAAGGATCTAGTGGAAAGCTGGGGAGGTAAGCAGCAGAATTTATTACTCTAGATTTCATAAGACTAGAATTCATCTTATTCACAGAATCACTAGTTAGAATATGCTTGGAAGTAGCTGTGCTTGGGAGAGGTAGTGAGTGTTGAAAAGAAAGCTAATGAGACCTCAGGAACAAACCACCTTGTTCTTTGCAAGAAGATTAAGAATTTTATCTTAGCTGTGAACTTGCTGATGAACTAAGCTAAAAAGTTTACAAGAGATGGAGACAAGGACTGTCAATAAAACAGTAATACAGAAACATTGCTTGGGTACTTAGGGACATTAAGCATAAGAATTCTGCAGGTATGGTGCACAAGAGAACTCAGGGAAAATGTGTCTACCAATGAATGTGAGAGACAACCTAGTGCAAGATGGTTTAGTGGGTAATATTGGTGGTAGGGGGATGGTTGGACTAGATTATCTTGGAGGTCTTTTCCAACCTTAATGATTCCATGATTCTATGATTCTATGATACAGAAAGCACTTAAGTATGCAGCACCTTTTCTGCATCAGTCTTCATAGACATAAATTCCACCCAGGCAACCATATCTTCCAACAGTGTTTGAGAAGGTAAGGGATAACCAACAGTGGGGAAGTCCGAGCTTACTACGTAGTGAAGCTGGAATTATTAAAAGAAGTTGGATGTATTCATATCTATAGGGCTGGGTGCAACTCATCAAAAAAATACTGAAGGAGTTCACCAGTGTAATTGTAATGCTTATGTTCATTATTTTTGAAAAACGATGACACAGAGGGAAGGTCCCATATGACTGGAAAAAAAAAATAATATTATGTGGATCTTTAAAAAAGACAAGAAGAACCAGTGAAACTATAATCTACTCAGTCTCACTTTCGTTATTTGAAAGATCAAAAACTGTACCCTCTTCATATTTATTCCTAAGCATTCTGGGAAGACCTTATATTGGTCTCCCAACAGGGGCCTACAAGAAAGATGGAGAGGGACTCTTTACCAGGGAGTGTAGTGATATAGTACAAGGAGTAATGGCTTTAAACTAAGAGGGGAAATTTAGAGTAGATATTAGAAAGAAATTCCTCATGATGAGGGTGGTGAGGCGCTGGAACAGGTTGCCCAGAGAAGCTGTGGATGCCCCATCCGTGGAAGTGTTCAAGGCCAGGTTGGATGGGGCATGAGCACCCTGTTCTAGTGGGAGGTGTCCCTGCCCATGGCAGGGGGGTTGGAACTAGATGGTGTTTAAGTTCTCTTCCAACCCAAACCATTCTATGATGCTATGATTCTGTGATTGTATGATTCTATGATTCATTTTTGCCAACGACGATAATTGTTGAGTGATCTCCCTGTCTTTATCTCAACCCTTGAGCCCTTTTCATCATATTTTCCCCCCCATTCCCTTTGAGAAGAGGGAGTGAGAAAGTGGTTGTGGTGGAGTTCAGCTGACCAGCAAGGTAAAACCACTGCAATAACATAAAGAAGAATGTGTTTACATATGGAGGATCTGAAGAAGTGTAAGTGATGACACCCTTTCCTAAAACTAGATCAGTTACTCTCCTGGATTACCAACAAACCTTTTCCCATACCATCAGGATTACGCCAGACTGTTGCTGCCTCTTTAACTCTGGTATAGATAGTATTGTGCTGTTGGACTTTTTTCTGGGGTCATGAACATGCTAATATGCACATTTTCATGGGAGGCAGTGAAGGACTGAGGATTTATCAGAATGCACAGTAGCTGGAGCTTTGTGATGAGTTAATACATGTGCTTGTGTGTACAAGCATGGCTGTGTGGGAGATACTGTTTTGGGGAGCTATAGGTAGGGAAAGGCTTTGGGGATCTATGCAATTTCTGGTTTGACAAGAGGGGACTATTTATTTATGTAGATGATAATAGGAGCATATATATATCAGATGCAAGCAAAAGATGTAAGAGACTGAACAGTGAGAAAGCAGAATTTCTCAGGGAATCCCTTTTTTAATGATGTGCATAAAAGCATATATTATCTGTACATGTACAAGTATATATTTTAAATTTGGTAAATAAAAAAACAGCTCAGGAATGTGTTCAAGAGCTCCATTTCAAACCAGAGTCTACTGTTACTTGGAACAGCCTCGTGGGCTGAGGCTTCCAACCTACTGTATTTCAAATTCTCTCAGCTATTGAAACTGTCCTATACAGAAACCGCAGCTGTAGTAATTTTTGACTTCCTGCTTTTTAGAACATACTACTGCAAAGTAGCTCTTAGAAACATTACTTACTGTTTTTTGACCTACTTTTCCTGTTGCTCTTAATGCATCTGTTCCTGAAGTATCATAGACATATTACTATCTCCACAGAATGACTGAAAAGTTGTGGTATAAACATACCAAGCAAACTGCCATGGGTCAAGCAGCAAACCACGGAGAAAGCCAGCAATAGAAACCCTAAGTTCCTGCATCCAAGTTCTCTAAGTGCCTTGAGTAGTCTAGATTCTCTCCTTAACACACTTGATAAATTATTTATAGATGTATTCACATAGTCAGTAAGATATAAAAACATTCTAATTATATCATTCAAATCAAATGACAATTATGCCCGTAGTTTGCCAGACAATGCTTTGCCAAATAAGTTTTGCCAGAAATGTTTGACCGAAGAAAGGGGGAGCATCTGCAGCATCTGCAGATGAGACACTATAAAATCTCCCACAGACAAGTCTGACCTGTCTCCACGGAAAGCTTCAAGGTAAGTGCATGCGTTTTGAGAGCTTGGAAAAAGAGGACAATGTCCTTTCAATATTCCACTCAGTTTCTCCTGCCTCTGGCAAACATTTATATGAGGTGCTGTACATGCGAACAAAAATGTTAAATAGAATTTCAATGCATGTCTATAACTTCAATCTATAAATTGTGTCTAAAACTCCTTGCCAAAATAAGAAACACCTGCCATTCCTATTTTACAGGATTGGACAGTTTCCAAGGTACAAGCTATTCTCAAAGGGTAATATACTGAATATTGAAATTCTACAGTACAGGCTGAGACAGGATTTTTTCACAACTGCATGAGTTTTTTATTGTAAATCCTCCTATATTTCTGCAAACTCTTACTTAGGCTAGACTGTTGAAACGGAATATCTAAAAAGTGAAGTTGTTTTCATTTATAGCACATACGGTAATATTTCTAATAAGGAAGCGCTGTCTTGAATATTCATCATTTATAATTAAGAACCAGAACAGATAGTGATTTTCTCTGGCTATAGGTTCTTTTATGTGAAGACCTCAAAACTGGTCAGAATTCACCAACCTGAGTTACCAAATTGTAGACAGTATTGAAGATCTTCTATTTACTGCTAGACTAAAGTCTCACTCTTGAGTGGGACTTAAGTACCTTTAAGTTCAAATCAAAGTAGATTTATGTGGTTGTTGTACTAGCTAAAGAGTAAGGAGTTTTCTCACTGACATAGATTCTATTTTTCCCAGTGAGCGACAACCTTTTTTCCCCACCAGTGTCCTCTGCTGACATTCCTTTAGTAAACGTGCAGAAATGGCCTCTGCAGACTCAGAAATGGCTGTTTTTGGGGAGGCGGCTCCCTACCTCCGAAAGTCAGAAAAGGAAAGAATTGAGGCCCAGAACAAACCTTTTGATGCCAAGTCATCCGTCTTTGTGGCCCATCCGAAGGAATCCTTTGTAAAAGGGACAATCCAGAGCAGGGAAACAGGGAAGGTCACTGTCAAGACTGAAGCAGGAGAGGTAAGAGAAAAGGAATCTTCAGATCAATATTTGATTCACACTGAACTTTTAGCAGACATATGCAGACATATTCTTTCATTTCCTTGGCAGACTCTGACCGTGAAGGATGATCAGGTCTTCTCCATGAACCCTCCCAAGTATGATAAAATCGAGGACATGGCTATGATGACCCACCTCCACGAACCTGCTGTGCTGTACAACCTCAAAGAGCGTTATGCAGCCTGGATGATCTACGTAAGTACCAGCAGCTGTCTTCCTTTGGGAGCTAGGAAGACCTGCTGTGCCAGGCTGAGCAGAAGCCAATGTGCTGTCTCCCTTCCTCGCAGACCTACTCGGGTCTCTTCTGTGTCACCGTCAACCCCTACAAGTGGCTGCCGGTGTACAACCCAGAGGTGGTGTTGGCCTACCGAGGCAAAAAGCGCCAGGAGGCCCCTCCACACATCTTCTCCATCTCTGACAATGCCTATCAGTTCATGCTGACTGGTGAGTGCTTGATCTCCTTTGACTTGCTCTTTCATTGATCTCTCAGTAGACGGAAATATAGGAATTATCTCTGTAAATCCTGAGCAACACTTAAAATACCACATGTGAAATTAATGGAAGATTAAAGTGCTTGACTTTAAGGATCTGTGTATGCTGCGTTCCCATTACAGTCAATAAAGACCTGGACCATGTAATGAATGTCTTTAAGAAGGAGTAAATTCATCAGCTAGAAGACACCTAGTGTTTGGTCTAGACTTTACTGACTCTAGACCTATTGCTCATTATAGTGAAAAGTAAGCATCAGACAAGTAATGCTTTCAGAAAAAACAATGTCAAAAGAAAACAAAAGCATTAGCGTTCAAACAGAATAGTTATAAAAAAAAATATTTCTGTCTTCTTCTCTTATTTCCACCTCTTATTTTCTCTTCCCAGTATATATATTGAAATCAATGATATGCAGGATTCATGTCTTCTTTTCCTGTTCTTTTGTTGCAAAATGGAAAATAAATTATGAATAGCAGGATTAAAAACAAACTGTATCTACCTATTAACTCAGAAATATATAATTTATGTACATATAGGAGTAAAAATAAAAGAGATGAAAAGTAGCGAAAAAGTTTGGTTAGGCTTTTCCGTTGTTTGTGAGGTCTCCAGATTTCCTCAGGAAGATTTTAGCTCCAGAAGAATTTATATGTAATCAACCCTCAATCTCAGTAATTTTGTCACATGTACTTATAAGAGAGATATCAGGTAGAAAGAGGATATCTTGAAAGGCTAAACAATATAAAAGTTACTCTGAAGTGGTGTCTTCACTGATCTTGTTTAGAATGCATGTAGTACTGCTGTATAGCATTGCTACATATCAGCTGGAATTCCCAGGGCTCTTCACTGTCTTCTGTCCTTCCACCCTCTGGTAGAAGCTGCAGTTCATATTTGTCTCCTAGCTTTTGTGTTCTTTCTAATTCATGAGCACCAGGAAAATCATTCTTAATATCTATCTTTTCACAGACCGTGAGAACCAGTCAATCCTGATCACGTAAGTACACTTCCTGCTCAGGTCCCTGCAGGGCTGCCCTGTACCAGGAGACCTGCTGCCTGACCACACTCTCTCTGCTTCTCTATTTGGCAGTGGAGAATCTGGTGCAGGGAAGACTGTGAATACAAAGCGTGTCATCCAGTACTTTGCAACAATTGCAGCTAGTGGGGAGAAGAAGAAGGAGGAGCAGCCTGGCAAAATGCAGGTACATTAATAGATAATGGCTTGAATCAGTGTTTTTTTTCTGTTCCTTGTTTTTGGAAAGTATATCGAGGAATAATTATTGTCCTGTAGGGAACGCTTGAGGATCAAATCATCAGCGCCAACCCACTGCTGGAGGCATTTGGAAATGCCAAGACTGTGAGAAATGACAACTCCTCGCGCTTTGTGAGTTGTAGCTTTGGACAAAATCCCTTAGAGAATCCCAGCATGGTTGAGGTTGCAAGGGACCTCTGGAGGTCCAGGAGGCTTTTGAATATTTTTGAGGAGGAAGACTCCAGAACCTCTCTGGTAACCTGTCCAAGTGCTCAGTCACCTACATAGTAAAGATGGAACCTCTTATGTTCCAGTTTTTACTTATTATTTATTTACTTATTATTATTTACTATTGCATTTTGTCCTGTCAGTAGGCAACACTGAAAAGAGTCTGATTTCTTTTCACTTTCCATTAAGGTGTTAATAGAGATTGATAAGATGCCCCCTGAGCCTTCTCTTTTCTAAGATAAGTAGGCCCAATTCCCTCTGCCTTTGCTCACAGGAATGGCGCTCCAGTCCCTTAATATTTTTGTACAATTCTATCTTTCTTGTACAGGGGCAATGAAATGCATCCAGGCTGAAATGGTTCTTTTTATCTTTAACAGGGCAAATTCATCAGAATTCACTTTGGGGCCACAGGAAAATTGGCTTCTGCTGACATTGAAACTTGTAAGAAACCCTCCTGGCGTATTCACATACCTTCCCAAATTCCTACCTCTGTGTGCTGTCTTGTGCCTATCACTTTCTACCTTCCTTACCAGATCTGCTGGAGAAGTCCAGAGTCACTTTCCAGCTCAAGGCAGAAAGAAGCTACCACATTTTTTATCAGATCATGTCCAACAAAAGGCCAGAGCTAATTGGTAGGAAGATTACCTATATTTTTGGAGGAAGATCACTAAACAACAACTCATCTTGTCTCCCAGATGACTGAAGTAAGCTTGTTTTTCCCTATTTCCTGCTTTCAGACATGCTCCTCATTACCACCAACCCATATGACTACCACTATGTGAGTCAAGGTGAGATCACTGTTCCCAGCATTGATGACCAGGAGGAACTGATGGCTACAGATGTAAGTAACATAAAAAAACAGGTCATATTGTGGACAAGAGCCCTGGTATACATGCACTTATTTTACTGTTTATATTACCAGAGTGCCATTGACATCTTGGGCTTCACTGCTGATGAAAAGACTGCCATCTACAAGCTGACAGGAGCTGTCATGCACTATGGGAACTTGAAGTTCAAGCAGAAACAACGAGAGGAGCAGGCAGAGCCAGATGGCACAGAAGGTATCAGCAGATTCAACAAACTTTCCAAAAGATATTGTCATTGTCACTAAAAGAGGGCCTTAGGCAGATTTCAGGCTTTTAGTATGCAAAAGTTTAAACTAAAAAAAACAATTATGTACAATGGTTGTGTAACAGTTGAGACACCTACCTCATCTATCATCATACCTGCATTTTAGTTTTGTGAGTACTTTAATAAAAGATCTGGTGCTCACTGCCTGGAAGCCAGGAGCCATGGATGTCAATTTCTGTAACGTCATTAGTCATACTTTTTTTGGAATACACCTAGCAATCACTGCTATATTGTGGTACAGTGAAGTGGTCCAGCTCTAACAAGGTGGGAGAATATGTTTCCGTTCACCCTCACCTACTGGGAAAGAACGCTGATGTCAGTTGCATATTTGATTCCTCTCAGGTACAGTAAGAGCTAAAGTCCATTCCTTCAACTCTCTGAGTGATAACTCCTCTTGCTTCAGGACTAGAAACATGACGCACCATAGTCATGTCTGAAAAAGGATGAAAGCAGTGAGTTAACCTTAATAACATTTGTAGAAACCAAAGCTCAAAAAGAGTTGTATACTCCGCATCCTAATGACAGAGACAGTAGCTTCATGGCTTTGACACAGATGTTTTCGTGCAACTCCTTAAAGTGAACACTGCTATTTTTGAGACGATACCTCAAGAACAAAATCTTAGGCACTGTCCAACATGTATTTTTCCTCTCACTCTTTCTTGGTGTTTAGTTGCTGACAAGGCTGCATACCTGATGGGTCTGAACTCAGCAGACCTGCTCAAAGCACTCTGTTACCCCCGAGTTAAGGTTGGAAATGAATATGTGACCAAGGGTCAAACTGTGCAGCAGGTAAGAAGTGTGGTAATACAGAACCATATTTTGAATTAAGATCCCTTTGATCCTCCTCTGTTCTATACTCCAAGACTCTCTTTTTGCTTTAGGTGCAAAATTCAGTTGGTGCTCTAGCAAAGGCTGTCTATGAGAAGATGTTCTTGTGGATGGTTGTTCGTATCAACCAGCAGCTGGATACAAAGCAGCCTAGGCAGTACTTCATTGGTGTCTTGGACATTGCTGGCTTTGAGATCTTTGATGTAAGGATGTTTTTCTAGCAGTTTCTTAATAGGACAATTGAGAGTAAAGGGAATTCTGAGCCACAATTGAGAAAAGTTATTATCCTCCTACAATTACTCCCTGAGCATTTATTATTATTATTAATTACTATTATTTAGTATTATCCTCCTACAATTACTTGCTGAACTGAAATTCTCCCCCCTCCCTCCCCCAAAAACCTTCTAATTACACTGAATTTGCTAAATTTGCTAAATGCAAAGTTTTTCCAACAAGAGAACAAAAGGAAAGCAAACAGGAAGAGGCCTTGTACTTAAACTATCATCCGTGAAGAACACTTTGTATCCCTTCTTTCTTTTTGCATTTGACAGTTCAACAGCTTTGAGCAGCTGTGCATCAACTTCACCAATGAGAAACTGCAGCAGTTCTTCAACCACCACATGTTTGTGCTGGAGCAGGAAGAGTACAAGAAGGAAGGGATTGAATGGACATTCATTGACTTTGGGATGGACCTGGCTGCCTGCATTGAGCTCATTGAGAAGGTATCCTTCCTGTTCACGTACATTAGTACTGGATCTTCCACAGTTGCCAAGTGATATACTTAAGAAGTGTGGGAGAATATGCTTTTTTTTTTTTTTTTTTTAAATGCATACCCTGTGAAAGTGGCAATAGCGTGGAAGTGTTTTTAAAGACCCTACTGAGATTTCAGAACTTTTCCTGAAAGTACTTCCGGATTACAAAATAAAGTTAAATAAAAGATGGTCATGTAGCTGTCAGTAAAGATGGCCTATTGGGAATATAGTATTTAGCAATGTTGTATTTACCATTTTTTCCATAAGCAAAGACATTTACAAAAATGCTGAAAAAAAGACGAGCCTTGGTTAATTTTCTCCGATTAAGGTCATGAAAGACACAGAATCAACCTTCTCTTTTGACTCTATCCTCTTTTTAATCAAGTGATGTCTTATCTCTTTCTTCCTCCTCTTTGTTGTAAAATCTTCCAGCCCATGGGCATCTTTTCCATTCTGGAAGAGGAGTGCATGTTTCCCAAGGCAACTGACACCTCTTTCAAGAACAAGCTCTATGACCAGCATCTGGGCAAGTCCAGCAATTTCCAGAAGCCCAAGCCTGCCAAAGGCAAGGCCGAGGCCCACTTCTCCCTGATACACTATGCTGGCACAGTGGACTACAACATCACTGGCTGGCTTGAGAAGAACAAGGACCCCCTGAATGAAACTGTCATTGGGTTGTACCAGAAATCATCAGTGAAGACACTGGCCTTACTCTTTGCTAACTACGGTGGAGCAGATGCAGGTCAGTTCTGTAAATTCTGTATTTTAGGCACATTCAAAGGGAATTAAAACAGGAAACACTAAACATTTAATGCTATTTGTGTTCTGCACTCTCCAATATGTGGCATCCATATTTAACAGTATTTTTCTTTTCTTTCATTTGCAGAGGCTGGTGGTGGTGGTAAGAAGGGTGGCAAGAAGAAGGGTTCTTCCTTCCAGACTGTTTCAGCTCTTTTCCGGGTATAGTACTATTTTCCTTATCTCTTTGTAATATGAAGAAAGGGAGAAAGCTAATATTAAATATGAAAGGGCTATTTTGGTATTACTGTGAAGTTGGTAACATTATTTGGAAATCTCATGACCTGTTTTTCAGGATCAGTTTTGTAATTGATCTTGAATCAATTGTTAATATGTACTGTTCTAGAATAAGTATTCAGGTTTCAATTATAATGAAAATTGATATATTTTCTTTTTTAGTATTTGTTAATGTTTGGAGAAGATAATAATAGATTTTTAGTTTTCTACCTTTTTTGGGTCAGACTTCAGCTATAATTTTAGTATCCCTGCATTCCTATGAGCCTGGTATTTTGGTGAATTGAATGTCTCCTTAGAAGTATTCTCCAATAAGCTACTTAACGTATTTAAAAACCAAGCCAAACCATACCAAAACAGGTTTTTCTCAAACAGATTGACTTGAGTAGGTAGAACATGAAAGACCTTTAAGCTACTTATTTTAGCACAGTCTTTCAGTCTTTAATAATCATATTCAATATCTACAAATAGAAGAAATCTTTTGTTTCTGTGGCTTTACCTAAGTGTTCAGAAACCTAGCTAATTTTGATAAGTTAAAAACTTATTGCCATGGGTTTGATGCATTGAACACCAGACATTCAAAACTCACATTACTTACTGGTCCCTCTAGGAGAACTTAAACAAGCTCATGACCAATCTACGGAGTACTCACCCCCATTTTGTCCGCTGCATCATCCCAAATGAAACGAAAACACCTGGTAGGAAGCTCAAGTAAAAAGAGATTTGCCTCTGAAATAGCTATTCTTCTCTGTGCTGAAAAAAGGTATTCACTTGTGCAATGAATTTTTAGGTGCCATGGAGCATGAACTAGTACTGCACCAGCTGCGGTGTAACGGTGTGCTGGAAGGGATCAGAATTTGCAGGAAAGGTTTCCCCAGCAGAGTCCTGTATGCAGACTTTAAACAGAGGTAAGAAGGCTCATTTTTCCTACTAATTTTATCTGTGTTGAGCACCTTGTACATCCAACCAATTAAAACTTACACTATGCAGTTCTTTATTCTTTTCAACAAGGAGACTAATGGAATAGATGTGTTTCCATAAACATCAGCTTTAGTAGTACATATGCATACATGCTGTATCATCCAAATGAAGGAGTGACAGTTCATCAGCATTAAAATAGTTTCTATAAAACTATCATTTCTTCCATAAAAACATCAAGGCATTCAATAAAAACAGTAGTTTGCTTGTTGAATATGTCCTTATCTGTTTTTAATGCAGATACAAGGTGCTTAATGCCAGTGCCATCCCAGAGGGACAGTTCATTGATAGCAAGAAGGCTTCTGAGAAACTTCTTGCATCTATTGATGTGGATCACACCCAGTACAAATTTGGTCACACCAAGGTACAAACTTCCTGACTCAATCGCTATATGCCTGTGCTTTGTTCTACCTGGCAGTGATGTGTTGCAACATTCCCTTTCTCAAGGTGTTCTTCAAAGCTGGGCTGCTGGGGCTCCTGGAGGAGATGAGGGATGAGAAGCTGGCACAGCTCATCACTCGCACACAGGCCAGGTGCAGAGGCTTCCTGATGAGAGTGGAGTACCAGAGAATGGTGGAGAGGAGGTAGACATTGTTCATCTTCAGTTAGAGTCACTTTCCTGTGAGGGAAAGTGTCATCATTCATCACATTCAAAATAATCTATGTACATTTTAATTACGCTTCAGAGAGTCCATCTTCTGCATCCAGTACAATGTTCGTGCATTCATGAATGTCAAGCACTGGCCCTGGATGAAGCTGTTCTTCAAGATCAAGCCCTTGCTGAAGAGTGCAGAATCTGAGAAGGAGATGGCCAACATGAAGGAAGAGTTTGAGAAAACCAAGGAAGAGCTTGCAAAGTCTGAGGCAAAGAGAAAGGAGCTGGAGGAGAAAATGGTGAAGCTGGTGCAGGAGAAAAATGATCTGCAGCTCCAAGTGCAGGCTGTGAGTTTATCAGCATTCATTTATCACTGAGAAAATGATTCTGTACATTCAGATTGTTCTTTACCAAGCAAAAGGTCAGATTATAGAAGAGTAAAAGTCAGAAATGCAAAGTTGAAGAATCAGTTGTCTGCAAGTTATGTAGTAAGCACTGCCAAAAGTCAGTGCAAAGAGAGGGAACATCAAGTTGGAGTCAGTGCTTTTGCTTTCAGAGGAATAAGACATCTACAGCTAGGGAACATGAAATACTCAGAGCAGAGTTATGCCTTAACCCTGAACTCCCTCTGAGCAGGTGATTTCCCCTGGAAGTGTTCAAGGCCAGGTTGGCTTTGAGCAACCTGGTCTAGTGGAAGGTGTCCCTTCCCATGGCAGGGGGTTGGAACTGGATGATATTTAAAGTCCTTTTCAACCCAAAATATTCTATGATTCTATGAGTTCTGCAGGGGCAAAGCTATCTCCATAGCACCAAGGTGCAAAAGAATTCATTCTGGAGGGTAAATGCAAGCCAGATTTGAAACTAGTGTAAATTCGGTTGCAGGAAAATACATTCACCATTTGCTTAATAACTAAAGGTTAATCATTTACTCAGAAACTGGGAAATACATCTTCAAATTATCTTCTAGGTTGAGAAGATATAGAAACACAGTTCCTGTTTCTGAGAAATAGTCACACCATCCAGGCGTGTTTCTTCTTCCCTCCACTATTAATTACACAAAAGAGCTCTTTATGCTTTAGACTTAACTATTAAGAATCAGTTTCATAAATTAAATTTATAATGAAAAAAAATTTTTTTTGAACATTGCAGTGTTTTCAACTCTAACTTGTATTTTCTGGTATGGGCTGTATAGTAACTTATTTTGAACAGCACCCTGTAGACACACAGCACTTCACAAAATAGAATGTTACTTAAAAATAATCACAAAAGTATTTGGTATTCAAGTATCACTTTAAACATCATCTTAAATTACTCATTAGATCACACAAACTAGAAACTAAAAACAGTAAACAGTACTTAATTATCCAGTTACTTGAACATTCCATAGAAAATGGGAAACCTTTGTTACCTCTTTTATCCAGTAAGTGAAGAAAAATAAATATCCCATTGTATTTTCTTATATTTTCCTATCAAATTTATTTAGGAAAAAGCAAATTCATGATATCAAAAAGCCCACCAGAGTAAGAAGATATAATGATTACCTGGTATTAGCATATGTGAAACCAGATATACTGAGGGAAGATGAGACATAGGTAGATGATGTGCAATGGTAAGACACCACTTACAAAAGGAGCAGTCTTTATTATCTAAAATATTAAATTTAGAGAAAGAATCATCTTCTTCCATTAAACTATTCCTGAAACTATCAAAGCCATTACTCCCCATATAATAAGGTGTTCAGCAGGATTCAATTACAAAAGGGAAAGTATTGAATACTTCACTTCTGAAGAAAAATGCCTGTAACCCCTTTCTGCTCTTGGTAGGTGACAGTAAATTTCACACACCTATCACATTCAAGACATCTTTAGGAGAGGAAAAACAAAATTGGGAAGCCATGTTGTTTCCAGAGGGAAGCAGTATAGCCCTTCCCAGAAAAAAAATCCTCTCAAGGTTAATGAGTTGCTTGACTGAAGGAAAATTTCAGTCTGCATTTTAACTAATACTTTGAAAACTTCATAATATAAACCAAGAACATCTGTCTCTTCCCATCAGGAAGCAGACAGCTTGGCTGATGCTGAGGAAAGGTGTGACCAGCTCATCAAAACCAAAATCCAGCTGGAAGCCAAAGTTAAGGAGGTGACTGAAAGGGCCGAGGATGAGGAGGAAATTAATGCTGAGCTGACAGCCAAGAAGAGAAAACTGGAGGATGAATGTTCAGAGCTGAAGAAAGACATTGATGACCTGGAGTTAACCTTGGCCAAGGTTGAGAAGGAAAAACATGCCACCGAAAACAAGGTAAGACTCAGAAGACATCACTCATACTTGAGAAAGAATTCTAGTCTGTAATACAGCATAAAGTTTTAAACCACATTTTTATCTACACTTGCTCCCTTCTTGTCAAAGGTGAAAAACCTCACCGAGGAGATGGCAGCTCTGGATGAGACCATTGTGAAGCTGACAAAAGAGAAGAAAGCCCTCCAAGAGGCCCACCAGCAGACACTGGATGACCTGCAGGCCGAAGAGGACAAAGTCAATACATTGACCAAAGCAAAAACCAAGCTGGAGCAGCAAGTGGATGATGTAAGCACACATGCCTCCAGCAAGACAGGACAGGTATGGAGTTTGACCTGCCTGGCATTGATGGTGTTGTTGTGTTTAGCTGGAAGGGTCCCTAGAGCAAGAGAAGAAACTGCGCATGGACCTTGAAAGGGCTAAGAGGAAACTTGAGGGAGACCTGAAGCTGGCCCATGATACCATAATGGATTTGGAAAATGATAAGCAGCAGCTGGATGAGAAACTGAAAAAGTAAGTGTGGTTGTGAGACACCTGAGTGTGGGTCAGGTGCATTTATTAGGTAGTTTTATTCAGGTGTTAACACTGTGATTCTGTATGCTTTGTGCAAAGGAAAGACTTTGAAATCAGCCAGATCCAGAGCAAAATTGAAGATGAGCAAGCCCTGGGCATGCAATTACAGAAGAAGATCAAGGAGCTGCAGGCAAGCCTCTGGTCCTTCCCTTCCGCCCTTCAGAAAGACGTCAGTACAAGGAGGGCATGGGTGTGTAAAGGGTCTTGCATTTTCCCCAGGCCCGTATCGAGGAACTGGAGGAGGAAATTGAGGCAGAGCGAACCTCTCGGGCAAAAGCAGAGAAGCACCGTGCTGACCTCTCCAGGGAGCTGGAGGAGATCAGCGAGCGCCTGGAAGAAGCAGGAGGGGCTACAGCAGCTCAGATCGATATGAACAAGAAGCGTGAGGCAGAATTTCAGAAGATGCGCCGCGACCTCGAAGAGGCCACACTGCAGCACGAAGCCACAGCTGCTGCCCTGCGGAAGAAGCATGCAGACAGCACAGCTGAGCTTGGGGAGCAGATCGACAACCTGCAACGAGTCAAGCAGAAGCTGGAGAAGGAGAAGAGTGAGCTGAAGATGGAGATAGATGACTTGGCCAGTAACATGGAGTCTGTCTCCAAAGCCAAGGTAAAGAATTTCTGTAGTCTTACTAACCTATGTTACATGACGTGATGCGTGATTTTTTACTTCTCAGATTACATTTTGCTATCATACCCAGTAGTGTTGCTATTCTTTGTAAGAACTGTATGCCATAATGTAGTGATATTTCTCTTTCGTTTACATGTTTTTCGCACCTAGGCAAACCTGGAGAAGATGTGCCGCACGCTGGAAGATCAGCTGAGTGAGATCAAGACAAAGGAGGAGGAGCATCAGCGCATGATCAATGACCTCAACACTCAAAGAGCTCGTCTGCAGACAGAAGCAGGTGAAGTACCCCCACACTCCTATGGAATGTGAAAAAAACAAAAAAAAAACCTGAAACCAATGCTGCAAGAAAAAAGACATGTTTTATTCAGATTGGCCTATCCTCTCTAAGCTGATATGCAGTGATATTAAGACAGCTTGTTTTAATGTTGCTTTTTAAATTATAGTCTATCTGTAAACTTTCTCAGGGGAATATTCACGCCAGGTGGAAGAAAAAGATGCTTTGATATCTCAGCTATCAAGAGGCAAGCAGGCATTTACTCAACAGATTGAAGAACTAAAGAGACATCTAGAGGAAGAAATAAAGGTAGATACTTGCTGTAGTAGTGTAGATTTTTGATCCAGATCATGGTGTTTTTTTGTTTGTTTGTTTGTTTGTTTTAGATATTTCTTGATATTACAAAGAAACAGGCTATCATATTAGTAATTTTCCAGATTCCAAACTATCTGGACAATCTTGACACCTTCCTGTCTAGTATGGGAAGAAAGGAAAGGAAGGCATAATGTCCAGCCTGGATACTGAGAAAGGAAGGAACATCATTAGGTCTTCACTAGGATTAACAATGATGTATAAGCAAGGTTGAGATACAGCTATAAAAACTGAGTTTCTTATCCTGTTTTTCTCAAATGCAGTATGATATTTATAACAGATTTTAAACGATTCAATAATTCCCAGCGTTATATTTGTCATTTGGAATTTACTCATCATATCTAGTGAGGTAATATTTGAAATTGTGATAAATGAACCCTTAATATCAATATATTGAATCTATATATTAATCTATATATTACAAGTACCTTTTCTCGTCGGGATGACTTTGACTTTTGGATTCAAATAGTTTTCAATGATTTTCCCCTTATTACAATTACACTGTCTCAATCCAATTGTCTTCACAGGCTAAGAATGCCCTGGCCCATGGCTTGCAATCTGCTCGCCACGACTGTGACTTGCTCCGGGAACAATATGAGGAGGAGCAGGAAGCCAAGGGTGAGCTGCAGCGTGCCCTGTCCAAAGCCAACAGCGAAGTGGCCCAGTGGAGAACCAAATATGAGACGGACGCTATTCAGCGCACCGAAGAGCTGGAGGAGGCCAAGTATGTGGTGACAGGATGCAAGGAAGCAGGAGGGGCAATGAAAATTCAGAAGGGACCTTGGAAGCGAAGACCAAGATATTCAAAGAAATAAGTCATGGGGTTGCTTTGGGGAAGGATGACAGATGTGGTAAACTTTATCCTATAGACCTTATGGATTGGAGTCTACAGAATGCAAAATGACTCAGCGTGCAGTTGTAGAGAGCATACTCATTCCTCTTTGATCACTAACTATGAGCTTTTTACCACCTCCCAGGAAGAAGCTGGCACAGCGCCTGCAGGATGCAGAGGAACACGTTGAAGCTGTCAACGCCAAATGTGCTTCCCTGGAAAAGACAAAACAGAGGCTGCAGAACGAGGTGGAAGACCTGATGATTGACGTAGAGCGAGCAAATGCTGCCTGCGCAGCTCTGGACAAGAAGCAGAAGAACTTTGACAAGGTATTCTGGCCTCTGGCCCTGTGCTTCCTGGGCAGAGCATCCCTTCACAACTGCCACATCCATACTCACACCCTGTTGATCTGCCCAGATCCTGGCAGAGTGGAAGCAGAAGTACGAGGAAACACAGGCTGAGCTGGAAGCTTCCCAGAAGGAGTCTCGCTCTCTCAGCACGGAGCTGTTTAAGATGAAGAATGCCTATGAGGAGTCCCTGGACCACCTGGAAACGCTGAAGCGTGAGAACAAGAACTTGCAGCGTAAGTCCGTGGCTTTCTGCTGCTGGCCGGGCTTTCCCCCAAGCTTGTCTACCCACCACTCCACACGGGTGTGTGCCTGCAGTGATGAGAAGAGACCTGTCACCCTGGTGTGTGAGGGCCCTTCCCTTTATGCCCTATGTCTGACCATGCCTTGTTTCACCCTTCCCTACAGAGGAGATTTCTGACCTCACGGAGCAGATTGCAGAGGGAGGAAAGGCAATCCACGAGCTGGAGAAAGTCAAGAAGCAGATTGAGCAGGAGAAATCTGAAATCCAGGCTGCCTTGGAGGAAGCTGAGGTATGTGCCCATAATCACTGCTGTCCACACTAGAAACGCTAGCAGTGGGGAAATATGGCTAAGAAATGCACGGTCCCCCTACTGCTCTAGCTGTGGAGCACATCCACGCCAGGTTCTCTGAAAAATTCTGTGATTATCAAGAAAACAAGAAGTAGCTCTACCCATGTTATACGTGTTTGTGACCATTTGTCCAGGCCTCCCTAGAACATGAAGAGGGGAAAATCCTGCGCCTCCAGCTGGAGCTCAACCAGGTCAAGTCTGAGATTGACAGGAAGATAGCAGAGAAAGATGAGGAAATCGACCAGCTGAAGAGAAATCACCTCAGAATTGTGGAGTCCTTGCAGAGCAGTCTGGATGCTGAGATCAGGAGCAGGAATGAAGCCCTGCGGCTGAAGAAGAAGATGGAGGGAGACCTGAATGAAATGGAGATCCAGCTGAGCCATGCCAACCGTGTGGCTGCAGAGGCACAAAAGAACCTGAGAAACACACAGGCAGTGCTCAAGGTCCGTTCAGCAAAGCTACACATACAAGAAAGGCTTCTCTAACATTTTTGGCACCCTAGTGTGCTGTGCTGCCTTGTCATTTCTCTTTCCTCTTTTACAGGATACCCAGATACATTTGGATGATGCACTCAGGACGCAGGAAGACCTGAAGGAGCAGGTGGCCATGGTGGAGCGCAGAGCAAACCTCTTGCAGGCTGAGATTGAGGAGCTGCGGGCAGCCCTGGAGCAGACAGAGCGGTCAAGGAAAGTGGCTGAGCAGGAGCTTCTGGATGCAAGCGAGCGTGTGCAGCTCCTCCATACCCAGGTAAGGGCTTGGTGCCCAAACCCGTTGTGTAGACACTTAACACAGATGACTGTTAGAGTAGTAGAGGGTGACGCAGGACAATGGTCTTGAATGGCCTCTATACTGCTGTCCACAATGGAAACAGGGTCATAGCCCATCACCTAAGCCCACCACTGACATTTGGTAAACAATTCTTTAATAAAGAATTCCAAACGCTGAATTTAAAGGTTGAAGAGGAAAGAGTTGGCTCAGGCTGTAGCTTTGGTATTTCAGGCCTCAGAATACAAGTCTTACAATTTCTGTTTGCACAGAACACCAGCTTGATCAACACCAAGAAGAAGCTGGAAACAGACATTGCCCAAATTCAGAGTGAAATGGAAGATACCATCCAGGAAGCCCGCAACGCCGAAGAGAAGGCCAAGAAGGCCATCACAGATGTGAGCTGGGGAACTCTGTCACCGAGGGTGATGGATGCATTCTCCCCAGAATATCTTTGGCCCCAACCTGGCTTTGCTGTTTTGCCTCTCCAGGCAGCCATGATGGCAGAAGAGCTGAAGAAGGAACAGGACACCAGTGCCCATCTGGAAAGGATGAAGAAGAACCTGGACCAGACGGTGAAAGACCTGCAGCACCGTCTGGATGAGGCTGAGCAGCTGGCACTGAAGGGAGGCAAGAAGCAAATCCAGAAGCTGGAGGCCAGGGTGCGTAGGGATGGTATTTGTGCACAAGTGAGCATGTCATGAAGGGAGCCACCTGGCTCCAAACAAGCTCCAAACATGGGCTTCTCATTGCAGGTGCGGGAGCTGGAAGGGGAGGTAGATGCTGAGCAGAAGCGCAGTGCTGAAGCCGTGAAGGGTGTGCGCAAGTATGAGAGGAGGGTGAAGGAGCTAACCTACCAGGTAAGGCAGGAGGCGTCTTTGTGCTGACGCACCCTTCTCACGGAAAGCCAAAGCATTTTTCCGTGAACTCCAAGAGGACATGTTTTCTGGTGCTGTGGGGAAACCAACTCTCTCTCTTTCCTGCTTACCAACCACTCTAGTCTGAGGAAGACCGGAAGAACATTCTCAGGCTCCAGGATCTGGTGGACAAGCTGCAGATGAAGGTGAAATCCTACAAGAGACAAGCTGAGGAGGCTGTAAGTATTACTTGGAGAATGGCCATGAGCATCCTTCCATCGGGGCAGCACAGTCATTGAGATGAGCACGAATACAAGGAAAGAGGCATGAAAGTAACACCAAAGACACAACAGCCTTGGCCATGTGGTTCATTCCCGTGTCAGCAGGCCTCGCCTTCTTCTGGCCATGCTGCACTCAGGGATGAACCAAGGGTTATTCTGCCGCCTGTTTGATTCAGGAAGTCAGACCAAAATTCCTGAGGGCCTCGTCCATTGACTGAGAAGCTCATGAATCTCTGACGCTGGTAACAGCACAGGGTTTCTGAGTCTTTCTCAACCTAATAAACCACAGGGAAAATTAGACACCAAGTGGTGGGAGAATAAGCACACAAAATGAGAGACCACGTGACAGAATTGCTCCTCAAGAGTGACACAGTACCGGTACAGTTTGTCACAGTGAGGTCCTGAATAAGGGAGGATGATGAGCTCATTGAGAGGGTTCTGGGTCAGCAGTGGTAGGTAGGAGACAGGAGGTCTGTGCTTTCTCCGCGTAATCACCAGAGCCCCTCAAGGCCCAGACGCATGAGGAGTGAAACGCCTGCCCTGGACTCTTCACCACCAACTCCCTCTCCCCACACAGGAGGAGCTGTCCAATGTCAACCTCTCCAAATTCCGCAAGATCCAGCATGAGCTGGAAGAAGCCGAGGAACGGGCTGACATTGCAGAGTCACAGGTCAACAAGCTACGAGTGAAGAGCCGGGAGTTTCACAGTAAGAAGATAGAAGAGGAAGAGTGAGGATGTCATGTGGCAGCAAAGTAGCTTGAGGGGTGCACAAAATGTGAACCCTCTGTTGCTTTCTTCTGCAATGTATTTGTAACCATGTCAATTTTTAGAGAATAAAGACCGTAGATTAATTTGCACACACACTATGAACAGTGGCTTCTTTGTTTTTTATTCCTGAATAAGCTTAGGATTTTGGTGAATCACCTATAGACGCTTTCAAGCTTCTAGCACTGCTCTTGCCCTCACATATTCTTGATGCTTCTCCTACTGTCCTTTCAGCACAGCTTACATCCCACGAGAGTTGCAAGAGGGAGCAATCCCTTTCCTCTTTGCTTTGCCTGCTTTTGTTTCTGATCTTGGCAATCACAAATCCTAACCACCAGACTCTGAGTAAGCTATCAGATGTCACAGTGCATCACACTATGATGGGACAGACATTTCCTCAGCAGAGACAATTTTCAGCAGACACTGAAATTATCACACTGTTCTGACTCTTCCACGGTGCCTCTAAATTGTGCAATTTCTCTTACTCTAGATTCACTCAGCTGCCGTCACCACCTGCTCATAGTTTCTCTGCAGTGTGGCAAAATGCTGAGCCCTGCCTGGGGCCAACCGGGTGGAAGGAGGCCTCCTCAGGGCCAATTTCCCTTACACTGTGTGGCAAGAATGCTCCTCCTCAGCATGTCACCTCAAAGGTCAGGCCATGCGTGGCAAGTCCACAGGCAAGGGAAAGGAAGAAAGCTGATGGCTGTATTCCTCCATTACTTCCTCAGATACCTGAAGCTCCCCTTCAGCCTAAATACATACTAAGGTGGCAATATTTTGGTCGATGGGAGTCAGAAGGGAAGGGGGAAATTGGCAAATAATTTTTCTTCCATTCAGACCCTGATCTGGACAGAAGAGGAACGCTGGGCATGTACAGCCGCACGTACAGTCTCATGTGCTCTATCAGCCGTCTCAGCTGGAGTATTCTGAAACGTTAGGCCTTGGGTGAAAAGGCACATGGAGAGTGTGATGGTACGTTAAAGACATGCACACAGATGTCTGCCTAAACCAATGCTCTCACATAACTGACAGCTCTGTGCTTCCAAGCAAATTCTGTCCCTTGTTTTCAGGAAGACCACACAACCCTGGAGGATTCTGTCAGAAAGCTCTGCAGGGCTGTGCGTACTCTGAATCAAAGACAGGTTAGTGGTAACTGAGGACTACTAAGTTAATTTGGTGTTCCTTTAAGGAGTAGAAATTTGCACAATTGCACCCACTGTTGCCGCACTGCCCCTGTCTGAAGTGTTCACAGCCCATTACTTTGACTGACTCCTGACCGCAGGAGCCCTTGGTGTGGACTGATGCAGAGTGGATGAGAAAGACATTAACAGCAACTGAGGAGTGAGGTGCAGCTGGCACTGAAGGGAAGCAAGAAGCCGATGCAGGAGCAGAGGACAGTGCATGTGTTGATGGCTCACGAGGGTCCATGTGTTTTCACCTCTGTCTACTGTACAAGGGCTGCTGCTCAAAAGCAGAGGTGGATCCTCCATGGATCACTAAGCCTAGAAGGGGAGAAAGGGTGGGAGTGAGGCTGGTGCTGTGGGCTGAAGGGATGAAAGCTGTGCAGAAAACGATTGTGCCCAAGCAGGTAGCCCCTGAATGCTTTCAGCCCTGATTGGCTTACAGTGTTTACAATGGAGAGCTTGCCACTGGAGCTCCTTAAGGGTGATGGGAAGTGATAAGGACTGAGACTGGTCTCTTGGTCCAAGCTTTAGAAGCCCATAGAGGGGGCTCTGCCTCCAAGCAGGCACTCACACCACTGGGAAGTTTCCACCAACAGCTCTGTGGCTGTATGTCTGTGACAGCATTATCCAATGAATGGACGAATATCCACCCTACCTGGCTCCCAGGTGCAGCCTCACCAACACACCAGCTCTTGCAAGGAAGTCCAGCTTGCTTCCAGTGTCACTAGGGAGGACTGGTGAGCAGAACCTCTGTCACTGCTGTCACTACTGTCTGAGAGAGCAAGGGGAGATGGTTCTTTAGGTTTTCAATCACAAGGACCTTAAAAAAGCTACCCAGCACTTTGCAGAGATGCCAGACTAGTTTTCCCTTCTGAGGACACTGCATAACTTTTCCCCATGGCTTCCCAGCAGACTCCAATCTTTTTCATGCCTCCTCATCCTCTGCAGTCTTGCTCTTTGCCTGACAGAGTGCCTGGCTCTGCCATCATGGATGGGGTCTCTGTGGTGAGCCTGGACTGTCCAAACGCATCTATGAGCTCAGTGCTCCTTTTGAGTGGCTTTAGAATCCCTGTCCACACACACCTGCAGGCTTCTCCGAAGCTTCAGATAGGGATGGGTGGAGTCTAGATGACACACAACATCGCATGAGCATCTCTGTTAGCTGTAACGGCAGGGCTACTCTGTACAAGCATAAAATTCTGAGACTCTTTGAAATCCCACTTTTCAGACCCTGCACTCTCCTTTGCCTTGCATTGGCTCCACCGTGGGAGCTCAAGGATGTGTCATGACATCAGAACAAAGCAAGGTAGCCAGCAAAAGCCAGCCATAGGGTAGAGAGAAGGCAGCAGCCGTGAAGAAGAGTGAGCCGGCTGGTGACTCCTGGACACATTGGTAAGTGTGGCATCTGGAAATAGTTTCTCTGATGACTTGTAAAAAGAAAATGTTACAAGAGGTACTGATACGAAAGTGCGGGCAAATCACTGGAGATGAAGCAACTCTCAGATCATGAGTATAACTGTGTCTGTTCTCTTCTGAGCTACTGTAACCTTTGCTTACACAAAGTTCCATGCCCCCCTGTTCTCTCCCTAGAGCTCAGGGATGTGGTTGAAAATACAGCAGGCAGCAGAATGTCCTAAGTTCAGGGACAGGTTCCCGCCCTCAGGGAGAGCTTGCCGTAAGTGCAGCTGGGCAGTGCTGGTGGGACCGAGGCTCAGCCTCATGTCCCCAGCAAATTCACAGCTCCCTCCTGGCCCCCCTCTCCTGCACTCTCAGGCCCTGCAGCCTTGACAAGAGTCATTCCCAGAAGGGGCTTGCTCAGAGAGCTCTGGAGGTTGCCAGTGCCAGGAGGATCACTTTGTCATTTGTCTCCCTTCATCAGCAGTGTCAAAAACTAAAAATAGCCACCTCTTGCAAGAATCCTGCGTGGAGCCATGCCTGCTTGTGTAGATGATACGCTTCCACTAATAGCACTTGAAGACATTCCTCAGCGGGTAGCTTGCCTTCTATATCTCACTGCAATGCGTTGCCGTGTAGGTGCTGGACAACTGTGCTGTGTCCTAAGATGGCAGATGCTATTCTTATCCCAGAAAGGCCTGCTCCGGCACAGCTCCTTTGTCAGCTGAAATGTGAAAAATCAGAAACTGCGTGTGCTCTCACTTGTAAGAGTATAAATCAAGAGTGGCCCCTCTGAAGCCAGCGGAATGACAGTGAGTGAAACCAGTGTCTGGGTGCTCACTCTGCTCTCCTGGGACACGCTGTCCCATCGGGAACATGGCAGCTGCACAAGTACTTCAGTGGTCTGTTGGGGGTGGGTGGGGGCATCCCTTCTCTTGGATATCAACAAATGAAAAGATGGTATGTAGCCCTGAAAGTGCACAATTTTACAACTGCCTCCCTCTGTGGTGAAGCCAGAGGTAGGGCTTACTCCAAGCTCCAGAAGCTTCCAGAAAGCCTCTTCCCCTTGCTCAGACTGTGCGTTTGCAGCACTCACTGAGGTAAAGTAGCAGGGCTGCACAACGGAGATCCTTCAAGGAATCCCATTGCAGTATGGGGACTGCAGAAGAACCTCTGGCCAAGTCAGTGGCTATAACATGCTGGTTATGGAGGCCCAACTCTGCCTGCAGCCTGCCTTCACGAGCTCTTTGGAGAGCTCAGGAAAGCAGGCACCCCGGTACTGTACAGTCGCCACAGGAAATCAATTAGAGGAAGTCAAGGCTCAGAGACATCAGTTGGGAGGGTGGCTGTGCCTGTCCCATTGCCACCTGGCCTGTCGCATGGAGGACACAGGCCCCATCAGCTTTCCTCTCGGCACTGGACTCCAGCAGCCTCCTGTCAGTCACAGGGAACTCAGACAGGCAACACCCGACCTCATCCATTTGTGCTCAGAGCAGAATTTGTGCTGAGAACACGAATTGCCAGCGGGTGGCAGCATGGAGCCTCAGAGGTGGACCTTCCACTGGGTGCCTTCCCTGCTATAAAACAGCAGCTAGGACTCGCTTAAAATGGCATGCATTTAAAGCTGGTGAAACTTGCTGACCCACCTGTTATTGCCAAACCCAACCAAATGGGGTGAAATCTAACTAGATAGGTCAACTTATCTAGTGTCTATCTATATTCTGTGTTCACTGGAACAGGACAAAGGTAGGTGGAATGGGCCAAAGAAGGCCTAGAAATTTGTGGATCATTAATGCTGATACAAAGGACCCTGAGCTGACAGTAGCAGCCACTGGTCACTGTACAGGGCCTCGTTTGCATTGGGCCCTCTGCTGAGAAAGCCTCCATGTAGGTGCTCTGAAGTGTGTGACTGTCAAAAGGCCAACACAAAGCACCAATAGACCTGCCAACTCCAGCACACACACCTGATTGCACAGCCTGAGGGCAGCGACTGTTGCACCTCTTTTGACAGCTGTGCTCTGGCTGGACCTTCAGAGTGCAGGTGCCAGGAGAGGCTCAGGGCTCTGGAGTGCCCCACTCATCTTAGGATGGCCATGAGGATCTTGCCTCCACAGGTGAGGATCTCTTAGACCCTTAGGCCACAAAGAGCAACAGAGAAAGCCCTTTGCAGCCTGAAGTGTAAGCAAGTGTTTCCCATGGTCTACCTTTAAGCTGACTCCAGGATCAAAATACACATCATCAAAGTAATTGTCCCTGTAGAAGTAAGTGACTGTGAACTCAACCAAAGCCGGCCTGGACCTTCACTGTTCACACACAAAAACAGAACAGGGCCACAGTGGGAAAAGAAATCCTGTCTCTCATCTCCCTCCTCTTCATCTTGCAGAGGAAGCCCAGTGAGGGGGGTTGAGAAGAATTGCGTATGAGGTTCCCCTTGCCCTCTGAGGCCTGTGAGCAGGACCAGCTCCCTGGGAGACAGAGATGCTGTGAGAGGTAGGGCCAGTCACTAACAGACACTGGAACCACCGGCTGTCTCTCCTCTAGCAAGTGGCACAACAGGAGAACATCAGTGGGGCAGAATCATGTGCTGAGGACCTGACACCTAGGCTCAATGTGTTCCAGGGGCAGGGATGGGGGTTCCAAGACCCGAATGCCAGTTTGAGGTGGGAGCCCGGCAGAGGTGCCCATCTTATCTAGGTGAGCTGTGCTTCGTGGTTTTGGCTGTGTGGATTCCTTCTCCAAGGAGGAGTTTTTATGTCTCTGGCCCAGAATGTGACATTTCCTTACACTACAGCCACTGACATGGAAACAGACTGTCCTAGCATGAGCCTGGCAGGGACATTTGCCTCTAGGGACTGAAGTCTCTAGGATAAAATCCACAATGGCCAGTAAAGAGCACTTGGTCATTCTGTCCTGGCATTTCTCTTGGGTTTTAAAGCAGGGGCATTCAGTTACAGATTTTGGAACCACACAATATTATGACATGAGCTGCCATATTCACCATACATTAATGATCTTGTTTACCTGTTTGATTACGTAAAATGTTCATTACATTGCAGACTTTGTTAAGGGCTTGTGAACTTGTGTGAGAGGGGCATCTAAGCACTCTGGTAGAACAAAATGGGTTCAGAATTAAAAGTAGCTCTGGCAAACTGGAGAAGTTTTCCAAATTAAGAAGGAAATCTAATGAAGATGAAAAAAGCACTTTGGAAGATGAGGCAGAGAAATGCATATTTTATGGCTGCCAAACTGGACGGGAAAGGAAGTGAAAATTATATCACAAGTTGGCATTGTGTGACAGCTATAAAAAAAGGGACAGTTTGATATTTTTGAACATGTTCCTAGCATTTTTTTTATATGTATTGCTGTTTGGGTGTTATTGTTGGAAAATGAGAAAGTTTCTACAATAGGATACAATTCATATTTCAGTGTGTTGGATTGACACTTACGTGACATAATTGATAATTATGTGATTATATGAGAAAAACACTAGCTTTACTTTGAAAAATATACTTTGAACAAAATAGAATCATAATAGCATTTACCTTAAATAAGAAATACCTTAAAAATGTAATCTGCCTTACTTGAAAATTATCATATTTGGAAGTAACTTAAACTCACATTACTCTTACATGATTTTTTTTTTTTTTTAATTCCTGGGATCCTTAACATGCTCTAATTTTCAATTTGAACTAGCATCTCAGTCAAGGTGTTCTGTTTCTAAAGCCATCTTTAGATAGATTATTCTTTTCCTATATACAGGTGTAGGACTAGGTGATCTTTGAAGGTCCCTTCAAACCCAAACCATTTGACAATTCTGTTATTTGTGATATTCTCCTGTGCTTGAATTACAGTGGTGGTTAATTAATGATCCAATTTACTACATTATTAGGGCAAAGGTAGAACACCAGGAAGAAACTAAGGATTTCTTTTTCTTGAATTGTGATTATCTGCTATGTTTGAAGGTCAAGGGTTGCTTTGCAATGATGCACTATTTTTAAAGTCAAGCTGTCTGTCATCTGATCAGTACTAGTGCAAAGGTCCTGAGAAAAACATTGGTCTGTAATGGCCATAAAGAAAGATCTCTCAGAGAAAAGCTTAAAATAGATGCAGCTGATGGGCTTATATAGAGCTTGTGTCATATATGGACTGCAGGAGATCTCCTGAGTGCAAAAGCAGCGTTCTGGTTACAGCAGAGCAAATGATTGAAAACATTCCCCTTCAGACACTGTCAGTAAAGCCACATTTAACAGTTCACACTGTAAGCTCCTGTCAGGAGCCTGAGAAGAGGAGGAAATCAACTAGCACCTGAGTCTTACTAGTAAGGTTTCACGACAGTGCTTTTACACCTCAAGCAGAGCAGGCACCACAACTACTTCATGCCAGTAGTTTCCTGAGGTCAGCACAGTACTTCTTGGAGAAATACAACCCAGTACACAAGGAGGGTTTGGAATTGGGGTACTAAGAGACAAAATGGAGGCTTAGCAAATATATGAGGCAGAGAGCAGTGCAAGGTCATGGGATAGCTCTGCTCTGAGGCCCTACAAGGCATCCTGCTCATAAATTATACTGGTCAACTGGAGGGGCTTGCCATGGATCTGAAAACACTGATTTGGAAGGGAGCTGATATACACCTGTGCTGCCTGGCAAAGCAGTCAACAAGTGAAGTGTTCATTGCAACTTTAGCTGATTAGGTTAGTATTCAATTAGGCTAATTTTACATGAACACCAATACAATCTTTCATCTGTGAGAACTATTTTGCTATGGATAAGTCTCCAAATTGAAAACAAGTTTTGAGAACCCTCTTTTTTTTTCAATGTAATTAATGAATATGGGAATAACCAGTAGAAAACATCTCATGTGATAACGATACTGCATACTATTTCTGCTGTCATGAATGCTGTATTTAATGGTTTTTATGTTCAAAAGCCTTTCATTTTTTATAAAGAAAGCAGGTCATTTTTTTGGATATAATCATAACATCCACTTACAGCAACAAGATGTTAGTTGTAAAAAATCTAAACAAAACTCCATAGTGTAACCTCTCTCTCTGCTTCTCTTACAGGTGAACTTTCAGTGGACAAACAAACCAGTTAATCAAGTGCCTGGTAATTTTAGTTTATATTGCTATCCTCATTTCTTCTCCTTTCATTCCATTCTCCAACTTCTTTTGCCTTTTCCTTCCTCTTCCGTTGTCATCAGAGCCTGTCCACCCCAATCACCTGCTCTGTAACTTGAGCTGTTTGGCTGCTATGGTATCTGATGGAAAGGGCATTCTGAATGTCACCTTCTCGGCCAGGACCCACTGCCCAGATATCTTTCACTGACATTTGCTGTGGAGATAGGAGGAGTTTAAGTAACCATAGAAATTTGATGCATAATCAAGAGCTGTTCCTCTTCAAAATTAAGTTCCATGTCCTCCCTGTCTCTATCTAATTTTGCCCTCTATCTTCCCTTTTCTTTGTAAGACTATTTTACTTCTACACTGTTGGGAGCTACTTAGGTGTTATTAGAGGAGAATAAAGAGATTCCTGGTTTTAAAGTCTACTGTTGAAACTTCTCAAATAGAAGTCACTTCCCTTTCCCCTGCTGTGAGGTCAAATAACTGTATCAAGCATTGCAGAAATTAGTCTCTTAACTAAGGAACAGGATTAGAAGATAGTAAAGCCATCTCAGCCCATTCCCATCTAACCTGAGGTACAAAGAGGTTCTCAACAGCAACAGATACAAAGGTTAGCTCACTTAACCCTAGGATGTGTTTTGTCTTTGCCATAGGCAAACAAATACCTGGCCCAAGGTGCTCTTCACATGACCAGATTAGTTATCCTTTCATTTGTTGGGCTCATCACTGGGTATTCTCTATAAATCTCTCCAGCTTCTTTCCTGCTTCATCCTTTCTAGCACTGCTCATCTGGAATGATAGTTAAAATCCCTGAAGGACGTCTTATCCAGATAAACCACAAACAATTACCCAGACTAGATAAGCTAAGTCACGAACAGAGAAAACCTTCATCATATTCCATTTAATTTGACACAGCACCCACCTTTCAATAGAATAAAGAGAACTTTTTATGTGGAAAGTGTCCTTACCATCTCCAGGCTCCAGGATCCAGTGCCCAGCCACATCTTAGCAGAAGTGTTGGGATGAGAAGCTTTGCACCAGAGAATTAGTGTTCCGGCATTTCTCCTTGTCTCATGCCAGCATTCCTGAGAGGTCTTATTTTACGCAGGGGTATGAGGCTACACATTCGTTGTCAGTCTGTTCATTAAGGATCCACAGGCACAAAGGTCCCTCTTGGCATGTTCTATAAATATTAACAGCATAGCTGAGAACAGCATTTGCAAGCTGCAAATCCCATCAGGAATTTTCTTTAAGATTACTGTAAAAACTAACATCAAACAGTAAAAAAAACACTGAGCATCTTTTATTATTAACAGGAAACATGGGTGTTTTAGCTTTGCATTCTGTGAGCACTTCATCATTATGAGACAACCTATTTTGTTGCATGTTGACAGTTTCTTTAGCAGAAGACTTACCGTATCCCATCACTCTCATCCCCAAGATATACTATGTGGGTGTTAAGTCCATTTCCTAAATCTATTTGTTAAACAACATATTTTGGCAACAAGCAGAAGAAATAGGCATGATTTCCAGCTCTAGTACCTCATTAAGTTTTTTTGCTGGGTTCAGTCCACTGAAACAAAGCTATGTCTATCACCAGATCCAAGGGAATACTTTAAAACCTTCAAACCTTGAGAGTTTTGGCTTTAATTACAAAGAGGGGCTTTAGATCTGAAAGTGTTTGGGGCACAAAGAAATTGTATGGAAAGTTTGGAGAAAGTTTTCTGTGCTGTGAAGTTTCCCACAGAAACATCTCAGTAGAGGGAATCCACTTAAATTTAATCACTTAATTTTCTGAACGGATGACCAGAATTTTGACAAGAGCCAGAAGCAGAACCCTGTGCTCTCCAACTTCAGAGGAAGCATGACTAAGTAACAGGGACTTGTAAAATTTAACTCCAGGATCTCTGTTCATAATAGAAGCTGATCATCCCTCTGTGTAAGAATGAATACCATTGTCTTGATATTTATTCTAAGTGTTTAATGTCTTATTCTGAATTCTAGGACTCCTTTTTCCTTCAATGGAAGTTAAACAGACCTATTAAGTGACAAATCCCTACCTAAAAGAACTACAATTCAGGACATCCACTTTGGATTCTAAAAATAATCATAGAATATGACAAGGAATAAACAACAAGTGATGAAAAAACAACTGATGAAATCTGGGGATGCCTGTGAAAAACCTGATATGCTCAGATTAGCAACAGGTTTTTATTAGTTCTCTTCAGCTCTGCAATCTATGGAGTGGTATTTTGTTAAATGGCTGTGACTGAGGAACAAATGGGAAAACTCTGTCCTGCACACTTCAGTGCAGATCAGGTGAGGTGTTCTGAAGAGAAGACTGGACCTTATCTGGCAGCAATTAAACGGGATAAGAACATGATGAAGTAACTTCCAGAATGATGGGGAGAAGAGAGAGATCTGAATATGGGGCCTGCAGCAAGACTAGAGAACAACGGACTGCTCAGAATAGCAGGAAGCAGGCAGACACTCAGGTCTCAAAAATGTAAGCTAGGAAGACTTCCTTCCAGCTGGTGAAAGACCTAGGAGTCCCATCTGTATACATTGTCCAAGTCAGGTTTTTCTTCCAGATCCTTTCTTCTCTGTGGTTAACACAGGTTCTGCCAGAGGTACTCTGACACCTCAGCAGAGTTTAAAAGCTATTGTTTTGATTATACCATTTTGATAGAAAGATGCAAATGCAATGGCGTAAACTTATGTTGCCACATCTATTGAAGAACTGCAGTTAGTTTTTGGAAAGAGGCAACATCCTAACAAAAAAAGACATCAGTAAAGATCAGCTGTTAAAACTGTTAGTCATAAACCTTCCAGCACTATTTTCCATTAGCACATATTAGAGCACTATTCAATTGAATTTAATGGTCTTAGACACAGGCCTTTATACTTACTGTGTACTTCTGTTATGGAAACCTAGCTGTTTCCTGCAATAGGCACACCTGAGCATGAGCTGTCCAGTGACACCACAGGAAGTCCAGATTCAGCTCCTTCTCTAACAGGAAAAGTGGGGAAGGAAAGAGTTTGTGCTCATCTGTGAGCTGCCAACTGTGCCTTGTGCTGTTCTGAATTCAGGACTGTTCTGGCATTGGTCCCCCATATCTGCTACTCAAGTCTGCTGTGGGAAGCTGAAGGGATTCAGGATTTCCACCACATGTCAGCAGGAACCAGGCATAAATCAAACTGCAGTAAGGGGAACTTCATTATGCTCTGTCTCAGTTCTTCTGTTCCGTCTTCTTACTGGACCTGACACCTCCTTGCCCACCCAGGCACATCCATGGGATTTTATCCCTAGGGACAGCTGTCATGTACAGTAAGCATCTGCAGGGGAGGTGTTCTTTGGTATAGATATACCAACACCAGACTTGCAGCTAGTTTGGAGCCTTAGAGTTGTGTCTGAGTAGCCCAGTGCAGAAAGCATCCAGTTGCACCTTCAGAAGGAATTTCTGGAAGTTCTATTGTTCTGACAGTGGGAGCTCCTTTTTTTGAAACTTGTGGGGTGAGAAGGAGATGATTTCTTACTGACTTGCACTTGAAATTTTCAACCTTGCAAGGTGAATGACTGCTTTCCATACACACTCTGTACAGATATAATGCAGTTGATGTAAATACAAGACCACGAAGATAGTTACAGCCCTGTAGGGAAGTACTGTGGGCTGCATGTGCTCTGCAGAAAGCTTCTGGTATTAAACCTCTTGGGGAGGGAGTCTCAGAGGAACATTCAAACGAGAAAATGTTATGCAGAAAGCCAGTGGAAAATGTCATTTCACAGAGAGACAGACTAGGCTTTGAGGAAAAGATCGGCTCCAGGTCAGGCGCTTTCTGCAGCAGAGCGGGGGATTGAGGCGGGCAGGGCTTTTTTTCCGGCATCGAGGCCACTCGAGGGAGCCGTCAGGACCCGGCAGCCCTCACGACAGAGGCTGACGAGGCGTGAGCAGAGCCAGCAGCAGCAGCAGCGAGCCTTTTAAATCGGGCGTTACCGCCATTTTGCAGTCACTCACCGAGGCAGCCGCCCCCCTGACTTTATAAAAGCAGTCCCTAGGGAGCACCACAAACAGGACTGGCTTGGTGCTTAGTGCAGGCAGTTCAAGCGGAGGATCCTCTCCTCCCTTTCTCACCTCCCTTTTTCTTGCTCTTACCTCCTTTGGGAACTCTGCCTCTTACAACTTATAATTTTAGTGAGGAAGCTACCGTAGAGAGTACTAGTGAGCCTGCTGGTTTGCCATGGCTGTACCCCAGCAGAAGGCTATTGCCAAGAAAAGTGTGGAGACCCAGAGAGAGGTCCCACGCAAACATGTGAATGGACAGGTCTGTGGCTGGAGTGAATGCCAGAGCCTGACCCTTGCAGTACAAGGCGACAGAGACAACACCTGTGTCAGATGCGACCAGATGAATGATTTACTCGGCCTAGTGGCTGACCTGAAGGAAGAGGTGGAGAGGCTGAGGATCATTAGGGAGTGTGAGAGGGAGATAGATTGGTGGAGCCAGTCCCTAGCAGCCTTGAGGCTTAGGCAGACAGCAGAGGCTCTGCAAGAAGCACATCACCCCCTACCACCTTGTGAGCAGGTAACAGGAAGGGACCAGCAGTCAGAGTTCCTGCTACAGTGAACCCCATCTCCTTTCCTCCCCTTAACAATGATGGTGATGAGTTGGGGGACAGGAGGCAATGGCAAAAGGTCCCTGCTTGGCGTTACAAGTGTAGCAGGTGCACCTGCCCAGTGGTTCCCCTGCCTCCCCAGCTGCCCCTGCAGAACACATACAGTGCTCTGTGAGGACAACTGGACACTGGTGAGGGTGATGATTCTTCTTACTTGGAGGTACCAAAGTCTAATCAGACTACCCACTGCATTAAAACCTCCTCACTAAAGAATAAAAGATGGGTCATTGTCATTGGTGACTCACTGCTGAAGGGAGCAGAAGACCTGATATGCAGACCAGACTTGCTACACAGGGAGATCTGCTGCCTCCTGGGGTCCCAGGTTAAAGATGTAAAAAGGTTAACGCTTCCTTCGCTTGTATGGCCCTTGGATTATTATCCTCTTCTGTTGTTTCAGGTAGGCAGTGATAAAATAGGAAGAACTTCTCTAAGGACTATGAAGAAGGACTTCAGAGCCTTGGGACGACTGGTCAATGATTCGGGACACAAGTCATGTTCTCCTCTATCCCTCCAGTTATAGGAAATAATGAGGGACTGGAAATGATGAGCCAGTGGATTAATACTTGGCTCTGAGCCTGGTGTCACTAGTGGGGGTTTGGGTTTTTTGACCTTGTCTTGATTTACATGAGACCAGGCCTGCTGACAACAGACAGGAATAGCTTATTCCACCAGCAGAAAAGGGTTTTAGGATGGGAGTTGGCAAGGTTCATTGAGAGAGCTTTAAACTAGGTATGAAGGGGGGTGGGAGTGAAACCAGGGTTACTAGAAAGGAGCATGAATGTAACATGCCAGTTCTTGTGGATGAGGAATGTGCTAGCAAGACCTTGCAGTCTTATGTCTTGGTGAAGGAGGAGGATGACGTAACATTTTGCAGGAAGGACACAAGGGCTGGTGAGAGCTTGGTTACTGTGGAAACACCTGAGTATGGTCAAGAGGGTATTAGGGCTTCTCCCGCCCAAAAGGTGGCCCTGCTGAGGTGCATTTACACTAATGCACACAGTATGGGTAACAAACAGGAGAAGCTGGAGACCACCATGGTAGTAGGAAACTATGATGTAGTTGCCATCACTGAAACCTGGTGGGATGATTCCTATGGCTCGCTACAGACTGTTCAGAAGGGATAGATGAGGAAGGAGGTAAGGAGGAGTTGCCCTCTATGTTAGGAAGTGGGTAGATTGTGAAGAGCTATGCCTGAGAAATAGCCATGACCAGGTTGAGAGCTTGTGGGTGAAAATCAAGGATCGGTTCAGTAAAGGACATCTAGTGGTTGGGGTCTGCTACAGGCCACCTGATCGGGGGAGTCTGTTGATGACGCCTTCTTGCTTCAGCTGCAAGAACTGTTGTGCTCACAAGCTCTTGTCCTGATGGGGCATCTCAACCACCTGGATATCTGCTGGGGTAGCAGCACGGTGGGTTCCAGACAATCCAGGAGATTCCTGGAGTCTGTTGAGGATAACTTCCTGGTCCAGGTAATAGACGGACCGACCCGAGGTGAAGCCTTACTAGACCTGGCACTCACCAATGCGGAAGAAAACATTAGAGAGGTTAAGACTGGAGGCTGCCTGGGCTGTAGTGACCATACCCTGGTGAAGTTTGTGATCTTAAGGAATATAGGTCTGGCAAAAAGCAGAGTCAGAACCCTGAACTTCAGGAGAGCAAAATTCCATCTGCTCAAGGAATTACTGCCTGGGATCCTCTGGAAAACTGTCCTTAAGGGCATAGGAATGAAACAGAGCAGGCAGCTCTTTAAGGACACCCTTCTGAGAGCACAAGAGCTTTCCATCCCCCAGAAGAAGAAATTGAGCAGAGGAGGCGGGAGACTGGCATGGCTGAGCAAGGACCTGCAGCTTAAAGTGAGGGAAAAGAGAGAAATGTACAGGAAGTGGAAGCAGGGTTTTGTAGCCTGGGAGGAATACAGGGGTGTCGTCTGGATGTGTAGAGATGGATCAGGAAAGCCAAAACACAGATGGAGCTGAACTTGGCAGGGGATGTGAAGAATAACAAGAAGGGGTTCTACAGATACATAGGTAGGAGGAGACAGGCCAAGGAGAGTGTTCCCCTCTGATAAATGAGACGGGAGAACTGGCTTCCTCAGACATGGAAAAAGCTGAGGTACTCAATAAGTGCTTTGCCTCAGTCTTCACTGATGGTCAAGTTTCCTATGTCTGTGAGGACCCTGAACCTCGAGGAGAGGGTGAGAGGAGCAGATTCTGTCCCACTGTGACAGTGGAACAAGTCTGGGACTGCCTAATGAAATTGGATGTGTATAAGTACATGGGGCCAGATGGTATACATCCCAGGGTGCGGAGAGAGATGGCTGATGTGGTTGCCGAGCCGCTCTCCATCATATTTGAAAAATCATGTCTGTCAGGTGAAGTCCCCAGTGACTGGAAAAGGGGAAACATTACTCCCATTTTTAAGAAAGGGAGAAAGGAAGACCCGGGGAACTACAGACCAGTGAGCCTCACCTCTGTGCCTGGCAAGATCATGGAGCAGATCCTCCTGGAAGACATCTTAAGGCACGTATGAGATAAAGAGGTCATCCGAGACAGCTAGCATGGCTTCACCAGAGGCAGATCTTGCCTAATCAATCTGGTGGCCTTCTATGATGGAGTAATGGCATCGCTGGACAAAGAAAGGGTGATGCATATCATCTACCTGGACTTGAGCAAAGCCTTTGATATGGTCCCTCACCACATTCTTCTCTCTAAATTGGAGAGGTATGGATTTGAAGGATGGACTGTTAGATGGATAAAGAATTGGTTGGCTGATTGCAGCCAAAGGGTTGTGGTCAACCGTTCTATGTCTGGGTGGAGGCCAATCACAAGTGGTGTCCCTCAGGGGTCGATCTTGGGACCGGTGCTCTTCAACATCTTTATCAGTGACATAGACAATGGAATTGAGTACCCTCAGCAAGTTTGCAGATGACACCAAGCTGAGTTGTGCAGTCGATACAATCGAGGGAAGGGATGCCATCCAGAGGGACCTGGACAGACTGGAGAAGTGGGCCGATGAAAACCTAATGAGGTTCAACAAGGCCAAGTGCAAGGTGTTGCATTTTGGCTGGGCTGCATTAAAACAGGGGCGGCCAGCAGGGAGAGGGAGGTGATTGTCCCACTCTGCTCTGCTCTTGTTAGACTCCACCTGGAATACTGTGTGCAGGCCTGGGGTCCCCAGCACAAGAAGGATGTAGAGCTCTTGGAACGGGTCACTAAGGTGATCAGAGGGCTGGAGCACCTCTCCTATGAGGAAAGGTTGAGGGAACTGGGCTTGTTTAGCTTGGAGAAGGCTCTGAGGAGACCTCATTGCAGCCTTCCAGTACTTGAAGGGGGCATATAAACAGGAGGGGGAACGCCTGTTTACATGTGTTGATAGTGATAGGACAAGGGGGAATGGTTTTAAACTAAGACAGGGGAGATTTAGGTTAGGAATTAGGAGAAAGTTTTTCACTCAGAGGGTGGTGAGGCACTGGAACAGGTTGCCCAGGGAGGCTGTGGATGCCCCATCCCTGGAAGCATTGAAGGCCAGGCTGGATGCGGCTCTGGGCAGCCTGCTCTAGTGGTTGGCAACCTTGCCCAGAGCAGGGGGGTTGAAACTAGATGATCTTTAAGGTCCTTTTCAACCCACGCCATTCTATGGTTCTATGATATCTCTTTTCTCTGAATCAGTGTAATCAATCTTTTTCTCTTATCAGTGTAATCAGCTGCCAAGACAACTTCTTACCATTTGTAACTGCACAGACTGCACTTCATTCCTTCATGTTGTTCATACAGAATGCACTGCACACAGGTAGGAAGTCAGGAAAGAGAGCCAGGAGACCTGCATGGTTAAACAGGGAATTACTGGGCAAACTCAAGTGGAAGAGGAGAGTCTACAGATCATGGAAGGAGAGGCTGGCCACTTGGGAGGAATATAAAGCGGTTGCCAGAGAATGTAGGGAGGCAAATAGGAAAGCTAAGGCCTCCCTAGAATTAAACCTTGCAAGAGGGGTCAGGGACAACAGAAAGGGCTTCTTCAAATACATTGCAGATAAAACTAACACTAGAGGCAATATAGGCCCACTAATGAATTGAGGTGGGTGCCCTGGTGACAGAAGATAAAGAGAAGGTGGAGTTACTGAATGCCTTCTTTGTCTCTGTCTATAATGCCAGAGGCTCTCCTGAGGAGCCCCACACCCCTAAGGCCCCAGGCAAAGTTGGAATAAAGGAGGAGTTTGCCTTGGTTGGTGAGGGCTGGGTTAAGGACCGATTAAGCAAGCTAGACATCCAGAAGTCCATGGATCCTGATGGGATGCATCTGCGGGTGCTGAGGGAGCTGGCAGAAGTCATTGCTAGGCCACTCTCCATCATCTTTGGTAAGTCACAGGCATTGGGAGAGGTGCCTGAGTACTGGAGGAAAGCAAATGTCACTCCAGTCTTCAGAAAGGGCAAGAAAGAGGTCCTGGGTAACTGTAGATGGTCAGCCTCACCTCCATCCCTAGTAAGGTGATGGAACAACTTATCCTTGGTGTCGTTTCTAGTCATATCAAGGATAAAAGGGTCATTAGGGGCAGTCAACATGGCTTCAGCAAGGGGAAGTCGTGCTTGACCAACCTGATAGCCTTTTATGAGGATGTATCTGGGTGGATAGATGATGGAAAGGCAGTGGACGTGGTGTATCTTGATTTCAGTAAAGCCTTTGACACCATCTTCCACAGCATCCTCACAGCTAAACTGTGAAAGTGTGGTCTGAGTGATTGGGTAGTGAGGTGGACTGTAAACTGGCTGTAGGGAAGAAGCCAGAGGGTTGTGGTTAATGGGACGGAGTCAAGTTGGAGTCTTGTATCTGGTGGAGTCCCTCAGGGGCTGATACTGGGACCAGTGTTGTTTAATATATTCATCGATGACTTGAATGAGGGAATGGAGTGTGCCATCAGCAAGTTTGCTGATGACACTAAACTGGGAGGAGTGGCTGACACGCCAGAAGGCTGTGCTGCCATCCAGCAGGACCTTGACAGGTAGGAGAATTGGGCGGAAAGAAATTTAATGAAATATAATGAGGGCAAGTGTAGAGTCCTGCATCTGGGCAAGAACAACCCCAGACACCAGTGTAAGTTGGGGACTGCCCTGCTGGAAAGCAGTGAAGGGGAGAGGGACCTGGGGGTCCTGGTGGACAGCCGGATGACCGTGAGCCAGCACTGTGCCCTTCTGGCCAAAAAGGCCAGTGGCATCCTGGGGTGTATTAGAAGGGCTGTGGTTAGTAGGTCGAGAGAGGTTCTCCTCCCCTTCTACTCTGCCCTGGTGATATCTGGAATATAGTGTCCAGTTTTCTGGGCCCCTCAGTACAAGAAAAGCAGGGAACTGTTTGAGAGAGTCCAGAGCCTCAAGGATGATTAAGGGAGTGGAGCATCTCCCTTACGAGGAAAGGCTGAGGGAGCTGGGTCTCTAGCTTGGAGAAGAGGAGACTGAGGAGTGACCTTATTAATGTTTATAAATATGTAAAGGGCAAGTGTCAGGAGGATGGAGCCAGGCTGTTCTCGGTGACATCCAATGATAGGACAAGGGGCAGTGGGTGCAAGCTGGAACATATGAAGTTCCGCTTAAATATGAGACAAAATTTTTTTTACGGTGAGGGTGACAGAACACTGGAACAGGCTGCCCAGGGGGGTTGTGGAGTCTCCTTCGCTGGAGATATGCAAAACCCGCCTGGACGCATTCCTGTGTTACATGATTTAGGTGTTCCTGCTCCGGCAGGGGGATTGGACTAGATGATCTTTCAAGGTCCCTTCCAATCCCTAACATTCTGTGATTCTCTGTAATTCTGTGATTCTGTGAAGTGTGTGACTGCAGTACTCTTACAAATCAGCATGAAAAGGGACAGGATTTCATCGCAATTGTCTTCTCCAAAGGACACAGCTCTTCTCAATATTTTTGCTTGTTGGTTCTGAATGAGAAATGTTAAAGAGAAAAATGTTACTGAGCAATCAAAGAACACTCCACTACATTCTGAAATTAATGGTGCTGTAACCAATTTCCCTCTTGGATTTCTACAGGTGCTACAGCTGGGATTAGCTCAAGCCCTTTCCATTCCCAAAATTTTTGCTGCCTCACCTTCTAGGATATAACACACTCATATTGCATCCTCTCTCTCCAGTGCCTGTCCTTCCCTATAGGTTTCTCACTCATTTCTTCTTTGTCTCTCCACATCCTTTGTCCTGCCTTCCCCCATCTCAGTTTCTTCAATTATTATTCCTCTCCCCCTCACTCCCCTGACCACAACCTTTCATTGATGGGATTTCCTTCACACAGCACTCACAGCGTTGTGTGCCAGCCCTTCCCTTGCCCATGCTCAGGGTGGGACAGGCACATAGGCACTGTGCCTCTCCCAGCTGCACCAGTTCTCAGTTCATGCAGGGCCATGGTCTGTCACAGGAGCAGCACATCAACACAGGCATTCTTGTTCCCTCCTGTGGCCCTGAGACCCTCACAATTCATGGTCAGGACATCAAGCTCCCTGATTACTGGGTGAGGAGTAGCTGAAGTGACCTGTCCCCAAGCACAGGAGGGGCACTGCTCCCTGAGTAAGCACCTGAGCCTGTTCTTCAGGCCCAGGACAATTGACCCACAAGAGAAGGTTTCCTACCTAGCAGAAGCTGAGCAGCTCTGAGCTTTCTACAACCTCTCAGGGCTCAAAAGCAGGGGTTGTTAGCTGTGTCCTGTGAGAATTATAGGCTACATGCTGACAGGGAAATGAGCAGGTTACTTGGAGTAATGAAGGCTAACATGCTTTTTATCTTCGTCAGATGGTAGTAGGAATGTAGTTGTCTATACCTAATTTAACTCTGCAATGCATCTTGTTACCCCCCCTGAATCTCATTCTACCTGCCTCTTTCCAATGCCATGCTGCTGTATAAAGAGTAAAATCTTGGAAGGCTAGATCCATGTTCATCATCGAAGTACAACCAGTTTATATTGGAATCTGCTATGCTTTATTGTCATGAATGAAAACTGCAGTCAGCAAGGAATAAGTGCCGTAGCATCCAGTCTTCAGGAAAAGTTGCATGACAGAACTCAGGAGTCACAATTTTTTAGTACAAGGAACAATGATACTTAAATTTAGAAGTTTCTAACTTCTGGACATCCCTTTATGACTGAGATGAATCTGTAAACTAGGACTTCCTAATCTACTGCCCATTGAACAGTGCATAAAACAAATCTCCACAAGGCATCTCAGAAATTCTTGGGCCTGTACTGGGAAACCTAGTGAAAAAGAGGAAGCTAATGAGACCACCAAAGGAATTAGATGATGATATAGAAGGTATTATTTGCACAGAATTTCACTGCTGCACTGTTATGAAATAAGAAATGCAACCTGACAATTTATTCTCTGCTGTACAGGAATTCACTGGCTGCCACAGAACAACCTGTTTATAATAAGTTTTAACCTGGAGAAGATGCAAAGATCTTCCCAGCTGAATGTAAGATATCAGCAGTGTTCCTATTCAATCACTTCTTTCAAGTTGTAAAGTAGAATAGAAGGGTCCTATATAACGATGTGGGGCTTATGATCACTCTTTTCCTGGGTTTATTTTGTGCAGGAGACTGACACATGAACAGGGACCATGGGATTTCTTCTACTGATGATCTTATTGAAGCTAGTTGATAGCATTGAAAACAGCATCACACTACCGGACAGTGAAATTTCGTTCCACTGGAATATAATAAAGTCAAGTTTCCTTTTCACAAGGCAAATATAAAAGCAAAATTCATTGTGAGATTCTGCCTGGCTGTAGGCTGAAAATCTGTGTCTGTGCATATTTTCGCTTTAACTGATATGTTGCTAAGTATTCTCTCTCTCTGCTAACCTTAGAGCTTGATTGAGTAGAAGTCATATCTTAAGGGCTGGCAGAGAGTGAGGCAGCTGCCTGATCTCTTCCTTAAGACAGTTCTATTTTCAGCACCCCTGAGTCTCTTTTCCTCCATGGGAAATGTCAGCACCACACTACCTTGCCCACGCCACATTACTGTACAGGACATTCTGTATCCAGGGGCTGCTCCAATTCCACCTCTTCTCTTTTTGAACTGTTCTGTGCTTTGCATCCAGCTGCGGTAAAGTCCACTCCTGCAGAGGCAGGAATGAGACTGGGAGAAAGTTAGTGTCTGGCAGGATCTATTTCTTTCTTTTTTTTTTTTTTTCTTTTTTCTTTTGTGTTAAGGCATTGGTGCTTCTTTCAGCAGTTGCTTTTACCAAGAACTGTCACTCAAATACCTTCCCTTCATGAGGCTACCGTAAATATTTCTGAAAGACTGAGAGGCAAATGCTGTGCAGCTCAGAAGGATTTTGCAAATGCTGATATAAGTGGCTAGATGATTAAACACTACTATTCTTTTTGCAGGAGTTTCTTGTCCTACGGAACAGGGTCTTGAAAAGATAGGCTGCCTGCAAACTTTCATTAATATTATCATTACTCTCTAGAAGGAAACATTAAAGTATATTGTTACAAATATTAATCATACAGACATTCTCACTGGCATAGAAGCAATGACCTTATAGATTTTTCCTCTTAGTCTCTTTTAGCCATATTTTCTTCTGATTTCTTTTCCTTTTCCAACACCTTCAAATCTAATCCAAGTGGAAAGGTCTTTCCTTTCTAAACCTGCACTGGGAATTCATGTCCATCTTGTGATCAATGTCACACACTCTGTCACATCTGCCATTGCAATCAATCATTTTTTTCTTGCTTAAAATATACGTCTTTTAATACTATTTGTGGGAAAGCATGGAATTCTTGGTAGATGAGAATTGGAAAATGTATTATTTTTCTGTACATGGCAGAAATTTTTAATTACCGTTTACTAAAGCAGGACTTATGGAATTAACACTGTCATTCATTTTATTTGCACTGGGTGGTTTAATGTCAAGCACTGAAAAGTTGATTGTTCAATCCTTTTAACACCTGTATTCTAGATGGGCCCAATAAATTATCTATCTATCTCCTTAATAGCACAACCCAACAAACCAAAAACTGGGTATGTGCAATAAGTGTGGTTGTTAAGGACAGCTTAAAGGTAGGTATATTTTTGAAGAATTGTTGTTATTAATTTTTTTTTGGAAAAACAAACAAACAAACACAGAAGTATACAAGCATATGATTAATTTTGCTAACTTTCAGGAATTTCACTAAATGTGATTCTGTACCAACTTTTTGTCATGATATTTTAAACTCTCAGTTATAAAGCAAAGCTTCCATTCCACTGTATTACTGTAACTGCACTGTATTAATCAACTTACTTTAGATGCACTTAGTAATTCCAGTAGTACTAGAGAACAGTAAAAAGAGCTCATTTGAAAGTAAAGCTCCCATTTTACAATACCTTTTTCCTATTTCAGCAATAATACATAATTTTATGCATTCTAAAAAAAATAAAATTGCATTTTATGCAATTGATTCCAAAGACTTTTGCTTTTGTAGGGTCTATGGAAGGTCATAAACACTTCACTCTACAAATCTGCTGATAAAAGTAACCCATTAACTGGATGCACACATCTAAACCAGCCCAGCTCTCATGCATATTTTCCAGTGCTCTCATGTATGCAAGGTTCCTTTGTCTTTTAATGAGATGATTATAGACCTGGCTTGCCTGGGACAGTGTAGTTCACAACCTGTAGTCCTAGAGCAAGAAGAATGAACATGAAATATTCACTTTTTTTTTTTTTTGATGGGGTTGTCAGGAAAACAATATTTCTATTAAAAAAATGTGAAAACAGATGAAAGGGCTAAACAATTTGCTTATATGTGTTCATACTAAATAATTCAAGCAGATGTTATGCTTTTATGCCACCCTGTAGCTGGTTAGTTCTTAGTTTTGTGGTGAAGTTATAGCCATCCAACTCAGTGTATGTACAACTTCTAGATCTCACCATAAGCTTAAACTGCTAATCAAATGGATTTTTTTGGTTGCAAATTACTAGTTGGAAATTTAGGTGCACATGATGTGAAATTCATACACTGTGCAAAATAGCAACTGTAATCCATGAGATCTCTGCTCACAAACAACTACCATCCCTGGAAATTCACATTTGTACAATGGTTATTCTAACACTGCTCAAGACCTTCCTGCTGACACTTTCCTGACTGAGAAGGATCCTTCTACATGCCTCCTTTATTCCCCAGTAATACTTACTAGATATTTTAGTGCAAGAAATTACATAAGAAAACTCATTTCAGCTGAGATGTCCTCCTCTGGCATGCAGATATCCATTTTTAATTATACTTCTTTTGCTTCTTCTATCTCCCATTTAGGTAAAACATGGACAATCCTGATCTCTTCATTCTATTTTAGTAAAAAATTCTTAGTGAAGTCCTCTTAGCCATACTTCACACAGAAGAAGATTAACCTTTCTGATGAAGAAGAAGCCCTAGTTCTTCTTTTCAAGAAATTTAGGAACCAAGCTGCATGCCTGCAAATTCTTATCTGTTTGGGAATGCTGATACACTACCTTAATTTAAGGCAAGCCTTTCTGAAATTCTTCTGCAAACTGAGGCAGGATGTGTTAATAATGGCATTAAATGGTCCAGGTTGTAGCACTTACAGTAACAATCTATCTCTCCAGGAGCATACTGAAGGTTTTAGGTCTGCTTACACTGAGCTCCAGGAGAAAGAGCCAAACAGCCTTAGCACTTCCAGTCTGAAAGCCTGGATTTTTAAACATGTCTGTACATTCTCTGTGTGGGCTATCTTGTTTACCCAAGTAGACCGTGTTCCTTGCATGGTCCTTCCTTTTAGCCCTGTAGAGGTTCTAGTGCTAGTTATCTTACACTGTCTTTTGTACTTCAAAGCCCTATTGACAGCTGTTCCAAAAACTCCTTTTGCTGACCGACTGTGTTGTCCATACAATGGGAGCGGTATTGTGGAGATGGACAAATAAGGAACAATTCATCTCTTTCCATTTTAGGGTATGTCTCACATAAGAGATATTACCATTGCTTGCAACTAGGAGCACTTTCATAAAATGCTTTGGGTTTCTAAATCTGCCTTATAGGGATGTAGGGACACTAAATTCAATGTGCAAATCACTGCTGAGTGTCTATCAACAACTGAAGACGCGTACATTTGCTAGCTGCTTCCTCTTCAAACCAGGCCCTCCCTTGGCTGACTTCACACCTACAGCTGCCTGACTATGTGCCTCACTCCTGCCAGCTGGGTCCACAACTTGGGCAATCCAACAGGAAAAACACAGAAGAGCCCTACTGAAGAGACTGGATTTGTCATTGGCAACTGGAAATTCAACATTTTCTGTCCTCAGAATCAGGCATCTAGCCTAAGACACTCAGCTGCTCTCAAATAGATCCTGGAGACACAGGCACATCCTGAGGATGGGCACTTTGTCCCAGTCTGACAACGCTGCAAAAAACAGGCTTGCTACCTACTGCTGAGAGCAGGGCCTCACAGGAAAGCAACAGCAGCTACCAGTACTTCACGTGCTGCTGCTGAGGGATGCTGCCTTGACAGTGCAGATGCTACAGCTTCCCTGGAAATGGAAGAGTGGAGCTCCCACCTCAACCTAAGGGAAGGAAATCCCTAGGTCTCCCATCCTGGGGGAGCCCTCAGCCATCTCTGCTCCTCCCAAGCCTTGCTCTTTGTGCATGGTGTTCTGAACACTGTGCTCTGAGCTGCCAAGGCCCTCCTGTCCCCTCCACGGCTAGGACCTATAACCAATGTGTTGTTGGGCACTGTGTGGCAAACCCGTGCCCCAGTGTCTCCACTGTAGAAGTCCCTCAGAGCAATCCCTGCTGGTCCCAATCTGGGGAGAAAATTTGCACTTGGTCCTGCCAGAGGCAGGTGCCTCTGCCAGTCACCCTCAATGTCCAGTCCCTAAAGAGACAAGACTTCAGATGTACCCCTGTGCACACCATTTCACACCAGCTTGCTCTGAGATCATCCTGGACAGGGTGTTACAATCGTCCTCCCTGTGCTGGATGAGTTCTGGGTTTGGGCTCCAGGCATCAAAAAAACAGGTGCTGCAGTGCAAGAGTCTCCTTGGAATAAGCTCATCATGCACAGGGCAGTGCCTGGTTCTAGATATTACATCAGATTCTATGCATCACTTTTCTAACTTTGTCCCTGTGTTTTCCACTGACCTCTTTTAATAACCAAAATGCCAGTGACCAGGAGAAGAACATGTTTAGGCCTGAGACAATTCAAAACAGCTCAAGTAACAGCTGTTACATATTTCTTGTGGCTGAACCCTATAAATCACGAATTTCGCCTTTCTTTGTTCAGTAGAATACACTTTTTACTTTTACGTTCATTTAGGGATGTTGTGATTTTTAGCTGTTAAAATTAGAAGACACCTTCTGATCTTCTGTTCTCGTGTTATATAATAGATGCTACAATTCTCAACTCCTTTTTCATTATTAGGGACATATAGAACGTCTTTAGATATCTCACTTTTCAGAGAGATACAGCATCTTTATATATCCATCTGCATCTGTTTCCATGTTCAGACCTTGGAAATCATCTCAAAAGCTCTACACAAGCTGTATTTCAAGAGTTGATATAGTGTCCACATAGTAATCTGAGCTCTGGTAAGTTTTTGGTTTCCTGTTTTCAGGAAAAATACCTCATTTCAGTAGTGATGAGTTTTATGAGTTTTAGTTTTTGGCATAGTTACCTGTTGTTTTTCAAGTACTTCTTTATAAACCTCATAGCATCATAGGGAGAAGATAAATGCTATTACCTGCATTGTATAGTTTGAATTGTTGCAGCACTATATACCAAACAATGTCTTGGATGGATCAGATTGTCACCAGGAAATATGTCATCAGAATCCATAAGTCCTGTATCCAAGTTCCCCAAGTGCCTTAACTGGTCAAGATTCCCTCCTTAATTCTCTTGTCAAATTATTTATAGTAGATATAGCCACATAGTTGGTAAGATATAAAAAATTTCTAATTATATCTGGTCAAATCAAATGACAATTATGTCTTTAGGTAAGTTTGCCAAACAATGCTTTGCCAAAGAAGGTTGGCCAAAAATGCTTTGACCGAAGAAAGAGGAAGAATCTAGAGCATCTGCATACCAGACCCTATAAAATCTCCCTGGGACTACTTTGCCCTGCCCTCACTGAAAGTTTCAAGGTAAGTGTTAGGGTTCTGTAGGACTGCAGAGACTGAGCAGTATCTCTTTATCTTGCATGTCTCATTGCATTCGGATTGCTTCTGATAACCATTTCCAGAAGGGGTTGCTTCTGTCAGCTGGAGTTTTCAATCTTTTTTCCATGGTATATTTCCAATTTAAAATTTCTCTCTGGAGTACAGTGGAACATAAGAAGAAAGTTACCATCCTGTTAATATGCTAGTAACCTATGACTAAGAACCTGTGAAGTCATGACATGCAACACCCTTACAGTGCCTAAATGTTAGGCTAATTAGCTTGAAGTAATTTTGCTATATTCACTCCCCATCTTCTATTTTCAAACCCAACACCAACAAGAAAAGAGACAGATTTGCTTTAGGTTTAGTTTTTCAGTACACCAGTTTCAAAATGGCAACCAAACCACCTGCTCTAATTGAAAAATTATAATCAATATTAAAAATTCTGTTCATGCTTAGAGGACTCAAGTTATTTAGAAGTTGTCTCAGCCTTAAGTGGGATGTTGGTACTTAGATGTTCACATCAAAACTAGCTTTCATAAGCTGTTATTAAAATAACAATATGTTATTGAAATGTTACTAGTTTAAATACCAGAAAGGTAGAAACTGTATGAGATTTCATCACTAGCACAGAAAACTATAGTCTAACTGATGGAAACTGTCTTCTTCTTCCCTCAGAGTCCTCTATTGACGTGCCTTCAATAAAGCGCAGCCATGACCTCTCCGGATTCTGAGATGGCTGTCTTTGGGGAGGCAGCTCCCTACCTCCGAAAGTCAGAAAAGGAAAGAATTGAGGCCCAGAACAAGCCTTTTGATGCCAAGTCATCCGTCTTTGTGGCTCATCCTAAGGAATCCTTTGTAAAAGGGACAATCCAGAGCAGGGAATCAGGGAAGGTCACTGTCCAGACTGAAGCAGGAGAAGTGAGTGAAAAGCAACACTTGAGAACATCAAGTGATTAATTCCCATTCTAAGCACTTAGCTAACATATATCAGTCTTTCTTCCTTGGCAGACTCTGACCGTGAAGGAAGATCAGGTCTTCTCCATGAACCCTCCCAAGTATGATAAAGTCGAGGACATGGCCATGATGACCCACCTCCACGAACCCGCTGTGCTGTACAACCTCAAAGAGCGTTATGCAGCCTGGATGATCTACGTAAGTACCAGCAGCTGCCTTCCTTTGGGTAGCTGGAAGGCCTGCTGTGCCAGGCTGAGCAGAAGCCAATGTGCTGTCTCCCTTCCTTGCAGACTTACTCGGGTCTCTTCTGTGTCACTGTCAACCCCTACAAGTGGCTGCCGGTGTACAACCCGGAGGTGGTGTTGGCCTACCGAGGCAAAAAGCGCCAGGAGGCCCCTCCACACATCTTCTCCATCTCTGACAATGCCTATCAATTCATGTTAAATGGTGAGTACTTGATCTCCCTCCAAATTATATTGTAGTAAGAACTTCAGAAAAAAAAAATATATTTTTTTCATGCAGATATATGTAAAATATTTCAACATATGGAGTCGTGTATGTATCATGTATGTAAGTTTAGTGAACTTGAATACCCATCTTTAAATGAGATCAATGGCACAGAGAGCATACTGGGAGTGTTGTGGAGGGAAGTCTAGATACTTAGTTTTGTAATTGCAGAGTAAAAAGTTTGATGGAAAGCAGAACAAGCAATGCTACAGGAGTGTTAGGGGTGTATCTGAACATAAAGTATAGAATCAAACATTACTAACATACTATCTATGTCAGGAAGTAAGAAAGTATCAGTATAAATTGAAGTTCCAAATCCAAATAAGTATACTATCAGTGCTTTTTACTGCCTTATAACCCCAAGTGATAATGGTGATTGCCAGAGATGAAGGCAGTATTAGGGCCTGTAGTAGTAAGAGGCAGAAGATACAACGGAAAATGGAAGATTGGTAGAATGATTGGCTAAGAAATGGCTTTTACTTCTTAAGTATAAGATCTTAGGCTTACAATGGGTAATTCTTTGGCTCAGTGCACAGTAGGGCAGAAGGAAACAAAATGAACAGTAGGAATTATTTGAAAAAGAGCCAAAATAGCAGTAGTACCATGAGGCTCTATGAAAAAGTGGAACATTCAGATCTTGAATAAAGTAGAGAGTTCTAGTTTTTCCATGTTAGAAAACGATATAGTGGAACTGGAGAAGGTTAAATGAAGGACAAAAGAATGTTCAAAGACATTAAATAAATTAAATAAATTCTTTAAGAATAACAAGTAAGTAGATAAGGACACTGAAGATGGCAAAGAGAAAATGGAGGGTACATATGACAGAAATTTGTAAAATCAAGAGTTGTATAGAAAGTAGGATAAGGATTTACTCTTCTATTCTGCCTTGTAGTAAAGCAACTACAATGCATCAAAACAAACTATCAATAGAGATGTTTAAAAAAAGGCGAAGGGAATAAAAAATCACATAAAATATACTTAAGTTCTGGAAATTCTTTTTCAAAGAAAACATATGTCCTAAAGTTCTATGTTAATTAATAAAGTAAGGAGATGGATTCATGCAATGTCCATTTTAAACCATTACATAAAATTATACCAAACATGGCTCAAGAAATCCTTGAACTCAGGAGGTCCTTTGGTCTGATCTGGGAAGGATTTTGACTCCCCAGAAAGCTTCTATTCATTTTAATTTACATTTTTCAATCACTTTAATCATATTAACATTATATATATATATATATGGTTTGGGTTTTTCTCATATACAGAAACATCATTCATGATTTGAACAGAATCGTCTTAAAAAGAAGCCAGCATTTTTTATCCCAAACCCATATCTCTATCAGTCCAAATCAGATATCATATTTTATTGGGGAGAACTTCAAAAAATCCTGAAAGTGCTAAATTGAAGTGCTAAGTGCTAAATTCCTGACCTTTTATCTGGGAATTGATTATCTAGTGTTCCTGCAACATAAGGAAGCTCCAGTTACGTTCTTTCATAGATTTTGATTTCATTTCAATTCAGGAGCACTGAGAAAATTCTCTGTCTTTTTGCAGACCGTGAGAATCAGTCCATCCTGATCACGTAAGTACACTTCTTGCTCAGTTCCCCACAGGGCCGCTCTATACCGGGGGACCTGCTGCCTGACCACACACTCTCTGCTTCACTGTTTCATTTGGCAGTGGAGAATCTGGTGCAGGGAAGACTGTGAACACAAAGCGTGTCATCCAGTACTTTGCAACAATTGCAGCTAGTGGGGAGAAGAAGAAAGAGGAGCCTGGCAAAATGCAGGTAAATTAACAGATACTGGCTTGAAACAATGCTTTTCTCTGTTCCTCATTTTTGAAAAGAAATAACTAGGAATTATTATTGTCCTTTAGGGAACGCTTGAGGATCAAATCATCAGCGCCAACCCACTGCTGGAGGCATTTGGAAATGCCAAGACTGTGAGGAATGACAACTCCTCACGCTTTGTGAGTTGTAGCTTTGGACAAAATCCCTCCCTCCCATTACAAGACAAGTGATGCATCTAGTGGTATTACACATTAAGATGTCAAAAGAATCCATCCAGGCTGAAGTGGTTCTTTTTCCCCTCAACAGGGCAAATTCATCAGAATCCACTTTGGGGCCACAGGCAAACTGGCTTCTGCTGACATTGAAACTTGTAAGTGACATCCTGGCATGATCACATCCCTTCCTAAATTCCTACCTCCATGTCCTGTCTCATTCCTAACTCTTTCTTCCTGCCTTGCCAGATCTGCTGGAGAAGTCCAGAGTCACTTTCCAGCTCAAGGCAGAAAGAAGCTACCACATTTTTTATCAGGTTACCTCCAACAAGAAGCCAGAGCTAATTGGTAGGAAGGATCATTATATCTTCTTGAGGAAGATTGCTGAGCAGCTGTTCCCTCTACTGTCTAGCCGAAAGAACTAAGCCTGTGTCCTTCCTCTTCCTGCTTTCAGACATGCTTCTCATTACCACCAACCCATATGACTACCACTTTGTGAGTCAAGGTGAGGTCACTGTACCCAGTATCGATGACCAGGAGGAGCTCATGGCTACAGATGTAAGTACTATAATGAAAATATTTTCAATTGTTAACTCTGCTAGGCAATAACTTTACTTCACTGGTTCTACTGCAGAGTGCCATTGACATCCTGGGCTTCACTCCTGATGAAAAGACTGCCATCTACAAGCTGACAGGGGCTGTCATGCACTATGGGAACTTGAAGTTCAAGCAGAAACAACGAGAGGAGCAGGCAGAGCCAGATGGCACAGAAGGTCCCTAGCAACTCTTCTCCTAATAAAAAAAATAAATAAATTTGGAAAGATACCTTTTTAGTCAGGAGAAAAGCCATAAATCAATGAAGTGAAAAGTAAGGAATGCTTATTTTAGTGTCCATGAAACTGTGAAGCTGATTCGCTGATCTCTGACCTATTTTATTGAATGACACTCCTTCCTTTTCCATGGGCTAGTTTCATGCATTTTTCCATTTTTCCATTTAGCATGCAGAGCTTTTTGGCAAGCCTTTTCAAAATTCATCTTTCCTGTGTTCGTAAAGAGGCTCTAGAATCAGCTCTGGAACACACATGCTTCTATTGGCACACAGACTGTGGCCTGTTCAAATATAAGTGCTTTCTTAGAGTTTGACTAAACTGCCAAGCTGTAATCTTCATGTACTTTTAAAGTTACAGTTATTTGAAGTGTATAAGTTTATTAGTTTATAGTTATTTTAGTTTATAAGCTTTGTGAAAATATTCAAGGATACATTTCTTACTGATAGCTACTTTCAAAAGATACCATCAGCTTTCACAGCTTTCCTTCATGGGGTATATACTCCCTGTGATATTAGATGAAAAGATTTGCAGTTCAAGAATTTTAAACATTGGAGTCATTTCTGAGAGACTTCCCCATTTATAAAATTCCAGTCATCCTTAAATGATTTTTTTCACGCATCTCTTGTCTTTCAGTTGCTGACAAGGCTGCCTACCTGATGGGCCTGAACTCAGCTGACCTGCTCAAAGCCCTGTGCTTCCCCCGAGTCAAAGTTGGAAATGAATTTGTGACAAAAGGTCAAACTGTGGAGCAGGTAAAACAATTGGTTACTAGACACGTGGTTATAGCTCAGAACATCTCTTTATAGGTTAATCTTTTTAAAAAATTCTCTGTGCAGTAATATTTCCCCTTTGCTTTAGGTGCACAATGCTGTAGGTGCTCTAGCAAAGGCTGTCTATGAGAGGATGTTCTTGTGGATGGTTGTTCGCATCAACCAACAGCTGGATACAAAGCAACCCAGACAGTACTTCATTGGTGTCCTGGACATCGCTGGCTTTGAGATCTTTGATGTAAGGACCAAGAATTTCACAGCAGCTTCATAGTAGGGAAAATGTGTGTTAACAAAATTCTGAAAGATTTTTTTTAAAACAGTCAGAGACATAATACAGTTGTGTTCTTTCCTTTTGTAAAAATACTATGATCAAGAGGTCTCACAGTTAAAGAAATTTTCAACCTTTTTGAAGAATTAGATCTTAATTGGAAAGCAACTACTAACTCAGCATGCAAGAATATTAAGCTTAAAAAAAAAAAAAGGAAAGAAATCTGTGACAAAGTTACATGGGTCAAAGGTGAGGAAATTATTGAAAGAGATTAGGAAGTGCTTATGTAGTTATTGAAAGAACCACAAAACCTTCTGTACCAGAGGACGGAAACATCTACAGACACCAAGTCAAGAGCAGAAAAATATTTCAATAGCAAACTGAGACTGTCTTCATGATTGGTTGGAGTAGAGTCTACTAATAAATTTGTCTAATAGGAGAAATTGTTCTGAAAATGATTTACCGAAATATGCCTTAGAGTTAAGAAATTCCAAAGAGTTAAGGGATAATTATCATTGTTAAAGAATACATATTGTATTCATAAAAGAATGATAACAGAGAAAAAATATGTTAATTATATATTAGAAGTCTCTTTTTATCTTCAGAATTCAAGTACAGTCTCATCGAAGGATTGTTGGGAGAACAGACAGGGAGGGGAACTTGTATTTGTCTGAAGAGACATAAGGTGAATTATAACTGCACAGGAAAAAGTCTTGTGATTGCTGCACCTTGAAAATGTTATATCTTTTTTTTGCATTTGGCAGTTCAACAGCTTTGAGCAGCTGTGCATCAACTTCACCAATGAGAAACTGCAGCAGTTTTTCAACCACCACATGTTTGTGCTGGAGCAGGAGGAGTACAAGAAGGAAGGGATTGAATGGACATTCATTGACTTTGGGATGGACCTGGCTGCCTGCATTGAGTTGATTGAGAAGGTATCCTTCCTGTACAGGTGTATTAATGCTAGAATTCTGTTGTTATTTAGGGATACATAAAGAAAAGACGTATGATAAATTAAAATATTACATTTCAGTTATAAAGCTGCTCCGTATTTTTGTAATCTGTAATGTTGCTTGCAAGGGTTAAAAGCACTTCCACAAGCAACAAAGAAACACCAGCTGTGAAAAACAATGAATTTAGCTAATTTTCTCTGACTTACTGTCATGAAATGTACAGAAACAGCCTTCTCTTTTGATTTGTTTGGCAGTTTTCTGTCCTAATTCCAGACTCTTTCTAACCAAGTGTTGTCTCCTTTCTAATCTTTTTCTCCCTCCTGCCTGTTGTAATGGCAGCCCATGGGCATCTTTTCCATTCTGGAAGAGGAGTGCATGTTCCCCAAGGCAACTGACACCTCTTTCAAGAACAAGCTCTATGACCAGCATCTGGGCAAGTCCAGCAATTTCCAGAAGCCCAAGCCTACCAAAGGCAAGACTGAGGCCCACTTCTCCCTGATACACTATGCTGGCACAGTGGACTACAACATCACTGGCTGGCTTGAGAAGAACAAGGACCCCCTGAACGAAACTGTCATTGGGTTATACCAGAAGTCTTCACTGAAAACATTGGCCTTACTGTTTGCCAACTATGGTGGACCAGATTCAGGTCAGCTCTGTGGAATTCTTTTCAACATGGGACAATTCTGAAGGGAAATAAAAACGGAAAAAATTGTTTAAAGCCTGTTTTCTATTATATAATTTATAATACTCAATGTCAATATTTTCATATAGTTTTCCTTTTCTTTCATTTTCAGAGTCTGGTGGCAAAAAAGGTGGCAAGAAGAAGGGTTCCTCTTTCCAGACTGTCTCAGCTCTTTTTCGTGTAAGTACACGTGTCCTCACTTTGTCTTTTCTTACTTGAAGAAAGAGAACTTAAAATGTGAAAAGTGAAGTTGTACCCTCTTGAAGTCCTACAGCTGAAGATCCACTTACTACTATAGATCCATTTATTTCCATTTAAATGATGGAGCGATTTTTTTTTTTCCATGTGGAATAATTTTCTGTCATTAAGATAACAAAATGAAAACTCTTTCAAAATATTTGTCATGCAGATCTTCTTTCATACAGCTTTATTTGTAGGTTAATTATGAAGCTGTAACATAGCATCTTCTTCCAGCAATTGCACAAAATTCAGAGTGTTTTCCCAAATGGGGGTTTTAGACTTCTGAATATTTTCAGCGCTGCTACCATGCAACATTTGTGAATAATGGAACAGTTCTGAAAAACAGAGAGGGTAACTTTAAGTTTGGCAGAGGGTAACTTTAAGTTTATTGCATGTAAAAGCCTAACCAATATATTGATGCAGGAGAGCAGGCACAGGAGATTGTTCATTGTGTTCAGAGCAATGAGTCTTAGGGTATCAAATGAGGTATATCCCAGGTTTTGTAATAAATAAATTACGATGACAAAATAACAAAATTATATTTCCTTTTAGTAGCAATGCCCAATAGTCAAAGACTAGTGAAAGCTTTTGTGCATGAATATGGAAATTTTACAATCTATGATTAACTCCTTTCCATAGTTGAAATACAGGGAACTTCAGGGATGCAGATTTCTCATTTGTTGATTTAAACTTTACCTTGAAATCTCACAGGAGAATTTAAACAAGTTGATGACAAATCTACGTAGCACTCACCCCCATTTTGTACGCTGCATCATCCCAAATGAAACAAAAACACCTGGTAAGTGGATCCAACAGGGTGAAAACTTGAGCCACAGAAGCTCTTCTCCTGAGTAGCAAACAATGGGGTAATAACTAATGGTGGTGTTTGTTAGGTGCTATGGAACATGAGCTGGTGCTGCACCAGCTGCGGTGTAATGGTGTGCTGGAAGGGATCAGGATTTGCAGGAAAGGATTCCCCAGCAGAGTCCTGTATGCTGACTTCAAACAGAGGTAAGAGTAAAGGAGGAGCTGTTGACTCACTCAGTTGTAGAGAAGCCTTGCAGAGAGATCTTGACAGATTAGAATGCTGGACAATCAAGAACCATATGAAATTTAACAAATTCAAGTGCCAGATTCTGCACCTGGGAAGGGGAAACCCTGGATATACGTACATACTGGGGGACAAGAGGCTGTAGAGCAGTCCCACTGAAAGGCATCTGGTGGTTTTGGCCAATGGCAAGTTGAATATGGTTCAATAGTGTGCCCTGGCAGCCAAAAGGGCCAAATATATCCTGGGGTGCCTCAGGCACAGTGTTGCTAACCAGTCAAGGGAACTGATTGTCCCACTCTACTCTGTGCCAAGGCAGCCTCACCTCGACTACTGTGTGCAGTTTTATGCATCACTATATAAGAAGGATATAAAACTGTCCAAAGGAGAGCTACAAATGTGGTGAAGGGTTTAGAGGGGAAGACATATGAGGAGCGGCTGAGGTCCCTTGGTTTATTCAGCCTGGAGAAGAGGAGACTAAAGGGGGGACACCACTGCAGCCTGCAGCTTCCGTGCGAGGGGAGTGGAGGGGCAGGTGCTGATGTCTTCTCTCTGGTGACAGTAACTGCATGGAGCTGTGACAGGGGAAGGTCAGGCTGTGTGTTAGGAACAGGTTCTTCACATAGAGTGTCATCAGGCACTGGAACAGGCTCCCTAGGGAACTGGTCAGAGCACCAAGCCTGACAGAATTCAATAAATATATGGACAATGATGTCAGACATAGAGTTTGATTTTTAGGTAGTTCTGTGTGGAGCCAGGAGCTGGACTCAATGATCCTTATGGGTCCCTTCCAGCTTGGAGTATTCTTGTTTGATCTGGTCTGGTCTGCCTTGCTGCCCAATCTTTTCCTGTTCCACGCCTTCTATATCCTAAACTACTTTAAGTGCCATATTTAATACACCATTTAGTGCATACACTCTGTAATCAAATCTAACTATCACATTACAGTAGTGTACTACTGGAAAATGATGAGGTAACTAACAATAAGGTTTCCTTCACAAATCCACTTCAAAAATTGAACAAAAATACATGTTTCTACCCAGTGTGCACAGAATGCCTCTAAAATGTTTTTCAGAGGTCTGTTGCTGGAAATGAGATTACTTCAGTTATGTAGTCAGCTGTTGCTGGAAACTATCTGATGAGAGTAGTTACTGAGAATAGCCAGAGTATCCTAACATGCCTAAATATTACAATAAAGTACTGAGTGGAAATTTAAAAATGTTTCAGTATCAGTTCATGATGAGAAGTACCAGTATCAGTTCATGGGTAAGAATCAGGATTCCCTTAGACTCTGAGTTAACAGTATGGAAATGTCACTTACGCTGTCCTGAAAGGGGGGATTGTCCCTAATACTCAACTGGAGAGTCAGCTATTGCTGAGAAGTCTGTGGGATTTATTTGCAGTAGTGGTATTGGCAATAGTTTTTTCTTCATGTTCTGTTTTCTCCTACAGATACAGAGTGCTTAACATAAGTGCTATCCCAGAGGGACAGTTCATGGACAGCAAGAAGGCTTCAGAGAAGCTCCTTGGGTCCATCGATGTGGACCACACTCAGTACAGATTTGGTCACACCAAGGTAGAAACAAGTCCTGCACTCAAAGACTATGTACCTCCGCTACCCATGACCTGAGACTGATGTGCTACAATGCTTCATTTTTTTTAAGGTGTTCTTCAAAGCTGGGCTAATAGGTCTTCTGGAGGAGATGAGAGATGAGAAGCTAGCAGAGATTATGACCAGGACGCAGGCCAGATCCAGGGGCTTCCTGATGAGAGTGGAGTATCGGAAAATGGTGGAGAGGAGGTAGACATTTATCATAAATGTGCCTTATTCACATGGTACTTCACCAAATGGGTGTTAAATTACAAATCTTGGGTATGTTATTAACATGGGGGATTTGATTACAGGGATGCCATCTTCTGCATCCAGTACAACGTTCGTGCATTCATGAATGTCAAGCACTGGCCCTGGATGAAGCTGTTCTTCAAAATCAAGCCCTTGCTGAAGAGTGCAGAATCTGAGAAGGAGATGGCCAACATGAAACAAGAGTTTGAGAAAACCAAGGAAGAACTTGCAAAGTCTGAGGCAAAGAGGAAAGAACTGGAGGAGAAAATGGTGACCCTGTTGCAGGAAAAAAATGACCTTCAGCTCCAAGTGCAGGCAGTGAGTGTCACCATTTATTTGTCCCTGTTTTTTTTTCTTTTTTAATCTTCTTTTTGTTTGTTTGTTTGTCTGTTTGTTTGCTTTTCCAAGCAGAGACTTACAGGAAGCTGACTAAATTGCAATAGAAAAAAAGTCACACACTCAAAGTTACTCTAAAGTTGAGTAACTGTGAACACTGCCAGGGGCACAGCAAGTTCCCTGTCAGTCAGTGAGGATAAATGTAAGTGCCAAATGAGACTCAGCAGCCCTGATGTCCTGAGGAAAGAGCCAAGTAGCGCTAGCCAACAGGTTATATGCAGCAGACACCTTTGTGTGACCTGGAAGGGAAGCATCTCCATCTGTGTACTGTCAAAGCTCTGTGCCTACTTAACATTGTAAAGGCAACCTTGAGAAGGACCCAGTTGTCCTGAACACAGATACACTATAAGGCTAGATTACCTTCACACACACAGATCCTTGGTGTTCAACTTCAATCAGGAACAGGCAGTTTCTTAAATCCAAGCAAAACACTACTTTCTTCACTGTATTATTCCCACAAATCGAAAAACCTTGGCTACCCAAATATGATAATGATCATGGTGAGTCAATTATAAAATAGAGGCTATTGAATACGGAGTCTGTGAGGGAAAAAGGCTCCAAATCTACGGCCTTGCTGAGAGTTGTCACTGTTCTGTCATGCTGAAGCATGTATGACGTATTCTCATAACTACCACCTCTGTGAGCCATTTTAAAGAAAGAAAGAAAGAAAGAAAGAAAGAAAGAAAGAAAGAAAGAAACAAACAAACAAACAAACAAAGAAACAAACAAAAAAAGGAATTACCATTGATGTCAGATGGCAAGGCTTCCACATTTTAACATGTGCCTACTTACAGATACACAACAGAAATTTCAAAATGTTATAACCCACAAAAACCTCTGTCTCCCCATCAGGAAGCAGACAGCTTGGCTGATGCCGAGGAAAGGTGTGACCAGCTCATCAAAACCAAAATCCAACTGGAAGCCAAAATTAAGGAGGTGACAGAACGGGCCGAGGATGAGGAAGAAATCAATGCTGAGCTGACAGCCAAGAAGAGGAAACTGGAGGATGAATGTTCAGAGCTGAAGAAAGATATTGATGACCTGGAGTTAACCTTGGCTAAAGTTGAGAAGGAAAAACATGCCACTGAAAACAAGGTACACACATGGAGAGTCACAGAAAGGAAGAAGGGATAGATACCTTCCATATTAGGCTGGTATCCCTAGAAAGGGGCTAGGTTTGGAAGATGACAAGAGCATCGCAGCTGGACAGCTGTGAAGCTCAAATAAAAAGCAAGCTCCTGGCTAAGCACTGCAAATGAAAATGCCACTACACAAGAAGTCAAGTCTTATACATGGTATTCTGGTGCTTGCTTACAACATGCAGGTGAAAAACCTCACAGAGGAGATGGCAGCCCTGGATGAGACCATAGCCAAGCTGACAAAAGAGAAGAAAGCCCTCCAAGAGGCCCACCAGCAGACACTGGATGACCTGCAGGTTGAGGAGGACAAGGTCAATACGCTGAGCAAAGCAAAAACCAAGCTGGAGCAGCAAGTGGATGATGTAAGCACAAATGCATATGGCAATTACAGGATGCTTGTGGAGATAAATAGGGCTGGCAGAGTACTGATGCTCTTTCTGTTTAGCTGGAAGGGTCCCTGGAGCAAGAGAAGAAACTGCGCATGGACCTTGAAAGGGCTAAGAGGAAACTTGAGGGAGACCTGAAGCTGGCCCAAGATACCATAATGGATTTGGAAAATGACAAGCAGCAGCTGGATGAGAAACTGAAAAAGTAAGTGTGGTTGTGAGACACCTGAGTGTGGGTCAGGTGCATTTATTAGGTAGTTTTATTCAGGTGTTAACACTGTGATTCTGTATGCTTTGTGCAAAGGAAAGACTTTGAAATCAGCCAGATCCAGAGCAAAATTGAGGATGAGCAAGCCCTGGGCATGCAATTGCAGAAGAAGATCAAGGAGCTGCAGGCAAGCCTCTGGTCCTTCCCTTCCGCCCTTCAGAAGGACATCAGTACAAGGAGGGCATGGGTGTGAAGGGTCTCGCATTTTCCCCAGGCCCGTATCGAGGAACTGGAGGAGGAAATTGAGGCAGAGCGAACCTCTCGGGCAAAAGCAGAGAAGCACCGTGCTGACCTCTCCAGGGAACTGGAGGAGATCAGCGAGCGCCTGGAAGAAGCAGGAGGGGCTACAGCAGCTCAGGTTGAGATGAACAAGAAGCGTGAGGCAGAATTTCAGAAGATGCGCCGCGACCTCGAAGAGGCCACGCTGCAGCACGAAGCCACAGCTGCCGCCCTGCGGAAGAAGCACGCAGACAGCACAGCTGAGCTTGGGGAGCAGATCGACAACCTGCAACGAGTCAAGCAGAAGCTGGAGAAGGAGAAGAGTGAGCTGAAGATGGAGATAGATGACTTGGCCAGTAACATGGAGTCTGTCTCCAAAGCCAAGGTAAAGAATTGCAGTAGAATTCACAGGGCCAAGGTACAGCACATAGCCTGAATCTACTAGTCACACTCTCATATAAGAATCCTGCTGTGAGAATTAGACAGCGTGCAGGTGTTCATTTCCTCTCCTTCCTTGTTTTTGATACCTAGGCAAATCTGGAGAAGATGTGCCGCACTCTGGAAGACCAGCTGAGTGAGATCAAAACTAAGGAGGAGCAGAATCAGCGCATGATCAATGACCTCAATACTCAGAGAGCTCGTCTGCAGACAGAAACAGGTGAGACATCCCCAGTCCTGAGGTGCAATGGCAGAACCTGAAAATCAGGAGGATACACCGTGGTGCAAAGCAAGAATTGGGCTAACGTCTCAAAGCAACCCCAGATTACAGGGCTTTACAGTGTTCTCCAGGGCTAAGTATTGGGGACAGTTTTGTTTAACATTTTGATCAACAATCTTGGTTGAGGGGACTGAGTGCACGCTCAGTTATTTTGCAGACAACACCAAGCTGGACAGGAATGTTGATCTGCTTGAGGATAGGAAGGCTCTGCAGAGCGATCTGGGTAGGCAAGATCAATGGGCTTCAACCAGTTTTATGGTATTCAGCAAAGCTAAGTGCTGGGTGCTGCATTTGGGTCACAACAACCAAGTGCAGCAATATAGGCTTGGGAAAGAGTGTCTGGAAAGCTGCTCAGCAGAAAAGTATCTGGGGGTGCTTGTCCACAGCTGTCTTACCATGAGCCAGCAGTGTGCCCAGGTGGGCACCAATGTCATCCTGTCCTGTATCAGAAACAGTGTGGCCAGCTGGTCTAGGGAAGCGATTGTCCCTGTGTATTTGGCACTGGTGAGACCACACCTCAGATACTGTGTTCAGATTTGGGCCACTCACTGCAAAGAACATACTGAGTTCCTGGAATATGAAGAGCAAAGAAGCTGGTGAAGGGACTGGAAAGCAAGACATGCAAGACATGTGAGGAGCCGCTGAGGGAGCTGGGTTTGGTTAGTCTTGAGAAAGGGGGATGAAGGGAGACCTCACGGCTTTCTAGAACTGCCTGAAAGTTGGTTGTAGCAAGGTGGGTGCTGGTTTCTTTCCTCACGTGACAAGTGATAGGACATGAGGAAATAGCATCAAGTTGCATCAGGGGAGGTTTAGATTAGGTGTCAGGAGGAATTTCTCTGTGGAAGGAGTGGTTAGGCACTGGAACAGGCTGCCTAGGGAAGTAGCAGAGTCTCCATTCCTGGAGATATTTAAGAGATGAATGGATGTGATGCTCAGGAAAATGTTTAGTAGTGAACTTGGTAGTTCACTATAGTGTTACATCATGGTTGGACTTGATGATCTGATGGGTTTTTCTAAATGATTCTATGATTCTACTGTTAGTGTAACTTTATTTATTTATTTATTTTTCACTTGCCAGGTGAATATTCACGCCAGGTGGAAGAAAAGGATGCTTTGATTTCTCAGCTGTCTAGGGGCAAGCAGGGATTTACCCAACAGATTGAGGAACTGAAGAGACATCTAGAGGAAGAAATAAAGGTCTGGAAGTACCCTACTTCCTGCAAGCCACATCACCCAGAAATGCATGAGTTATACTCATCACAACACACAGGGAAGGAACCGTAGTGATTTTGATGCTAGAGGAAGTCATCCACAAGCCCTTAATGAGATTCTGATGCCCTCCAAGACAGCATGCACACACATCTGTAGGCACGTTTACAGAAACAAGGGATTAGTGTCCCCTGGCCACCTTTCACTAACAAATCCTAATCCTCTAGCACACATTTATGAGGGATTCATCATCTCCCAGCTATACATTTTTCTCATCAGAGTTTACCCACCCTTTCCCTGGGGCAGTTCTCCTGTGCATGACAATTTCACTGTCAAGATGCATCTCAAGATGTGTATCCAGGTTACTAATCCCAGTGTCCCCACAGGCCAAGAACGCCTTGGCCCACGCCTTACAGTCTGCTCGCCATGACTGTGACTTGCTCCGGGAACAGTATGACGAGGAGCAGGAAGCCAAGGGAGAGCTGCAGCGTGCCCTGTCCAAAGCCAACAGCGAAGTGGCCCAGTGGAGAACCAAATATGAGACGGATGCTATTCAGCGCACGGAGGAGCTGGAGGAGGCCAAGTATGTGGGAAGTGGGATGTTGAATGGGTGGAGAAGTCTGAGACTGCTAAGGGTATTTGGAAGGAGTCTTTGAGGATGGGTCAAGATAGGGATGGGATGAAGGCATCAATATACTCTCTTTGTGGTAGAGGGCAGAGAGGGAGAAAGATGAAAAGCGTGCTGTGGAAAAAGTTCAGACTGGAAGGACAAACTTGCCCTTAGGGTGTTAGAAGAGCTAAGACAGTCTGAATACTCAATTGGTGCTAGGGCAGAGACGCGATAGGCCCTTTAGGCTGCATGCTGCCTTGGACAGAATAAATACTGTGGACAGCTCAAGGAACTAAGTCCCCTAAGCAGGCAAGTGCCCTCTTGTGAATCTTATAAAATTGGCTACCCTTTACTCTCTAACCTGAAGCCGTGATCATCTCCTCCCAGAAAGAAGCTGGCACAGCGCCTGCAGGATGCAGAAGAACACGTTGAAGCTGTCAATGCCAAATGTGCTTCCCTGGAAAAGACAAAACAGAGGCTGCAGAACGAGGTGGAAGACCTGATGATTGACGTGGAGCGAACAAATGCTGCCTGCGCAGCTCTGGACAAGAAGCAGAAGAACTTTGACAAGGTATTCTGGCCCCTGGCCCTGTGCTTCCTGGGCAGAGCATCCCTTCACAATTGCCACATCCATACTCACACCCTGTTGATCTGCCCAGATCCTGGCAGAGTGGAAGCAGAAGTACGAGGAAACACAGGCTGAGCTGGAAGCTTCCCAGAAGGAGTCTCGCTCTCTCAGCACGGAGCTGTTTAAGATGAAGAATGCCTATGAGGAGTCCCTGGACCACCTGGAAACGCTGAAGCGTGAGAACAAGAACTTGCAGCGTAAGTCCGTGGCTTTCTGCTGCTGGCCGGGCTTTCCCCCAAGCTTGTCTACCCACCACTCCACACGGGTGTGTGCCTGCAGTGATGAGAAGAGACCTGTCACCCTGGTGTGTGAGGGCCCTTCCCTTTATGCCCTATGTCTGACCATGCCTTGTTTCACCCTTCCCTACAGAGGAGATTTCTGACCTCACGGAGCAGATTGCAGAGGGAGGAAAGGCGATCCACGAGCTGGAGAAAGTCAAGAAGCAGATTGAGCAGGAGAAATCTGAAATCCAAGCCTCCCTGGAGGAAGCTGAGGTACGAAGTGCTAATGAGTGGTGTCCAGACTGAAAGAATGGGAACAGAAATCTGCAGACGTGGCAAGAAAGCCAAACTGTATTTCATGTGGTATCGTATTAGAGATTACTTAGAAAGCAAGCCACAGTTTTATTCACTGTTCCTACTAACTTGTCCAGGCCTCCCTAGAACATGAAGAGGGGAAAATCCTGCGCCTCCAGCTGGAGCTCAACCAGGTCAAGTCTGAGATTGACAGGAAGATAGCAGAGAAAGATGAGGAAATCGACCAGCTGAAGAGAAATCACCTCAGAATTGTGGAGTCCATGCAAAGCACCCTGGATGCTGAGATCAGGAGCAGGAATGAAGCCCTGCGGCTGAAGAAGAAGATGGAGGGAGACCTGAATGAAATGGAGATCCAGCTGAGCCATGCCAACCGTGTGGCTGCAGAGGCACAAAAGAACCTGAGAAACACACAGGCAGTGCTAAAGGTATAAACCAAAGTATGTGCACGTAGGCATCTATCTTGCCTCATGTTACACCAACATCATAACTGTACAAATAATTTATTAAAAGAGCAGGGAATGTCTCTGATGTCTCTGTCCAACAGTGCTGCAGCGATCAGCCACCTCATAATCTCTCTTTCCCCTCTTACAGGATACTCAAATACACTTGGATGATGCTCTCAGGACGCAGGAAGACCTGAAAGAACAGGTGGCCATGGTGGAGCGCAGAGCAAACCTCTTACAGGCTGAAGTTGAGGAGCTGCGGGCAGCCCTGGAGCAGACGGAGCGGTCAAGGAAAGTGGCTGAGCAGGAGCTTCTGGATGCAAGCGAGCGCGTGCAGCTCCTCCATACCCAGGTCGGATACTTTGCTGGAAATGAATCCCGCCCACAGGAGATAACATAGAATGAGATTGCTATGTATCTTGCTTGTTGCTATGCATCTTACCGTGTACGTATTTGAAGAGCAAAGCTGTGACATGACCAGTCCAGCCAGGCACACGTCTGGTTTGCCGCTAGGGCCCTAAAGAGGACCTTTGAATTAAAGACTTGCATAAACATTACTCTCACTCTCAACTCTTGATGTGGAGGTGTTAGATCTGACAGTACAAATCCTATCCTTCTTGTTGCACAGAACACCAGCTTGATCAACACCAAGAAGAAGCTGGAAACAGACATCGTGCAAATTCAGGGTGAAATGGAGGAGACAATCCAGGAAGCCCGCAATGCTGAAGAGAAGGCCAAGAAGGCCATCACAGATGTGAGTTGGGGCACTCTGTCACTGAGGATGGTGGATGTATCCTCCCCCAAAATGTCTTCGGCCCTAACCTGGCTTTGCTGCTTTGCCTCTCCAGGCGGCCATGATGGCGGAAGAGCTGAAGAAGGAACAGGACACCAGTGCCCACCTAGAGAGAATGAAGAAGAACCTGGACGTGACGGTGAAAGACCTGCAGCACCGTCTGGATGAGGCTGAGCAGCTGGCTCTGAAGGGAGGCAAGAAGCAAATCCAGAAGCTGGAGGCCAGGGTGCGTAGGGATGGTATTTGTGCACAAGTGAGCATGTCATAAAGGGAGCCACCTGGAAAGCTCCAATGGGCTTCTCATTGCAGGTGCGGGAGCTGGAAGGGGAGGTAGATGCTGAGCAGAAGCGCAGTGCTGAAGCCGTGAAGGGTGTGCGCAAGTACGAGAGGAGGGTGAAGGAGCTAACCTACCAGGTAAGGCAGAAGGTGTCTTTGTGCTGACGCACCCTTCTCACAGAAAGCCAAAGCATTTTTCCGTGAACTCCAAGAGGACATGTTTTCTGGTGCTGTGGGGAAACCAACTCTCTCTCTTTCCTGCTTACCAACCACTCTAGTCTGAGGAAGACCGGAAGAACATTCTCAGGCTCCAGGATCTGGTGGACAAGCTGCAGATGAAGGTGAAATCCTACAAGAGACAAGCTGAGGAGGCTGTAAGTATTGCTTGGAGAGTGGCCATGAGCACCCTTCCATCGGGGCAGCACAGTCATTGAGATGAGCACGAATACAAGGAAAGAGGCATGAAAGTAACTCCAAAGACACAACAGTCTTGGCCATGTGGTTCATTCCCGTGTCAGCAGGCCTCGCCTTCTTCTGGCCATGCTGCACTCAGGGATGAACCAAGGGTTATTCTGCCGCCTGTTTGATTCAGGAAGTCAGACCAAAATTCCTGAGGGCCTCGTCCATTGACTGAGAAGCTCATGAATCTCTGACGCTGGTAACAGCACAGGGTTTCTGAGTCTTTCTCAACCTAATAAACCACAGGGAAAATTGGGCACCGAGTAGTGGGAGAATAAGCACACAAAATGAGAAGGCCACGTGACAGAATTGCTCCTCAAGAGTGACAGAGTACAGGTGCAGCTTGCAACAGAGGGGTCCTGAATAAGGGAGGATGATGAGCTCTTTGAGAGGGTTCTGGGTCAGCAGTGGTAGGTAGGAGACAGGAGGTCTGTGCTTTCTCCGCGTAATCACCAGAGCCCCTCAAGGCCCAGACGCATGAGGAGTGAAACCCCTGCCCCGGGCTCTTCACCACCAACTCCCTCTCCCCACACAGGAGGAGCTGTCCAATGTCAACCTCTCCAAATTCCGCAAGATCCAGCACGAGCTGGAGGAAGCCGAGGAGCGGGCTGACATTGCAGAGTCACAGGTCAACAAGCTCCGAGCAAAGAGCCGGGAGTTTCATGGCAAGAAGATAGAAGAGGAAGAGTGAGGATGTCGTGTGGCAGCAAAGTGGCCTGAGGGATGCACAAAATGTGAACCCTCTGTCACTTCTTCCATAACTGGGATTTGTAGCCCCCTGCATACATAAGGAATAAAGTCTGTAGATTACTTCACATACCCACCATGAGCATTAGTTCTCATCTGCTTCTCTTTTTACTGGTTAGGTCTCTATCATCATTTGTTTTTGGGCACAGCTTTGGTTATAGCCTCTGTATACCAACATCACGGTACAGCTTTCTGTCACCTAGTTCCCAATGGCTCATCCCTTCTATATCACTTAATGACTGGGGCAAGATTGCAAGTGGCAATTCAAAGGCAGAGAAATCGCAATAGTAGTTCCTGATAGTGACTTCTTCCAGTTCAGCCTGCTTATGTGATGACGTTGCCAGACAGACAAATGCTTATGCTATGAAAGGCCCTGACCGTCACAAATGGGTGCTGGCGCCTAAACCGCCTGTTGAGAATGGACCTGTGTGAATGCTACCTCTCAGGCCATGCCCAGGAATTCCTAAGGGAGGGCTAGCTCGAGGGCTATCCCCGATCAGGCTCCTAGTTGAGGCAGCCTTGTTATACAAGAAAGAAATCCACCCGTCAGTCTGTGTGTGTGAGGACCGTGTCTGCCAATGTATTGGTCTTTCTCCTCTGGAACTAATGATCAAAAAAGAGCTTTTTCTCTACTTTGGCAACAACTTCCAGTTCATAAGCACATACGTCACATGCTCAATCAGCTGAATTGACTGTCTTTTGCAGACTACTTTCTGAGCAATATAAAATCAAATGGACTTTGGAAGATATCACAGTAACTTCCTGCAACAGATGCTCTCACACTGAAAGTACTCTTAGACTCATCAGCTCCTTTGACGTACCCATGTGAGAGATTCTGAGGAGTGTCTGACTCTTGAGTTGGTTGACTGTAACCATGTACTTGCTTAAACTTATGCTATAAATCTCAAGGCCTGCTACTTGTAATGCCACTCTCACCAGATTCAGATCCACGCCATGCACTGCTGCTCTGCTGACGAGACTCTGACGGAGAATCCCCAGAGTGTGGCAAATAAGAAGCATCTAAGGAAAACACCACCGACAGAGACTCTGACGATGCTCAAAGCTTTGGAATAGGAGCCTATAGAGGTAAAGCCCAAGTTTAGCTAATGTGCAAGGCAGCCAGCAGTGCAGGGTCATAGGATGGCTCTGTTCCAAGACCCTCCAGGCATTCTGCAAGATAATGGCCAACTGGAGGCATTTCTCGGGGAGCTGAAGAGCCTGATCTGGGCGGCAGGCGACATACACCTGTGCTGCTTGGCAAAGCAGTGATAAAAGTGCAGTGGCCTTTGCACCTTGAACTGGAAAGGATACAGGATACATTTTCCCCTATTCGACCTGCTTGGAGCTCAAACAGTGTCGCCATCACTCTCGGGTTAAACTCATGCCTTCCCAAATACAACCCACATGGATATAAAGATCAGTTCCTAGCAGACTTTAGTAGCATGAGCAGGGAATGTCAACAGGACAGGGTGTGCAAGCACCGTTAGATCCTCTAGCTGCTAGTCTCCCCCACTGGGCACCAGCACCCTAGCACCCTTGTGGCTGGCTGCCTGGTGGGAAGTCACCATCACTGTTTCCTGCTGGAGCTGGACTGCTTTACACAGATGATTTACCATTCAAGTGGGCAGGGGCTTGTACCCATCCTCATGGACCAGAGATGGATCACATGCAATAAGCTAAAGAAGCCTGCCCAAGTCAACTCTACTGTCTCGACATGAGCCAGCAGTGCGCGCCCGCAGCCCAGAAGCATGCTGTGCGCATCAACAGAGGAGTGGGCAGCAGGTTGAGGGAGGGAATTGTCCTCCTCTACTCTGCCCTTGTGAGGCCCCACTTGGAGTACCGTGTCCAGGTCTGGGGCCCCCAGCACAAGAAGGCTGTTAATCTGTTAGAACAGGTCCAGAGGAGGGCCACGAAGATGATCAAGGGGCTGGAGCACCTCTCCTATGAAGAAAGGCAGAGAGAGATGGGGCTGTTCAGCCTGAAGAAGAGAAGGCTCTGGGGTGACCTCGTTGAGGCTTTTCAGTACTTAAAGGGGACTTATGAAAAAGATGGAGAGTGACTCTGCTCAAGTCAGACAATGACAGAATAAGGGAGAATGGTTTTAAACTAAAAGAGGGGGGATTTAGATTAGAGGTTAGGAAGAAATTCTTTGCTCAGAGGGTGGTGAGGCACTGGAACAGGTTTCCCAGAGAGCTTGTGGATGCCCCATTGCTGGAGGTGTTTGAGACCAGGTTGGATGAGCAACCTGATTTGGTGGACAGCGTCACTGCCTATGGCAGGGGGGTTGGAACTAGGTGACCTTTGAGGTCCCTTCCAACCTGAGACATTCTATGATTCTATGGTTCTAAAAAGAGCTGTGTAAAACATCTTTGAAAAATATCTGGCCCCAGCATAAGTATACTCTGCAGTGTACCTGTACCGCAGTCCTTTCTGGCACTTGACAGATGCTCTCTAGAATCCCATAGATGCTTTAAGCACTGAAGTTAAAGGTGTCGATATTGCACCCTTCCTTAGCAGTCCAGCAGTCAGACAGAAAAATCAAGCCTGTATACAGCCACAGTGGGAGAACCTTTCTGATCACCTCCCTTTTTCAGGACTAGGTTGCCTCCTCTTTTTTTTTTTCTTACTAATTAATTTATGACCTGCCTCCACCCCTCCTCTTACCACAGAGGCTTCTTCCCCTCCTCACCTGCTCTGTAACAGGAGCCTTCCAGTTGCTTTGATGGGTTATGGAAAGAAAGGCTATTCAGAAAGTCACCTTCTCAGCCAGGACCTACTGCCCAACTGCGATTGCTTCCAGTGACATTAGCTGAGAACAAAAGAGGCGTCTGAGTAAGTGTGTAGCTTGGATGCTCATTCAAGTGCAGCCCATCTTCAAATGACAGGTCTGTCCTACCAGCCTCTCTGCTTACCTGTCTGGTTAGGCAATCTGTTCCTTCTCCACTGAGATGCTTGGTGGTTTTCAGGCGGCAGGAAGCCATGGTAGGAAGGTCATTGCTGGAAAGAGAAGACACAAACAATACAAAGAGCTGCAAATCAAACTCCCTAAAGGAAAGATGCATTCACTTCCCTTTTGCCTTCCTGCAGCAAAGACCTGCAGAAATTGGTCTCTGGGTGGAGGAGCAGGATTAAGAGATGGCAAAAGGCCATCCCAGTCTCTTCAGGGCTAGCGTGATACAGCTTCTGCCTTAACCAAATAACCCACAAATGGAGTAGACATTAACCTACATGGCATAGAGATGTTATGCTAGGAGTGGAGAAAACACTCCTTCTATTTAATTTAACGCGACTCAATGCCCATCAGCAGAACAAACAGACATCTTAATGAGAAACGTGACCATAGCAAACGCAGGCTCCAACGCTCAGCCATGTCTTAGCAGAGGGACAGCAAAGAGGACTTTTCCTCCAAAGGATTAGAGTGCCAGCATTTCTGTTCAGCTATGTCTAGCATTTCTGAGAGTTCTCCTTTTACACAGAGGGCAGCAGAAACATTGCTGAACACATGGGCATTCCCTGTCACATGGCCCATTGGGTCCGGTGACATCTCTCTCAGCACGCCTAATGAAATAATTGCAGCATAACTGACAACACCATTTGAAAGCTGCACTTCTTGCCACGGATGTTTTCAAACACCTCTTGTCTCTGCTAATACTGGAAATGCTTTTGCTTCATCGCTAAGAACCTTGGCTTATTGATAAGCAAACACAATCCCAACCCATTATGTGAATGGAAGTTTATAATGGCTTTATTTTTTCACATATGAAGTGTTGTATAACCCCACCCATGAAAGACACCATTCCATTAGCCCTGTGGCAGAAAATTCACTGTGTGAAATAAATCACAGATGAAGGAAGGAAGGAAGGAAGGAAGGGAGGGAGGGAGGGAGGGAGGGAGGGAGGGAGGGAGGGAGGAAGGAAGGAAGGAAGGAAGGAAGGAAGGAAGGAAGGAAGGAAGGAAGGAAGGAAGGAAGGAAGGAAGGAAGGAAGGGAGGGAGGGAGGGAGGGAGAGAGGGAGGAAGGAAGGAAGGAAGGAAGGAAGGAAGGAAGGAAGGAAGGAAGGAAGGAAGGAAGGAAGGAAGGGAGGGAGGGAGGGAGGGAGGGAGGGAAGGAGGAAGGAAGGGAGGGAGGGAGGGAGGGAGGGAGGAAGGAAGGGAGGAAGGAAGGAAGGAAGGAAGGAAGGAAGGAAGGAAGGAAGGAAGGAAGGAAGGAAGGAAGGAAGGAAGGAAGGAAGGAAGGAAGGAAGGAAGGAAGGAAGGAAGGAAGGATATGTGGATGCTTTGATGACACACTGACATCTTACCTCTGCTGTAGCTGCCACTTCAGCAACGAGCAGTCTCCATCAAGTCTGCTTTGCTACACGTTAGCCTGAGGCCACTCTTCCATGTCACAGTATCCACGGGCAATTCACAGGGCACACTGATCTCTACAGGCATGTTCTGCTAATCCCAGCAGCATGGCTGATAACAACACTAGCATGCTGCAAATCCAACAGGGATTGCTTTTTCCAGTCTACCAGGACCACAGACTCTATCCCTTGTTTCTGGGATTAGCAGAAGAGTAGTAGGCTCCACAGCATCCCACATAAGCATTTAAGAAACCACTGACAAAGAGTTTGACTCCATTCTGGCCTCTGCAGTTTCTGGGGGTGGCTGATTCTTTTATCTGAGACATGTTAAGGACTGAACTTAACAGGATGTGTAATAGATAAGTGAAACGATGGCTCCAGCAACATCTGGGGTTCCTAGCCCAGACTGGCTGGGAACAGGCACTGTGAGGCCCAGGACAGGTAAATGCTTTCTGCCAAGCCTCAAAAGGTCAAGCCGAGACCTTGTATGAAGCAGGACTGAGGTCTAAAAGAATGTTGGCTGGCTGGTATGAATCAGTATCCCTCCTGCAGCGCGCAGGACCAAGAGACACCTTCCTGGTCACCGACAGTCACAGGTTTCACTGTCAAAAGGGAGCACTGCATGACAAAAGAAATCAGTGGGCAGGCTGGAAACATGTTTGAATTATGCTTTGTAGTTTGCTGTTCTTGGGGACATGTCCAGCAAAGCGACCAGCGTGCCAGAGTGGGAAGGAAATGTTACTCTTGTGTGCGGGTTTGTTGGCTTCTTTCAACCACACCCGTTCAGTAGCACAGACCTCTTCCTCTCTGGTTGCTCCATGGGTCTTGCCACAGTCAGGAGACTTTGAAGAAGCGACTCAGTCATCAGTGCTGAAGAGATTAATTGGAGCAGCTAGCTAGAGCTGCCAGCAGGGCATAAGCAGCCGTGGGACGTGGATGTAAAGAAGGAAGGCCTAGCTGGAGAGGTTGGTGGAGGGAAGAGTAAATAGCTGGAGGAGCTCCTGGGAAAGGAGCAGCTAATGAGAATGGCCAGGTTAGCAGGAGCAACTAGCTGCTGTCAGTTTAGGCCATGCTGCCCAGTGTGGCTCAAGACAGCTGTGCAACCTCCATGAGCTGTGGCAAGATGTTCTACGGGAGGAGGAAGAGACAGATAAAACTTCAGGGAAGAAGAGGACTTTACATTATCACCTGGCACTTCAGGATGGCTTAGGAAAGGTGGAATGGTTTATTGTACCATGTCGCCACGAATACATATCCTCAAAATGTTTGTGAAGTCCATTGTTCAACTGCTTCATTATGGCCGCATGGTTAAAGGAATCTAATGACAGTAACAAAGGTACCTGATGCTATAGTGAAGCATTAAGCACAGACTGTGTGGTGGTGACCTTGATGCTGTGCTCCTTCAGAGACTTAGAGGAGGGCTCACCAACAGCTTCTTTTCTCTACTGGAGTTCACCAGCTGCTAAGGTTAAATCTTACATCAAACATCTTGACTCCCAAGAAGATGCCTTCTTGAACTTCCCTTGTTGATTCCCACATGGTCCATCTGGGTTGACTTTGCTTGCTTCTCTCTGGGCAGAAAAGATGACCAACGGGTCTGAAGAGGGGCCAGGCCAGTGACTTGCAGCCATGCATCTTCTCCTGTCATTGCAACTAGCTAGGAGGTGCTGCTCAGATTGGTCCAGGGTAGAAGGAGCAGAGGACCTAAGCAGGAGATAGCGGGTGTGGAATTTCCTTCTAACTAGACAGGTTACAAGGTTGATGCTGCTGCTCTAAAAAGCAGAGCTGAGAGTGCGGTTTGCATTGGGCCACAAACTCAACAGTCCTTGACAGTGCTCCATGCTTGTACTTCACTGGTGCTCACGAGTGTCTGTCTCAGTTCATGCTCACTGAAGACAAGGCAAGGAAACTCACATCATAAGGACTTGCAGAAAGTGAGGTAGAATCTATTTCCAGCGTGTGTGAATGCCCTCTCCTCTCTGGGGAATGTCAGCACTCCAACACAACGCCCACACAGTACTGCTGCGCAGGAATGCCTGTTTTCAGAGATTTCTCTCATTCTGTCTCTTCTGGTTGTGCTGTGCTTTGCTTCTAGTCCCAGTGGGCTCCAGGCTCTGTAGCAATGAAAACAGAAGTGACAGAAAGTCAGTGGCTGACAGGACCCTTTTGAACCGACAGAAAGGTAAGGAGGCGCATCTGGCACCACTTACCGCCTCAGTGGTGGGAGTAGCACTACTCGATGGAGAGGCTGTGTAGTTTTTGGCTAAGCTCACTACACAAAAGTATTTTCAGCATGAAGACTGAACCCCCTTATGCAACAGTCTGGAGAATTTTGCTTGGAGTATTTTTCATTCTAAGTCTGAATGAAAGTCAGCTCCTTACCTCTCCCCTCAACTCCACCCATGGTCAGTTGGGTGCACAGTATTTATACAGCAATTGTCTTGGAATTATTGTCATCCTCTAACTTCTGCATGTGAATGGAAATCAGAGATTGCCCAGGGAGGCTGGATTTCAGATACACCCCTGAAGCGCGTTTCCCACTGACTGGCTCTGGTCTCCTCCATGGCAGAGTGCAATCAATGTGTTTCCATCAACCTCCCCATGACCTGTGCAGGGAGCCCCAGGGACAGCTCTGGGCTTGGGCTCCTGGCTGGGGCCCAGGACACCCAAAAGACGGGTGCTGCAGTGCCAGAGCCCTCCTTGGAACAAGCTCTTCAAGCACAGGACAGTGCCTGGTGCTGGCTATTGGATCGTTTTTCTAACCTTGTCCCCGTGGTATTCACTGAGCTTCATGCACAGAGCTTTTAATAACCAAAATACCAGTGATCAGAAGAAGAGCATGTTTAGATCTGACAGCATTTAAAGCAGCTCAAGTGACAGTGCCCTTTTCCTAGAACTAGATCACTCACTCTCCAGGACTACCAGCGAATTCCTTCTTTCTCAAAAGCATCAGCATTGTACAGGACTGCCTACCACCTCTCATGCTCTGATACAGACAGCATTGTGTTGATAGCTTTTTTTTTTTTTTTTTCTGGAATGAATGTATGAATGTGTAAGTGTGCAAGATATTTGGGATGGGATGGAAATGCTGTACTGGGAATGTGTCAGAGCACATAGGATCTCAGACTGTATGTATGTGATTTTGTGCAGAGTTGTGGTTGGGTGGAGGGGTTTGTGCTTTTTTGCTGTTGTAGGCAGTGAAAGCCTACAGGGGCCTCCATGGATTTCTGGCGTGGCTGAGGATATTGCTTGATGGATGTTGTCAATGGGTACAAACAAACATGAGACATAGGCATAAGGTTTTTGAAAAGGATTCTTTGCATGTTTGGTTCTTTCATGTTTTGCCACATGTGTGTTACAAGTTTGTTAATCACTTTCCCATTTAAAAAAGTGAAATTATTTAAAGGTTACATATTTCTGCATACTTAACTCTATAATTACACATCTTTGTCTGTATCTTTCAGTAGGATAGAGAGACAAAAATAGATTAGTTTTCTTTTTCTTCAGCTGCATCTCAAGATGTTGTGCCACATATTGTCACAGATTCCAGGAATGTCATATGTCAGTTTAGATAAACACATTTTGTTTCTCTCATTTCAAGTATCACTTGAAGATAATAATTAATTTCAGTTAACAAGAACAATTTAGCCTTTTTCTACATACTGCTTTAGTGCTCTTAATGCGTTTCTTCAATAGCCTCAGAACAGAATGTGTAAAAGATAGATGTTATCTGTATGGTGCAACTGGAAGAGTTGCAGCACAAGCATGGAAAAAATCTGCTTTGGGCCAAGGAGCAAATCACTGGACATGTAGCAACAGAGTCCATAAGTCCTACATCCAAGTTCCCCAAGTGCCTTGACTAATCGAGATTCTCTTCTTAAGTCTCTTGTCAAATTATTTATAGTAGACACATTCACATCATTGGTAAGATAAAAAACATTTCTAAATATATCTAGTCAAATCAAATGACAATTATACCCTTAGTTAAGTTTGCCAGACAATGCTTTGCCAAATAATGTTTGCCAAAAAATATTTTGACCGAAGAAAGAGGAGGAATCCAGGGCATCTGCATACTAGACTCTATAAAAGTGTCTTTGGAGCTCTCTGGTCTGTCTTCAAGAAAAGCTTCAAGGTAAGTATTCTGGGTCTAGTAATTTGTTGAAATTAGGCATCCCACTTTGTATATTTTGCAGTATTTTTACTGCTGAAGCTGGTTTTGAAATAAGTTTTTCCAAATTCTTTCAAGGTATTTGTATATTTCATATCAGTATTAAAAAAAAAGAAAAAAGGAAAAAAGAAAAAGGATAACAGTAAGAATGTTCCTTTAATGTATTTTGTACTTTAAAATATGACCTTGTACAATTTGTACGTACTTGAAAGCTACTGTACAATCTGTACAATGTCACAAGACAAAAATAATACTAATTTTTAAAACCTTATTCCCTACTGTTAAAGAATGGAAAGATTTTTCTCGTCTGGGTTTAAATCATTAGACAGGAGGAAATTTAATTTTTCTAGATTTTAAGAATTCTAGAATGTGCTTAACATTAAAACATCAGAAAAGGTATCCTTGCAAGCACAGAATATTACTGATGCTACATTTATTTTGTCCTGCAGGGTCCTCTACCAATCTGTCTTCAGTGAAGTGCAGACATGACTTCTCCAGATGCTGAGATGGCTGTCTTTGGGGAGGCAGCTCCCTACCTCCGAAAGTCAGAAAAGGAAAGGATCGAGGCCCAGAACAAGCCTTTTGATGCCAAGACATCAGTCTTTGTGGTACATCCTAAGGAATCTTTTGTGAAAGGAACTATCCAAAGCAGGGAATCAGGGAAGGTCACTGTTAAGTCCGAAGCAGGAGAAGTAAGTTAAAAGCAAGGGTTAAAAACTTAAAGTAATTACCGCTCTCAGCCCTTAGCTGACATACTTGGATCTCTTTTTTTCCTCTGTCAGACTCTGACCGTGAAGGAAGATCAAATCTTCTCCATGAACCCTCCCAAGTATGATAAAATCGAGGACATGGCCATGATGACACACCTCCATGAACCTGCTGTGCTGTACAACCTCAAAGAGCGTTATGCAGCCTGGATGATCTATGTAAGTACCAGCAGCTGTCTTCCTTTGGGTAACTGGAAGGCCTGCTGTGCCAGGCTGAGCAGAAGGCAACGTGCTGTCTCCCTTCCTCGCAGACCTACTCGGGTCTCTTCTGTGTTACCATCAACCCCTACAAGTGGCTGCCGGTGTACAACCCGGAGGTGGTGTTGGCCTACCGAGGCAAAAAGCGCCAGGAGGCCCCTCCACACATCTTCTCTATCTCTGACAATGCCTACCAGTTCATGCTGACTGGTGAGTTGCTTGGTTTTCTTCAGAATCATTTGACTGAAAATATTCTCAGAGACAGAAGTCTTTTCACTGCGCAGTAGTTCAGTTTAAAGATGTTGGGAGGGTGTATGTCCTCTTGTCACTGAAAATATTTCTCTTTACTGGACGTCATCAGTGATTGTCTTTAATAATCTGGGTTAGAATTTATTGCCCAAGATACTTGGGAGGATAAACTTTCGAATTTCAGTTTTGCTCTTAGTTGAGAGGATTATTCTTTGAATGACTGGCTTTTCAGGACTGAAAATCATGAGGATGGAGTTCTGTGATGGTTTTGGTGTCAAGGAATAGCAAATTCAAAATCAAAGGGAATGCTTCCTGTAATGCCCTTATGAAATTTCAGGAACCACTCTTACTCAGGTGTTAGATTGAACTCTATGCAGAAAATTGGTACTTCCTCTCCCATTGCAGAAACCCATTCCTTCTTTTCCATTCAGTGGTATAAACTGAAGGAATAAGAAGGGTAGCAAACAGATTGCTTCAAACTTTTTTAGTATTTTCTAACTCTCCAAACATTAAAGAAAGAACAGATTACTTAGAAAAATATTAACCAAAGTAATTTAAGTAAGAGCATACCAATAAGCTTGATTTTTGTAATAGGCAAATAGGCAGGAATTTCTAAACAAGCAATTACTGGACATGTACCAAGAAGAAACTGACGCATTTATTTTAAAGTGAATGCATGTTTCACAAAACCACTGTTTTTTTTTAACAAAACAGAGATGGTGGAAGTAGCCTATCTCAATTAAACAAAGATCTTCAGCTGAGTCTATAAAGCAGCTATTTGTAGTCAGCATAAATTTTTATGCTTACATTCACTTACATTCTATAGCAGCTATAAAATTGAGAATGTTCAAACAGATCTAGTTAAGAAAAAGGAACACGTGGTAAAAAAGTTTTATTCCATTTTCACAGTGCAAAGTGTATACCAGTGAAGTTCTAGTGGGATCTGTTCTGGAAGTTCTGCCGTCCAACATTTATTTAAATGATCTAGAAATGTCGAAACATCTAAGATGACAAGATTTCTGATTTGACTAGGTCCTTCATCTTCTGTAAAGATGAAGTCCAACAGTAAAGAATTTCAGGAAAACTATATGAGATTCAATGACCAAGTTATCGTTCAGGGATACGGCAACAAAGTATGGTCAACAAGAATGTAAAATAATAAACACAGGAAAACAACCAATATTAAAGGTGTATAAAAGTGGGCTTGTTGCTGACAACTACTACTTCTGTTCTAATATAACTTTGAAAATTTTCACTCAGTGATCAGTTATATATAAAATAACAAACTGAAAGGATTGAAGACCAAAACAGAAAACATCATTATGTCACGATGGTTACCCAAAGAATGTCTGCACATTGTGTACTGTATTTATTTCTGTCTTCCTTTTCCAAACAAGAATACAGTGAAAATTGAACAGGTCAAGAAAAAGGTGAAAAGGTTTCCCAAAAGCATGGCAAGACATTTGCTCAGGTAACTCTAGACAGATGATTTGGGCTACTTCTCTACAAAATTATGTACAGTGTAGAGCAGACGGATAGACAAGGAAACAGTACAGTAAAAACTGTACAGTAAAAACTAAGCTCACCACAGACCAATTTTACTTTTTTCCTTCAAACAGTAAGTGGATCAGAAATGGAGCAGACATGATACTAAAAGTTAAAACAACATGAAAGCAACTGAGGAAGGGTTCAAGCTCAGGCAAATTCAGATGAAGCTCTTACAGAGAAATTTAGGTGTGGAAGTACTAAAATATCAACATTCCATTCAATACTCTGGGAGAGTATCCTAGGGAAAGATAAATAAATTATTAAGATATTTTCGTGCTTTTTTTATGTAACACTCAATAGGACACTGACAGGAAAAAAAAACTGGTGGGACCTTTCAATTGACTGGGATGGTTGTTCCTGTATTATTCAGTTTATGAGAGGCACTTGTACTGGTTCATTTTAGCCTACAGATCAAAGTTCAAAGTTAATCAGTAAGTCTATCAAAATATCCATTAGCTTGGACTCCTTTTCCTAAAGAGAAGTGAGCAGCTTGACATGAACAGAATATCCAAACAAAAAAACATGTATACTAAATATTACATGGATTTCAATGATGACACATGTCAGATTCCATTTACTACTACTGGGAACTTCAAAGAATTCAAAAGGAATTAAGAGTGAAGAACTGCAGGTTTGGAAGAAGTTATCTGTATACCGATTATGCAACTGTTAAAAGTTCCCCAAAAACTTTTATCTGGGATACTCATGATGAGTATAAATAATGTCTTTGCTTCTGCCTCTTTCACAGACCGTGAGAATCAGTCAATCCTGATCACGTACGTACACACCCTGCTAAGGTCATTGTGGGGCTGCCCTGTGCCAGGGGACATGCTGCCTGACCACACTCTCTCTGCTACTCTGTTTGTTTTGACAGTGGAGAATCTGGTGCAGGGAAGACTGTGAACACAAAGCGTGTCATCCAGTACTTTGCAACAATTGCAGCTAGTGGGGAGAAGAAGAAAGAGGAGCCTGGCAAAATGCAGGTAAATTAACAGATACTGGCTTGAAACAATGCTTTTCTCTGTTCCTCATTTTTGAAAAGTAATAACTAGGAATTATTATTGTCCTTTAGGGAACTCTTGAGGATCAAATCATCAGCGCCAACCCACTGCTGGAGGCATTTGGAAATGCCAAGACTGTGAGGAATGACAACTCCTCGCGCTTTGTAAGTTCAGAGAATCAGAAATCAGAATCGTAGAATCACAGAATCAAAGCATGGCTGACATTGAAAGTGATGTCTTCAGGTCACCTGGTCCAATCACCCTGCTCAATAAGAGTCACTTAGCCAGCTGGTTGCACAGGACCATGTCCAGGTGGCTTCTGAATATCTCCAAGGCATAAGTACCTAGAACCTCTCTGGGCAACATGTTCTATTGCTCAATCACCCTTGCAGTCACAGTGTTTCTGGATACACAACATCCCATGTTTTAGTTTCTGCCTCATGTTCTAGCACTGGACACCACTGAAAAGAGCCAGGCTCCATCTGCTTTGCACCCTCCCTTCAGGCGTTTATAGACATTGATGAGATCCCATGGCCATTCTCTATTCTAGGCTAAACAATCCCAGTTCACTCAGCATTTCATTGCATTGGAAAAGATCTCTCCATCCCATTACAAGACAAGTTATGCACCTAGTGGTATTACACGTTAAGAAGATGTCAAAAAAAATCCATCCAGGCTGAAGTGGTTCTTTTCCCCCTCAACAGGGCAAATTCATCAGAATCCACTTTGGGGCCACAGGCAAACTGGCTTCTGCTGACATTGAAACTTGTAAGTGACATCCTGGCATGATCACACCCCTTCCTAAATTCCTACCTCCGTGTCCCGTCTCATTCCTAACTCTTTCTTTCTGCCTTGCCAGATCTGCTGGAGAAGTCCAGAGTCACTTTCCAGCTCAAGGCAGAAAGAAGCTACCACATATTTTATCAGATCACCTCCAACAAGAAGCCAGAGCTGATTGGTAGGAAGGATCATTATATCTTCTTGAGGAAGATTGCTGAGCAGCTGATCTCTCTACTATCCAGCTGAAAGAACTAAGCCTGTGTCCTTCCTCTTCCTGCTTTCAGACATGCTTCTCATTACCACCAACCCATATGATTTCCACTTTGTGAGTCAAGGTGAGGTCACTGTACCCAGTATTGATGACCAGGAGGAGCTCATGGCTACAGATGTGAGTATCAGAGAAAAAAGATATCAACTGTGTATGTCTTGCAGGGTGACTTACTTAATACATATTTAACTTGACTGTTTCTACTGCAGAGTGCCATTGACATCCTGGGCTTCACTGCTGATGAAAAGACTGCCATCTACAAGCTGACAGGGGCTGTCATGCACTATGGGAACTTGAAGTTCAAGCAGAAACAGCGAGAGGAGCAGGCAGAGCCAGATGGCACAGAAGGTACCAGAAAATTCAGCTAGTGAAAAATGAGGAAAAGCATCTTTGTTCGTTGGCTGTCTAATTGCAGAGGTGCATGCCCAGTCATGGGAAGTACCATTCTTTTATCCAACAGATACTTCCCAAAAGTACCCAGCCTGAAAATTGGTACTTTAACACAGGATCTCTCTCACTCAGTAAAACATTCGACCACTATATCACCATGATGTACTAACAGATTTTTCGCCAAATATACCATGCATTCTTTGCTGTGCAGAAATTCAGTTGTCACAGAACAGGAGAGGAAACAGGATTTTGGAGTGCTTCTGGGAGCTTCTGGATTCAAGCTGTTCCTACTCAAGCCATGCCTGTTCTTGCTTTCAAAAAAGGCCAGCATTTGTTTCCATAATCCTTATTCCTTTCTAGACCTTCTCAGTAAAACCAGACCAATACTTTGCCATTTCTAGAAAAGTGAACAGCACAGCTGTTCACACTGACCAAATTCTAGCCATTGTCCAATGATAAATGCTTTTCTCTCTCTTTCTCCCTCTTTAGTGGCCGACAAGGCTGCCTACCTGATGGGCCTGAACTCAGCTGACCTTCTCAAAGCCCTGTGTTACCCTCGAGTGAAGGTTGGGAATGAATTTGTGACAAAAGGTCAAACTGTCGAACAGGTAAATAAAGATGGCTTCAAAAAAGAACAGGAGCATTCTTCTTCTGCCCTCGAAGGTAAGTCCAGTACTTTTTTCTCTGTTCTAGGTGAACAATGCAGTGGGTGCCTTGGCAAAAGCTGTCTACGAGAAGATGTTCTTGTGGATGGTTATTCGCATCAACCAACAGCTGGATACCAAGCAACCCAGACAGTACTTCATTGGTGTCCTGGACATTGCCGGTTTTGAGATCTTTGATGTGAGTAACGAAGATTTGGCATCATAGTTATGGAAGGGACAGGAAGAGATCATGAGGTCTCAGAAACAGATTTCTTTTTGGAATAGCCAAGGAAAAGGAAGTGCTGTGGGAAAACCCACAGCATGTTCCCTGTGTTGTGAATGCAGTCCTCATACTAGGGCTTCTGCGTCAGATCAAAGAAACTGCTGGAGTCTTGATTAGAGGGCAGAGAAATTTCTGGGTGGGACACTGAACAAGTTTCCATTCTCCAATAGGTGAGAGAGCTGAGACACCTCCATGGTGCAGCAGCTAAGCTTATTGAAGGATCTGCTTTTGCGTAGAACAGTAAAAAAGAATTTTTCCCTGTTGATTGATCTAAATAACAATAATAAGAAGAAAATCCTGCAAAGACACCTTATTTATTTATTTACTTATTTATTTTACAACAGGAGTCCTGCTAAGGAAATATATGCCATTACATAATGGTTAGGTGTAGTGTTTCTGCTGGGGAACTTCAAAAAGAATCAGCAGAACACTAACAAAACCCTGTGGTCATTGCTGCCCCTTGAGAACCTGTGCAACTCTCCTTGCTTTGAACAGTTCAACAGCTTTGAGCAGCTGTGCATCAATTTCACCAATGAGAAACTGCAGCAGTTCTTCAACCACCACATGTTCGTGCTGGAGCAGGAGGAGTACAAGAAGGAAGGAATCGAATGGGAATTCATTGACTTTGGGATGGACCTGGCTGCTTGCATTGAACTCATTGAAAAGGTACCTTTTCCATTCAAATGTGTGATGTATTTTGGAATTTTGTGATGTTCCTGAGCCCGATTCAGATGGGAAAGAACTTATGACCAGCCAGTCAGTTTCAGTCAAACAAAGCATTTTGCAATGGAATTTACCTTAGTGTGGAGCAGAGAAATTAGGAAGGCTAGATGTAAATCTTTGTCACCAGTCCTGCACCACCCTGTCTTTGGGTGTGGAAAAGGTAGCCCATGCTCCCAACAAAAGAATTCTTTGAAACAAATTGGAGTCTGTCTCCTTTCCTTTTTCTCCTGAAGATTCAAAACAAAAGTCCACACACCATTTTGGGAAATAAGTGTTGCTTAATCTGATTTCCCAAGACAACAGGCCTCTTGTAGCTATTATATTTCCATCCACCCCTTCTCCCTCTGCCCATTCCACTGCCCATTCTAAACTGAACTGGAATGATATTCTTACCAGTTTGGTGAAGACGGGCTGCTGGAAGGCAAGGGGAGGCACAAATAAGCTCCCTGGCTGAGAACAACTCCCAGCCAACTTAGGCTCTTATCCAGGCTGAGATGCTACCCACAACATACAGGTACCGCTGAACCTCACAGCATATGCTCCACACTGTTGTGATCTTTCGCTGTTACTTCTTTTGCTATCTTCCAGCCCATGGGCATCTTTTCCATCCTGGAAGAGGAGTGCATGTTCCCCAAGGCAACTGACACCTCTTTCAAGAACAAGCTCTATGACCAGCATCTGGGCAAGTCCAGCAATTTCCAGAAGCCCAAGCCTGCCAAAGGCAAGGCCGAGGCCCACTTCTCCCTGATACACTATGCTGGCACAGTAGACTACAACATCACTGGCTGGCTTGAGAAGAACAAGGACCCCCTGAACGAAACTGTCATTGGGTTGTACCAGAAATCATCAGTGAAGACATTGGCCTTACTCTTTGCCAACTATGGTGGTGAAGCAGGTACGCTATGTAAAATCTGTGTTCATCATTTTCTTCCATTCATAGCAGAATCTCAAAGGCAACATTGAAGATTTTTTTTTTTCCTTTTTTTTCAATTTTTCCAATATTGCAGAGGCTGGTGGTGGTGGTAAGAAGGGTGGTAAGAAGAAGGGTTCTTCTTTCCAGACAGTCTCAGCACTTTTCAGGGTAAGAGAAAAATACCTTACCTCACTATTGAAAACAAACAATGAAATGAAACAGGAGTAGAAATCAAACAGTAGTGCTGTGACAAAACTGCCCCTGTAATTCACTAAGCAGACTGATTTACATTTATTCAACAAAGTTTACACTAGCATTACCACGGTAATATCCAATTAATCAGGAAACTGTAAGTTTCAGATTTTACATGTATTTTATAAAACCTACATTACTCATATGCTAAATGTTACCCTATGATTTCCCAGGAAAATTTGAACAAGCTGATGACAAATCTACGCAGCACTCACCCCCATTTTGTCCGTTGCATCATCCCAAATGAAACAAAAACACCAGGTAAAGGGATCCAACAGTGGAAAAATTTGAGCCACAGAAGCTCTCTCCTGTGTCTCAAGCAGTAATCACAGTGCTTGTTAGGTGCCATGGAACATGAGCTGGTGCTGCACCAGCTGCGGTGTAATGGTGTGCTGGAAGGGATCAGGATTTGCAGGAAAGGATTCCCCAGCAGAGTCCTGTATGCTGACTTCAAACAAAGGTAAGAGTGCTCCACCTTTGTGTTAATTCAGACCAATTGGAACAGCCTAAGGAATCTAACATACTTGAAACATTATACTTCAAAATGGAGCAAAGTAGAATCATAGAAATTTTTTATTGTGAATTTCTGAATGATATCACAATCTTGAGGATTAGGATTCTCTCAGATTTTGAATTAACAGTATGGAAATGTCACTTACGCAGTCCTGAATGGGTGGGCTGTCCCTAATACATGTTACCCAACTGGCCAGTCCGATGTAGCTAAGAAGGCTGTGGGGTTCATTCGCCGTAGTGGTATTGGCAATAGTTGTTTCTTCATGTTCTGTTTTCTCCTACAGATACAGAGTGCTTAATGCCAGTGCTATTCCAGAGGGACAGTTCATGGACAGCAAGAAGGCTTCAGAGAAGCTCCTTGGGTCCATCGATGTGGACCACACTCAGTACAGATTTGGTCACACCAAGGTAGAAACAAGTCCTGCACTCAAAGACTATGTACCTCCGCTACCCATGACCTGAGACTGATGTGCTACAATGCTTCATTTTTTTTAAGGTGTTCTTCAAAGCTGGGCTAATAGGTCTTCTGGAGGAGATGAGAGATGAGAAGCTAGCAGAGATTATGACCATGACACAGGCCAGATGCAGGGGCTTCCTGATGAGAGTGGAGTATCGGAAAATGGTGGAGAGGAGGTAGACATTTATCACAAATGTACTTTATTCACAGGATGCTGTATTGGGTTTATGTGACAAGGTTTTAGTAGTGGGGAGGCTGTATGGGTAGACTCTGTGAGTAGAGTCCAGAAGCTGCCCCATGTTAGACAAAAGACAGTTCCAGCTGGCTCCAAAAGGGATCTGCCACTGGCCAGAGCCAACACAATAAGTGATGTTGGTTGCGCCTCTTTGAGAACATATTTAAGAAAGGGAAAAAAACAAACAAACAAAAAAAACCCACCTACTGCACAGAAGCAGCTGGGAGAGCAAGGAATGAGAAACAGCCCTGCAGACACCAAAGTCAGTGCAGAAGGAGGGCAGGAGGTGCTCCAGGCACAAAGCAGCAGTTCCCCTGTGGCCTGTGGAGAGGCCCCTGGTGGAGCAGGCTGTCCCCCTGCAGCCCATGGGTCCCACAGTGGAGCAGATCTCCATGCTGCAGCCCATGGAGGAGCTCTTGGCGGAGCAGGTGCATGTAGCCTGAAGGAGGCTGCAGCCCATGGAGACCCCCTCACAGAGCAGGACCTGGGCTGGAGCTGCAGGCCGTGGAGAGGAGACCACACAGGAGCATGGGGTCTGGGGGGAGCTGCCGCCATCGGTGACACATGTTGGAGCAGTTTGCTCCTGGGGGGTGGACCCCATGCTACAGACCCATGTTGGAGCAGTTCTTAAATTGCTGCTGCCTGTGGGAAGCCCCTGCAGGATCAGTTTGGGAAGGACGGCATCCTATGGGAGGGACCCCATGCTGGGGTAGGGGCAGAAAGAGACCGTGAAGGAGCAGTGGAGACGAAGCATTAGGGACTGACCCCTATTCCCCATTCACCTGCGCTGCTCAGGGGAGGAAGTAGAAAAGGGTGGACTGGGGGAAGATGTTTGTAGTTTGCTTTTAGTTTCTCTCTGCTCTAGTCTCTTTGTAATAGGTAATAAATGGCATTAATCTCCCAGTCCTCAGTCTGTTAGGCCCATGACAATAATTTTTGAGTGATCTCACTGTTCTTATCAAAACCCTTGAGCCCCTTTCATTGTATTTTCTCCCCTTTCCTTTTGAGGAGGGGGTGTGAGAGAGCAGTGTGCTGAAGTTCAGCTGCCCAGCTGTGTAAAAACACCACAGATATATTAGTAAATGAGTCTAAATTCACAGCCTTTGGCTATGTTATTAACATGGGGATTTTATTTCAGGGACTCGATCTTCTGTATCCAGTACAACGTTCGTGCATTCATGAACGTCAAGCACTGGCCCTGGATGAAGCTGTTCTTCAAAATCAAGCCCTTGCTGAAGAGTGCAGAATCTGAGAAGGAGATGGCCAACATGAAACAAGAGTTTGAGAAAACCAAGGAAGAACTTGCAAAGTCTGAGGCAAAGAGGAAAGAACTGGAGGAGAAAATGGTGACCCTGTTGCAGGAAAAAAATGACCTTCAGCTCCAAGTGCAGGCAGTGAGTGTCACCATTTATTTGTCCCTGGTTTTTTTTTTTTTTTTTAATCTTCTTTTTGTTTGTTTGTTTGTCTGTTTGTTTGCTTTTCCAAGCAGAGACTTACAGGAAGCTGACTAAATTGCAATAGAAAAAAAGTCACACACTCAAAGTTACTCTAAAGTTGAGTAACTGTGAACACTGCCAGGGGCACAGCAAGTTCCCTGTCAGTCAGTGAGGATAAATGTAAGTGCCAAATGAGACTCAGCAGCCCTGATGTCCTGAGGAAAGAGCCAAGTAGCGCTAGCCAACAGGTTATATGCAGCAGACACCTTTGTGTGACCTGGAAGGGAAGCATCTCCATCTGTTCAACTTCCAAAGCTGTGTGTCCATGTAAAAGAGTAAAGGCAACCCTGAGAAGGACCCACTTTACATAAACACAGATACACTATAAGGCTAGATTACCTTCACACGCACAGATCCTTGGTGTTCAACTTCAATCAGGAAAAGGCAGTTTCTTAAATCCAAGCAAAACACTACTTTCTTCACTGTTTTATTCCCACAAACGGAAAAACCTTGGCTACCCAAACATGATAACGATCATGGTGAGTCAATTATAAAATAGAGGCTATTGAATACTGAGTCTGTGAGGGAAAAAGGCTACAAATCTACGGCCTTGCTGAGAGTTGTCACTGTTCTGTCAAGCTCAAGCGTGTATGAGGTATTCTCATAACTACAACCTCTGTGAGCCATTTTAAAGAAAGAAAGAAAGAAAGAAAGAAAGAAAGAACGAACGGAAGAAAGGAAGAAAAAAAAAGGAATTACCATTGATGTCAGATGGCAAGGCCTCCACATTTTAACATGTGCCTACTTACAGATACACAACAGAAATTTCAAAATGTTATAACCCACAAAAACCTCTGTCTCCCCATCAGGAAGCAGACAGCTTGGCTGATGCCGAGGAAAGGTGTGACCAGCTCATCAAAACCAAAATCCAACTGGAAGCCAAAATTAAGGAGGTGACAGAACGGGCCGAGGATGAGGAAGAAATCAATGCTGAGCTGACAGCCAAGAAGAGGAAACTGGAGGATGAATGTTCAGAGCTGAAGAAAGATATTGATGACCTGGAGTTAACCTTGGCTAAAGTTGAGAAGGAAAAACATGCCACTGAAAATAAGGTACACACATGGAGAGTCACACAAAGGGAGAAGGGATAGATACCTCCCATTATTAGGCTGGCATCCCCCTAGTTTGCGTTAACCGTCCAGGTTCTCTCCCCTCCCAGATTCTTGCACACCCCCAGCCCCCTTACTGGCAGTGAAGTATGAGAAGCTAAAAAGTCCTTGACTTAGTGCGAACACTGCCCGGCAACAGTTAAAACCAGTGTGTTATCAACATTATTCTCATCCTAGATCTGAAACACAGCACCATACCAGCTAGAAAATGAACTCTATCCTAGCTGAAACCAGGACACTGCACCAGGAATCAGGTTTTTGACTGAATATTAAATATTTTATCCAATTTATAGGTGAAAAACCTTACAGAGGAGATGGCATCCCTGGATGAGACCATAGCCAAGCTGACAAAAGAGAAGAAAGCCCTCCAAGAGGCCCACCAGCAGACACTGGACGACCTGCAGGCCGAAGAGGACAAAGTCAATACATTGACCAAAGCAAAAACCAAGCTGGAGCAGCAAGTGGATGATGTAAGCACACGTGCCTCCAGCAAGACAGGACAGGTATGGAGTTCGACCTGCCTGGCATTGATGGTGTTGTTGTGTTTAGCTGGAAGGGTCCCTGGAGCAAGAGAAGAAACTGCGCATGGACCTTGAAAGGGCTAAGAGGAAACTTGAGGGAGACCTGAAGCTGGCCCATGACAGCATAATGGATTTGGAAAATGATAAGCAGCAGCTGGATGAGAAACTGAAAAAGTAAGTGTGGTTGTGAGACACCTGAGTGTGGGTCAGGTGCATTTATTAGGTAGTTTTATTCAGGTGTTAACACTGTGATTCTGTATGCTTTGTGCAAAGGAAAGACTTTGAAATCAGCCAGATCCAGAGCAAAATTGAGGATGAGCAAGCCCTGGGCATGCAATTGCAGAAGAAGATCAAGGAGCTGCAGGCAAGCCTCTGGTCCTTCCCTTCCGCCCTTCAGAAGGACATCAGTACAAGGAGGGCATGGGTGTGAAGGGTCTCGCATTTTCCCCAGGCCCGTATCGAGGAACTGGAGGAGGAAATTGAGGCAGAGCGAACCTCTCGGGCAAAAGCAGAGAAGCACCGTGCTGACCTCTCCAGGGAACTGGAGGAGATCAGCGAGCGCCTGGAAGAAGCAGGAGGGGCTACAGCAGCTCAGGTTGAGATGAACAAGAAGCGTGAGGCAGAATTTCAGAAGATGCGCCGCGACCTCGAAGAGGCCACGCTGCAGCACGAAGCCACAGCTGCCGCCCTGCGGAAGAAGCACGCAGACAGCACAGCTGAGCTTGGGGAGCAGATCGACAACCTGCAACGAGTCAAGCAGAAGCTGGAGAAGGAGAAGAGTGAGCTGAAGATGGAGATAGATGACTTGGCCAGTAACATGGAGTCTGTCTCCAAAGCCAAGGTAAAGAATTGCAGTAGAATTCACAGGGCCAAGGTACAGCACATAGCCTGAATCTACTAGTCACACTCTCATATAAGAATCCTGCTGTGAGAATTAGACAGCGTGCAGGTGTTCATTTCCTCTCCTTCCTTGTTTTTGATACCTAGGCAAATCTGGAGAAGATGTGCCGCACTCTGGAAGACCAGCTGAGTGAGATCAAAACTAAGGAGGAGCAGAATCAGCGCATGATCAATGACCTCAATACTCAGAGAGCTCGTCTGCAGACAGAAACAGGTGAGACATCCCCAGTCCTGAGGTGCAATGGCAGAACCTGAAAATCAGGAGGATACACCGTGGTGCAAAGCAAGAATTGGGCTAACGTCTCAAAGCAACCCCAGATTACAGGGCTTTACAGTGTTCTCCAGGGCTAAGTATTGGGGACAGTTTTGTTTAACATTTTGATCAACAATCTTGGTTGAGGGGACTGAGTGCACGCTCAGTTATTTTGCAGACAACACCAAGCTGGACAGGAATGTTGATCTGCTTGAGGATAGGAAGGCTCTGCAGAGCGATCTGGGTAGGCAAGATCAATGGGCTTCAACCAGTTTTATGGTATTCAGCAAAGCTAAGTGCTGGGTGCTGCATTTGGGTCACAACAACCAAGTGCAGCAATATAGGCTTGGGAAAGAGTGTCTGGAAAGCTGCTCAGCAGAAAAGTATCTGGGGGTGCTTGTCCACAGCTGTCTTACCATGAGCCAGCAGTGTGCCCAGGTGGGCACCAATGTCATCCTGTCCTGTATCAGAAACAGTGTGGCCAGCTGGTCTAGGGAAGCGATTGTCCCTGTGTATTTGGCACTGGTGAGACCACACCTCAGATACTGTGTTCAGATTTGGGCCACTCACTGCAAAGAACATACTGAGTTCCTGGAATATGAAGAGCAAAGAAGCTGGTGAAGGGACTGGAAAGCAAGACATGCAAGACATGTGAGGAGCCGCTGAGGGAGCTGGGTTTGGTTAGTCTTGAGAAAGGGGGATGAAGGGAGACCTCACGGCTTTCTAGAACTGCCTGAAAGTTGGTTGTAGCAAGGTGGGTGCTGGTTTCTTTCCTCACGTGACAAGTGATAGGACATGAGGAAATAGCATCAAGTTGCATCAGGGGAGGTTTAGATTAGGTGTCAGGAGGAATTTCTCTGTGGAAGGAGTGGTTAGGCACTGGAACAGGCTGCCTAGGGAAGTAGCAGAGTCTCCATTCCTGGAGATATTTAAGAGATGAATGGATGTGATGCTCAGGAAAATGTTTAGTAGTGAACTTGGTAGTTCACTATAGTGTTACATCATGGTTGGACTTGATGATCTGATGGGTCTTTCTAAATGATTCTATGATTCTACCGTTAGTGTAACTTTATTTATTTATTTATTTTTCACTTGCCAGGTGAATATTCACGCCAGGTGGAAGAAAAGGATGCTTTGATTTCTCAGCTGTCTAGGGGCAAGCAGGGATTTACCCAACAGATTGAGGAACTGAAGAGACATCTAGAGGAAGAAATAAAGGTCTGGAAGTACCCTACTTCCTGCAAGCCACATCACCCAGAAATGCATGAGTTATACTCATCACAACACACAGGGAAGGAACCGTAGTGATTTTGATGCTAGAGGAAGTCATCCACAAGCCCTTAATGAGATTCTGATGCCCTCCAAGACAGCATGCACACACATCTGTAGGCACGTTTACAGAAACAAGGGATTAGTGTCCCCTGGCCACCTTTCACTAACACATCCTAATCCTCTAGCACACATTTATGAGGGATTCATCATCTCCCAGCTATACATTTTTCTCATCAGAGTTTACCCACCCTTTCCCTGGGGCAGTTCTCCTGTGCATGACAATTTCACTGTCAAGATGCATCTCAAGATGTGTATCCAGGTTACTAATCCCAGTGTCCCCACAGGCCAAGAACGCCTTGGCCCACGCCTTACAGTCTGCTCGCCATGACTGTGACTTGCTCCGGGAACAGTATGACGAGGAGCAGGAAGCCAAGGGAGAGCTGCAGCGTGCCCTGTCCAAAGCCAACAGCGAAGTGGCCCAGTGGAGAACCAAATATGAGACGGATGCTATTCAGCGCACGGAGGAGCTGGAGGAGGCCAAGTATGTGGGAAGTGGGATGTTGAATGGGTGGAGAAGTCTGAGACTGCTAAGGGTATTTGGAAGGAGTCTTTGAGGATGGGTCAAGATAGGGATGGGATGAAGGCATCAATATACTCTCTTTGTGGTAGAGGGCAGAGAGGGAGAAAGATGAAAAGCGTGCTGTGGAAAAAGTTCAAACTGGAAGGACAAACTTGCCCTTAGGGTGTTAGAAGAGCTAAGACAGTCTGAATACTCAATTGGTGCTAGGGCAGAGACGCGATAGGCCCTTTAGGCTGCATGCTGCCTTGGACAGAATAAATACTGTGGACAGCTCAAGGAACTAAGTCCCCTAAGCAGGCAAGTGCCCTCTTGTGAATCTTATAAAATTGGCTACCCTTTACTCTCTAACCTGAAGCCGTGATCATCTCCTCCCAGAAAGAAGCTGGCACAGCGCCTGCAGGATGCAGAAGAACACGTTGAAGCTGTCAATGCCAAATGTGCTTCCCTGGAAAAGACAAAACAGAGGCTGCAGAACGAGGTGGAAGACCTGATGATTGACGTGGAGCGAACAAATGCTGCCTGCGCAGCTCTGGACAAGAAGCAGAAGAACTTTGACAAGGTATTCTGGCCTCTGGCCCTGTGCTTCCTGGGCAGAGCATCCCTTCACAATTGCCACATCCATACTCACACCCTGTTGATCTGCCCAGATCCTGGCAGAGTGGAAGCAGAAGTACGAGGAAACACAGGCTGAGCTGGAAGCTTCCCAGAAGGAGTCTCGCTCTCTCAGCACGGAGCTGTTTAAGATGAAGAATGCCTATGAGGAGTCCCTGGACCACCTGGAAACGCTGAAGCGTGAGAACAAGAACTTGCAGCGTAAGTCCGTGGCTTTCTGCTGCTGGCCGGGCTTTCCCCCAAGCTTGTCTACCCACCACTCCACACGGGTGTGTGCCTGCAGTGATGAGAAGAGACCTGTCACCCTGGTGTGTGAGGGCCCTTCCCTTTATGCCCTATGTCTGACCATGCCTTGTTTCACCCTTCCCTACAGAGGAGATTTCTGACCTCACGGAGCAGATTGCAGAGGGAGGAAAGGCGATCCACGAGCTGGAGAAAGTCAAGAAGCAGATTGAGCAGGAGAAATCTGAAATCCAAGCCTCCCTGGAGGAAGCTGAGGTACGAAGTGCTAATGAGTGGTGTCCAGACTGAAAGAATGGGAACAGAAATCTGCAGACGTGGCAAGAAAGCCAAACTGTATTTCATGTGGTATCGTATTAGAGATTACTTAGAAAGCAAGCCACAGTTTTATTCACTGTTCCTACTAACTTGTCCAGGCCTCCCTAGAACATGAAGAGGGGAAAATCCTGCGCCTCCAGCTGGAGCTCAACCAGGTCAAGTCTGAGATTGACAGGAAGATAGCAGAGAAAGATGAGGAAATCGACCAGCTGAAGAGAAATCACCTCAGAATTGTGGAGTCCATGCAAAGCACCCTGGATGCTGAGATCAGGAGCAGGAATGAAGCCCTGCGGCTGAAGAAGAAGATGGAGGGAGACCTGAATGAAATGGAGATCCAGCTGAGCCATGCCAACCGTGTGGCTGCAGAGGCACAAAAGAACCTGAGAAACACACAGGCAGTGCTAAAGGTATAAACCAAAGTATGTGCACGTAGGCATCTATCTTGCCTCATGTTACACCAACATCATAACTGTACAAATAATTTATTAAAAGAGCAGGGAATGTCTCTGATGTCTCTGTCCAACAGTGCTGCAGTGATCAGCCACCTCATAATCTCTCTTTCCCCTCTTACAGGATACTCAAATACACTTGGATGATGCTCTCAGGACGCAGGAAGACCTGAAAGAACAGGTGGCCATGGTGGAGCGCAGAGCAAACCTCTTACAGGCTGAAGTTGAGGAGCTGCGGGCAGCCCTGGAGCAGACGGAGCGGTCAAGGAAAGTGGCTGAGCAGGAGCTTCTGGATGCAAGCGAGCGCGTGCAGCTCCTCCATACCCAGGTCGGATACTTTGCTGGAAATGAATCCCGCCCACAGGAGATAACATAGAATGAGATTGCTATGTATCTTGCTTGTTGCTATGCATCTTACCGTGTACGTATTTGAAGAGCAAAGCTGTGACATGACCAGTCCAGCCAGGCACACGTCTGGTTTGCCGCTAGGGCCCTAAAGAGGACCTTTGAATTAAAGACTTGCATAAACATTACTCTCACTCTCAACTCTTGATGTGGAGGTGTTAGATCTGACAGTACAAATCCTATCCTTCTTGTTGCACAGAACACCAGCTTGATCAACACCAAGAAGAAGCTGGAAACAGACATCGTGCAAATTCAGGGTGAAATGGAGGAGACAATCCAGGAAGCCCGCAATGCTGAAGAGAAGGCCAAGAAGGCCATCACAGATGTGAGTTGGGGCACTCTGTCACTGAGGATGGTGGATGTATCCTCCCCCAAAATGTCTTCGGCCCCAACCTGGCTTTGCTGCTTTGCCTCTCCAGGCGGCCATGATGGCGGAAGAGCTGAAGAAGGAACAGGACACCAGTGCCCACCTAGAGAGAATGAAGAAGAACCTGGACATGACGGTGAAAGACCTGCAGCACCGTCTGGATGAGGCTGAGCAGCTGGCTCTGAAGGGAGGCAAGAAGCAAATCCAGAAGCTGGAGGCCAGGGTGCGTAGGGATGGTATTTGTGCACAAGCGAGTGTGTCATAAAGGGAGCCACCTGGAAAGCTCCAAAGATGGGCTTCTCATTGCAGGTACGGGAGCTGGAAGGGGAGGTAGATGCTGAGCAGAAGCGCAGTGCTGAAGCCGTGAAGGGTGTGCGCAAGTATGAGAGGAGGGTGAAGGAGCTGACCTACCAGGTAAGGCAGGAGGTGTCTTTGTGCTGACGCACCCTTCTCACGGAAAGCCAAAGCATTTTTCCGTGAACTCCAAGAGGACATGTTTTCTGGTGCTGTGGGGAAACCAACTCTCTCTCTTTCCTGCTTACCAACCACTCTAGTCTGAGGAAGACCGGAAGAACATTCTCAGGCTCCAGGATCTGGTGGACAAGCTGCAGATGAAGGTGAAATCCTACAAGAGACAAGCTGAGGAGGCTGTAAGTATTGCTTGGAGAGTGGCCATGAGCACCCTTCCATCGGGGCAGCACAGTCATTGAGATGAGCACGAATACAAGGAAAGAAGCATGAAAGTAACTCCAAAGACACAACAGTCTTGGCCATGTGGTTCATTCCCGTGTCAGCAGGCCTCGCCTTCTTCTGGCCATGCTGCACTCAGGGATGAACCAAGGGTTATTCTGCTGCCTGTTTGATTCTGGAAGTCAGACCAAAATTCCTGAGGGCCTCGTCCATTGACTGAGAAGCTCATGAATCTCTGACGCTGGTAACAGCACAGGGTTTCTGAGTCTTTCTCAACCTAATAAACCACAGGGAAAATTGGGCACCGAGTAGTGGGAGAATAAGCACACAAAATGAGAAGGCCACGTGACAGAATTGCTCCTCAAGAGTGACAGAGTACAGGTGCAGCTTGCAACAGCGGGGTCCTGAATAAGGGAGGATGATGAGCTCTTTGAGAGGGTTCTGGGTCAGCAGTGGTAGGTAGGAGACAGGAGGTCTGTGCTTTCTCCGCGTAATCACCAGAGCCCCTCAAGGCCCAGACGCATGAGGAGTGAAACCCCTGCCCCGGGCTCTTCACCACCAACTCCCTCTCCCCACACAGGAGGAGCTGTCCAATGTCAACCTCTCCAAATTCCGCAAGATCCAGCACGAGCTGGAGGAAGCCGAGGAGCGGGCTGACATTGCAGAGTCACAGGTCAACAAGCTCCGAGCAAAGAGCCGGGAGTTTCATGGCAAGAAGATAGAAGAGGAAGAGTGAGGATGTCGTGTGGCAGCAAAGTGGCCTGAGGGATGCACAAAATGTGAACCCTCTGTCACTTCTTCCATAACTGGGATTTGTAGCCCCCTGCATACATAAGGAATAAAGTCTGTAGATTACTTCACATACCCACCATGAGCATTAGTTCTCATCTGCTTCTCTTTTTACTGGTTAGGTCTCTATCATCATTTGTTTTTGGGCACAGCTTTGGTTATAGCCTCTGTATACCAACATCACGGTACAGCTTTCTGTCACCTAGTTCCCAATGGCTCATCCCTTCTATATCACTTAATGACTGGGGCAAGATTGCAAGTGGCAATTCAAAGGCAGAGAAATCGCAATAGTAGTTCCTGATAGTGACTTCTTCCAGTTCAGCCTGCTTACGGTTTGGTCCCAAACCTCTGGTGTTATGTTTGCCCATCCAGCGCCTCAATCGCCTCCCAGTTGTGCAGCAAGCAATGTAACAGTTAACCTAGACAATGTCATGTGTGAACTGCTCCTTTAGCTGGCCACTTTGGAAGGCGGATTTGTGGAGGGCCGATAACTGACAGAGTTTATGTTTTGCTGGGAAGCTGATATAAGGTGCTCTTTAGCCTCCAGTATGTTTGCTTCATTAATTTGGTTAGATGGGGTTGGGGGACTGTGAAGACTGTTGTGCCCTTCCAAAGAGATGAACCCTGTTAAGTTCAAGTCCGCCTTATATCGGGATCAGCACAGAATCCTTTGAAAGGGTAGATAAGCATGTGGATGGGGAGACCCATCCAATAAAACCCATGGGGATTCCCAAACCCTTTCAGCAAGGTCTCCCAACAAAGGCTTTGGCAGAGAGAGGAAGCCATGGGATAAGAAGGAACCTTCTCGCCTGTCTAAATAATCCTCAAAGACACAGAACGAAGGAGGAGTTATCTGTGAGTGGTCTGTGCTGCCCAAGCTATCCATAAAGCAACCTGAAGAGGTGCTGAGCAGGAAGGTGCGCAACGTTTCCTGATGAAATAATACCATTCCAGGCGGTAAGGCCAATGACTGATGCCTAAGAACCAGAGAAGGCTTTAATGGCACCGAACAGACAGACATTAAAGATAGCATACAAAATTCAGTACAGTTAAAAAGAGGCACTTGGGGGAACATAACGCAGTGTCACATACAAACAGGTGGACACTAAGCTGACAGTTACTGGTCAGGAGCAAGGTCTTCCACATGTGCTGGATAACTGCGTGAAAACATCAGCTCACATCTCAGCAGTCGTAGCAAAAGGCAAAACAAAAAGAGGCAAACTGATTTTGCAAGGAATTATGAGTGGGCACAACAGAGACAACGATCACTCCACTGCATTGTGATCAGAAGTGTGATGACATTTTGAATACCATTCACAGTCTGATTCCTCCCATTTTTAAAAGGGCGCAGAAGGAACAGAAAACATTCCAAAGGCGATGAAGACGACCAGACGCAAGGAACAGCTTCTATAGGAGGACCAATTAAGCAAACCCAGAAATTTAAAATAGTCAAGCAGACAGCCAAGTGAGATACAAAACAGACGTATAAAGCTGGCACCATGTGGAGAGGCCTGAGAAGGATCAACATTCTAACTGGCTCTGGCTTTAAAAGATACAGGAGAGTGTGGACGTTGCAAGGTGGGGGACAGTGTGTGTCTGTGCCCTTTTGGGGGCCAGAAAATGTGGTTCCAGTCAGAACACACCCAGCAAATCAGGCCCGAGGACACACAGGGATAAAAACAATTGTTGAATCCCACTGTTTGTGTGCAGGGAAAGTTTGGCTTGTGTGCTGCATTTACCTGAGATAGAGTTAATTTTCTTAGTAGTGGCTCATATGGTGCTATGTTTTGGATTTGTGATGAAAACAGTCTTGATTAGTGTTACACTGATGTTTTAGCTGTTGCTGAACATTGCTTACACAGTGTCAAGGTCTTTCCTGTTTCTCCCGCTGCCCTGCCAGGAAGTAGTCCTGGGGTACACAAGACGCTGGGATAGGAAACAACCAGGACAGCTGACCCCAATGGACCAAAGGGACGTCCCATGCCATATAATGGCATGCTCAGCAATGAAAGCTCGGTGAAAGAAGGAGGAAGCAGGGACATTCAGAGTTACATCATTTGTCTTCCTGAGTAAACATTACACGTGATGAAGCACTGCTTTCTCTGGAAATGGATGAATATCTGCCTGTTGATGGGAAGCAGTGGATGAATTCTTTGTTTTCCTTTGCTTGCACACTCAGATTTGCTTTACCTGTTAAACTGTCTTCATCTCAACCCACAAGCTTCCTCACTTTTAGCCTTCCAATCCTCTCTCCCATTCCACTGTGGGCGGAGTGAACAAGCATCTGTGTGGTGTTTAGTTGCCTGCCAGGGCTAACCCACAGCAGCTGGCTACAGTAACAGCACTACTGGACTGTCCGAGGCTAAGAAACACATGGGAGCATTAGCCAGAAATGTGGTGTGCCTATTCTGTTTCACAGACAGAAGCAAAGAAGGGGGAAGTAGGCTTCTGCATCGCTCTGCTGTGTTTACATGCCCGTTCTCTGTACAGCTGTCTCTTTGGATGCCTACACACTTCTTCAGATCTTATCCTTGTCAATTTGGGCAGTAGCTAACATGGCAATTGCCTTGGGGTCTTCATTCCCCACACTGCATGCTCCGGCAAGAGGGCGGTGCAAGGGAAGTCTGGGGAGTGATCATCACCTGCTCAGTGGTCAGCAGTCCCCAGCCATAGACCACAGCACCCAAGTTTGAGGCAGCTGGTCCCTAAAATCTTCAGAGCTTGAATTCCCACAGCATTTCAAAAGAAGGCTTGCTAGTGGAGCTCCTGGGAAGTGAGTCATTTTAGCCCCCCAAAAAAAGTCCCAGCATGCTGATGTTGAGGCACACTGCCCTGCAAAGCTACTGCGTGAGAGCTGAGAATAGGCTAACTCAGGGTGTGTACCTCCCTAGATTCTGAACCTGGGTCAATTTTAGAAGTAGGCAACTGCACCATGCTCTAAGAAGGCAGACGCTGCTCTTCTCTCAGAAAGATTCACTTGGGCACAATTCTCCCTCACGGCAAAAAGAGAAGGGGGTGAAGTCAACCCAGACCCTGGGTTCTCGCCGACCTCTCCTGCCACATGGTAGCCCATCAGGAACAGAGCAGCTGCATCAGGGAAAGCCTTCTGCATGGCAAAGCGTATTAGATTCACTCCCACAGACTACTTTCACACTGGCTCCCTGACCAAAACAATAGAGATCGTCGTAATAATTGTCCCAATGAAGAGAATGTGAAATAGCAAGTGTGGTATTACTGTGAGCCTAAGCAAGACACACCCAGACCTTCAGTGGTCACACACAAAAGGAGAGCAGGGCCGCAGTGCGAAGAGGGCATTCTGCCCCTCACCTCCCTCTAGTCAGCTCCATATTCCAGGGAACACATCTCACTGGGAAAACCATGAGTTTCTAGTGACTATGATGGAATAAAATCAACCTTTATACTAAGCACAGGCACCTGCTCTTAAGAGCTGAGCACCAGGATCAACAGGTACCTCCCACTGCTTCAGTGCTGGTGGTCCAAGTGCAGTGCAGTGGTCCAAGAGTACTGCTGTTACACACGCATTCCCCTGCCTGGTATACCTGTGTTGTGCTCCACCTTTACGGATCTGAAGAAACTCCTAAGGAGGAGCAAGTATGCTGCTCACTCAGGGTACTGATCTTCATCAGCCAGTGGTCAAAGTACTGACAGATACAAGTATGGAAAGGAACTGCCCAGCAAAGTCTGCTAGGCAGTGCCGAGCTTCAGTGACAGGAGACACAAAGACATCAGGCCTTCTGCTGCCGAGCCACCATACCACTCACTGCCTGTTACCCCAGCTTAATGACTATGATGGTCACATGGTACTATGATGATTTTACACTCCCTGGAAATAACACGGGGATTTTAGAGAGCATCATCAGAATGAAAAATAGAAGGGTAGAAAATTAAATGGGCAAATTGGAGCATAGCTCTCAAATGCATAGGGAGAAATTTGACAACGTACAAGCACAGCAGTGCACAGGGGAATTTAAAAATAGACACCAAAATATAGATGTGCTCAGCCAGGAAAAGGAGATCTGCAGGCTCTAGTGAATCCAAAACTCAGGATGAGTCATCAATGTGATGACGTTGCCAGACAGACAAATGCTTATGCTATGAAAGGCCCTGACCGTCACAAATGGGTGCTGGCGCCTAAACCGCCTGTTGAGAATGGACCTGTGTGAATGCTACCTCTCAGGCCATGCCCAGGAATTCCTAAGGGAGGGCTAGCTCGAGGGCTATCCCCGATCAGGCTCCTAGTTGAGGCAGCCTTGTTATACAAGAAAGAAATCCACCCGTCAGTCTGTGTGTGTGAGGACCGTGTCTGCCAATGTATTGGTCTTTCTCCTCTGGAACTAATGATCAAAAAAGAGCTTTTTCTCTACTTTGGCAACAACTTCCAGTTCATAAGCACATACGTCACATGCTCAATCAGCTGAATTGACTGTCTTTTGCAGACTACTTTCTGAGCAATATAAAATCAAATGGACTTTGGAAGATATCACAGTAACTTCCTGCAACAGATGCTCTCACACTGAAAGTACTCTTAGACTCATCAGCTCCTTTGACGTACCCATGTGAGAGATTCTGAGGAGTGTCTGACTCTTGAGTTGGTTGACTGTAACCATGTACTTGCTTAAACTTATGCTATAAATCTCAAGGCCTGCTACTTGTAATGCCACTCTCACCAGATTCAGATCCACGCCATGCACTGCTGCTCTGCTGACGAGACTCTGACGGAGAATCCCCAGAGTGTGGCAAATAAGAAGCATCTAAGGAAAACACCACCGACAGAGACTCTGACGATGCTCAAAGCTTTGGAATAGGAGCCTATAGAGGTAAAGCCCAAGTTTAGCTAATGTGCAAGGCAGCCAGCAGTGCAGGGTCATAGGATGGCTCTGTTCCAAGACCCTCCAGGCATTCTGCAAGATAATGGCCAACTGGAGGCATTTCTCGGGGAGCTGAAGAGCCTGATCTGGGCGGCAGGCGACATACACCTGTGCTGCTTGGCAAAGCAGTGATAAAAGTGCAGTGGCCTTTGCACCTTGAACTGGAAAGGATACAGGATACATTTTCCCCTATTCGACCTGCTTGGAGCTCAAACAGTGTCGCCATCACTCTCGGGTTAAACTCATGCCTTCCCAAATACAACCCACATGGATATAAAGATCAGTTCCTAGCAGACTTTAGTAGCATGAGCAGGGAATGTCAACAGGACAGGGTGTGCAAGCACCGTTAGATCCTCTAGCTGCTAGTCTCCCCCACTGGGCACCAGCACCCTAGCACCCTTGTGGCTGGCTGCCTGGTGGGAAGTCACCATCACTGTTTCCTGCTGGAGCTGGACTGCTTTACACAGATGATTTACCATTCAAGTGGGCAGGGGCTTGTACCCATCCTCATGGACCAGAGATGGATCACATGCAATAAGCTAAAGAAGCCTGCCCAAGTCAACTCTACTGTCTCGACATGAGCCAGCAGTGCGCGCCCGCAGCCCAGAAGCATGCTGTGCGCATCAACAGAGGAGTGGGCAGCAGGTTGAGGGAGGGAATTGTCCTCCTCTACTCTGCCCTTGTGAGGCCCCACTTGGAGTACCGTGTCCAGGTCTGGGGCCCCCAGCACAAGAAGGCTGTTAATCTGTCAGAACAGGTCCAGAGGAGGGCCACGAAGATGATCAAGGGGCTGGAGCACCTCTCCTATGAAGAAAGGCAGAGAGAGATGGGGCTGTTCAGCCTGAAGAAGAGAAGGCTCTGGGGTGACCTCGTTGAGGCTTTTCAGTACTTAAAGGGGACTTATGAAAAAGATGGAGAGTGACTCTGCTCAAGTCAGACAATGACAGAATAAGGGAGAATGGTTTTAAACTAAAAGAGGGGGGATTTAGATTAGAGGTTAGGAAGAAATTCTTTGCTCAGAGGGTGGTGAGGCACTGGAACAGGTTTCCCAGAGAGCTTGTGGATGCCCCATTGCTGGAGGTGTTTGAGACCAGGTTGGATGAGCAACCTGATTTGGTGGACAGCGTCACTGCCTATGGCAGGGGGGTTGGAACTAGGTGACCTTTGAGGTCCCTTCCAACCTGAGACATTCTATGATTCTATGGTTCTAAAAAGAGCTGTGTAAAACATCTTTGAAAAATATCTGGCCCCAGCATAAGTATACTCTGCAGTGTACCTGTACCGCAGTCCTTTCTGGCACTTGACAGATGCTCTCTAGAATCCCATAGATGCTTTAAGCACTGAAGTTAAAGGTGTCGATATTGCACCCTTCCTTAGCAGTCCAGCAGTCAGACAGAAAAATCAAGCCTGTATACAGCCACAGTGGGAGAACCTTTCTGATCACCTCCCTTTTTCAGGACTAGGTTGCCTCCTCTTTTTTTTTTTCTTACTAATTAATTTATGACCTGCCTCCACCCCTCCTCTTACCACAGAGGCTTCTTCCCCTCCTCACCTGCTCTGTAACAGGAGCCTTCCAGTTGCTTTGATGGGTTATGGAAAGAAAGGCTATTCAGAAAGTCACCTTCTCAGCCAGGACCTACTGCCCAACTGTGATTGCTTCCAGTGACATTAGCTGAGAACAAAAGAGGCGTCTGAGTAAGTGTGTAGCTTGGATGCTCATTCAAGTGCAGCCCATCTTCAAATGACAGGTCTGTCCTACCAGCCTCTCTGCTTACCTGTCTGGTTAGGCAATCTGTTCCTTCTCCACTGAGATGCTTGGTGGTTTTCAGGCGGCAGGAAGCCATGGTAGGAAGGTCATTGCTGGAAAGAGAAGACACAAACAATACAAAGAGCTGCAAATCAAACTCCCTAAAGGAAAGATGCATTCACTTCCCTTTTGCCTTCCTGCAGCAAAGACCTGCAGAAATTGGTCTCTGGGTGGAGGAGCAGGATTAAGAGATGGCAAAAGGCCATCCCAGTCTCTTCAGGGCTAGCGTGATACAGCTTCTGCCTTAACCAAATAACCCACAAATGGAGTAGACATTAACCTACATGGCATAGAGATGTTATGCTAGGAGTGGAGAAAACACTCCTTCTATTTAATTTAACGCGACTCAATGCCCATCAGCAGAACAAACAGACATCTTAATGAGAAACGTGACCATAGCAAACGCAGGCTCCAACGCTCAGCCATGTCTTAGCAGAGGGACAGCAAAGAGGACTTTTCCTCCAAAGGATTAGAGTGCCAGCATTTCTGTTCAGCTATGTCTAGCATTTCTGAGAGTTCTCCTTTTACACAGAGGGCAGCAGAAACATTGCTGAACACATGGGCATTCCCTGTCACATGGCCCATTGGGTCCGGTGACATCTCTCTCAGCACGCCTAATGAAATAATTGCAGCATAACTGACAACACCATTTGAAAGCTGCACTTCTTGCCACGGATGTTTTCAAACACCTCTTGTCTCTGCTAATACTGGAAATGCTTTTGCTTCATCGCTAAGAACCTTGGCTTATTGATAAGCAAACACAATCCCAACCCATTATGTGAATGGAAGTTTATAATGGCTTTATTTTTTCACATATGAAGTGTTGTATAACCCCACCCATGAAAGACACCATTCCATTAGCCCTGTGGCAGAAAATTCACTGTGTGAAATAAATCACAGATGAAGGAAGGAAGGAAGGAAGGAAGGAAGGGAGGGAGGGAGGGAGGGAGGGAGGGAGGGAGGGAGGGAGGGAGGAAGGAAGGAAGGAAGGAAGGAAGGAAGGAAGGAAGGAAGGAAGGAAGGAAGGAAGGAAGGAAGGAAGGAAGGAAGGAAGGAAGGGAGGGAGGGAGGGAGGGAGAGAGGGAGGAAGGAAGGAAGGAAGGAAGGAAGGAAGGAAGGAAGGAAGGAAGGAAGGAAGGAAGGAAGGAAGGAAGGAAGGAAGGAAGGAAGGAAGGAAGGGAGGGAGGGAGGGAGGGAGGGAGGGAGGGAGGGAAGGAGGAAGGAAGGGAGGGAGGGAGGGAGGGAGGGAGGGAGGAAGGAAGGGAGGAAGGAAGGAAGGAAGGAAGGAAGGAAGGAAGGAAGGAAGGAAGGAAGGAAGGAAGGAAGGAAGGAAGGAAGGAAGGAAGGAAGGAAGGAAGGAAGGAAGGAAGGAAGGAAGGAAGGAAGGAAGGAAGGAAGGATATGTGGATGCTTTGATGACACACTGACATCTTACCTCTGCTGTAGCTGCCACTTCAGCAACGAGCAGTCTCCATCAAGTCTGCTTTGCTACACGTTAGCCTGAGGCCACTCTTCCATGTCACAGTATCCACGGGCAATTCACAGGGCACACTGATCTCTACAGGCATGTTCTGCTAATCCCAGCAGCATGGCTGATAACAACACTAGCATGCTGCAAATCCAACAGGGATTGCTTTTTCCAGTCTACCAGGACCACAGACTCTATCCCTTGTTTCTGGGATTAGCAGAAGAGTAGTAGGCTCCACAGCATCCCACATAAGCATTTAAGAAACCACTGACAAAGAGTTTGACTCCATTCTGGCCTCTGCAGTTTCTGGGGGTGGCTGATTCTTTTATCTGAGACATGTTAAGGACTGAACTTAACAGGATGTGTAATAGATAAGTGAAACGATGGCTCCAGCAACATCTGGGGTTCCTAGCCCAGACTGGCTGGGAACAGGCACTGTGAGGCCCAGGACAGGTAAATGCTTTCTGCCAAGCCTCAAAAGGTCAAGCCGAGACCTTGTATGAAGCAGGACTGAGGTCTAAAAGAATGTTGGCTGGCTGGTATGAATCAGTATCCCTCCTGCAGCGCGCAGGACCAAGAGACACCTTCCTGGTCACCGACAGTCACAGGTTTCACTGTCAAAAGGGAGCACTGCATGACAAAAGAAATCAGTGGGCAGGCTGGAAACATGTTTGAATTATGCTTTGTAGTTTGCTGTTCTTGGGGACATGTCCAGCAAAGCGACCAGCGTGCCAGAGTGGGAAGGAAATGTTACTCTTGTGTGCGGGTTTGTTGGCTTCTTTCAACCACACCCGTTCAGTAGCACAGACCTCTTCCTCTCTGGTTGCTCCATGGGTCTTGCCACAGTCAGGAGACTTTGAAGAAGCGACTCAGTCATCAGTGCTGAAGAGATTAATTGGAGCAGCTAGCTAGAGCTGCCAGCAGGGCATAAGCAGCCGTGGGACGTGGATGTAAAGAAGGAAGGCCTAGCTGGAGAGGTTGGTGGAGGGAAGAGTAAATAGCTGGAGGAGCTCCTGGGAAAGGAGCAGCTAATGAGAATGGCCAGGTTAGCAGGAGCAACTAGCTGCTGTCAGTTTAGGCCATGCTGCCCAGTGTGGCTCAAGACAGCTGTGCAACCTCCATGAGCTGTGGCAAGATGTTCTACGGGAGGAGGAAGAGACAGATAAAACTTCAGGGAAGAAGAGGACTTTACATTATCACCTGGCACTTCAGGATGGCTTAGGAAAGGTGGAATGGTTTATTGTACCATGTCGCCACGAATACATATCCTCAAAATGTTTGTGAAGTCCATTGTTCAACTGCTTCATTATGGCCGCATGGTTAAAGGAATCTAATGACAGTAACAAAGGTACCTGATGCTATAGTGAAGCATTAAGCACAGACTGTGTGGTGGTGACCTTGATGCTGTGCTCCTTCAGAGACTTAGAGGAGGGCTCACCAACAGCTTCTTTTCTCTACTGGAGTTCACCAGCTGCTAAGGTTAAATCTTACATCAAACATCTTGACTCCCAAGAAGATGCCTTCTTGAACTTCCCTTGTTGATTCCCACATGGTCCATCTGGGTTGACTTTGCTTGCTTCTCTCTGGGCAGAAAAGATGACCAACGGGTCTGAAGAGGGGCCAGGCCAGTGACTTGCAGCCATGCATCTTCTCCTGTCATTGCAACTAGCTAGGAGGTGCTGCTCAGATTGGTCCAGGGTAGAAGGAGCAGAGGACCTAAGCAGGAGATAGCGGGTGTGGAATTTCCTTCTAACTAGACAGGTTACAAGGTTGATGCTGCTGCTCTAAAAAGCAGAGCTGAGAGTGCGGTTTGCATTGGGCCACAAACTCAACAGTCCTTGACAGTGCTCCATGCTTGTACTTCACTGGTGCTCACGAGTGTCTGTCTCAGTTCATGCTCACTGAAGACAAGGCAAGGAAACTCACATCATAAGGACTTGCAGAAAGTGAGGTAGAATCTATTTCCAGCGTGTGTGAATGCCCTCTCCTCTCTGGGGAATGTCAGCACTCCAACACAACGCCCACACAGTACTGCTGCGCAGGAATGCCTGTTTTCAGAGATTTCTCTCATTCTGTCTCTTCTGGTTGTGCTGTGCTTTGCTTCTAGTCCCAGTGGGCTCCAGGCTCTGTAGCAATGAAAACAGAAGTGACAGAAAGTCAGTGGCTGACAGGACCCTTTTGAACCGACAGAAAGGTAAGGAGGCGCATCTGGCACCACTTACCGCCTCAGTGGTGGGAGTAGCACTACTCGATGGAGAGGCTGTGTAGTTTTTGGCTAAGCTCACTACACAAAAGTATTTTCAGCATGAAGACTGAACCCCCTTATGCAACAGTCTGGAGAATTTTGCTTGGAGTATTTTTCATTCTAAGTCTGAATGAAAGTCAGCTCCTTACCTCTCCCCTCAACTCCACCCATGGTCAGTTGGGTGCACAGTATTTATACAGCAATTGTCTTGGAATTATTGTCATCCTCTAACTTCTGCATGTGAATGGAAATCAGAGATTGCCCAGGGAGGCTGGATTTCAGATACACCCCTGAAGCGCGTTTCCCACTGACTGGCTCTGGTCTCCTCCATGGCAGAGTGCAATCAATGTGTTTCCATCAACCTCCCCATGACCTGTGCAGGGAGCCCCAGGGACAGCTCTGGGCTTGGGCTCCTGGCTGGGGCCCAGGACACCCAAAAGACGGGTGCTGCAGTGCCAGAGCCCTCCTTGGAACAAGCTCTTCAAGCACAGGACAGTGCCTGGTGCTGGCTATTGGATCGTTTTTCTAACCTTGTCCCCGTGGTATTCACTGAGCTTCATGCACAGAGCTTTTAATAACCAAAATACCAGTGATCAGAAGAAGAGCATGTTTAGATCTGACAGCATTTAAAGCAGCTCAAGTGACAGTGCCCTTTTCCTAGAACTAGATCACTCACTCTCCAGGACTACCAGCGAATTCCTTCTTTCTCAAAAGCATCAGCATTGTACAGGACTGCCTATCACTTCTCATGCTCTGATACAGACAGCATTGTGTTGATAGCTTTTTTTTTTTTTTTTTCTGGAATGAATGTATGAATGTGTAAGTGTGCAAGATATTTGGGATGGGATGGAAATGCTGTACTGGGAATGTGTCAGAGCACATAGGATCTCAGACTGTATGTATGTGATTTTGTGCAGAGTTGTGGTTGGGTGGAGGGGTTTGTGCTTTTTTGCTGTTGTAGGCAGTGAAAGCCTACAGGGGCCTCCATGGATTTCTGGCGTGGCTGAGGATATTGCTTGATGGATGTTGTCAATGGGTACAAACAAACATGAGACATAGGCATAACGTTTTCAAGGTATGTGAACAATTCTGTTTGAGTGAGGGGAAATGAAGTATACCACTGTGCATTTATGGAGTATGTGCACATTTGTTGCTGGAGTTTTTTAATGGTCTATGTTAGTTTTGCATGTTCATCTCTCATGTCCCTTAACATATCTTCAATAAAAGTGGAGAAACATAAATCACTGACTATTAATGACTTCCCTATTAATAGAAGTTGCAATACAAATGTTAATAATTTCTTCCAAATCAGTTCTGTGAAAGCAGCTCTGAATATTCTAAAACCAGAACTCTTTTGAAAGAAATTATTTTTCTTTTTCATCATTTCCTTTTTTCGGGTACATTGTACTGCAATTATTTATATTTGTTTTTGCTTAGACTATGTGAGTCTTTAGTATTATTTGTGACTTACTACAAGAATAGCAAACATTCTGTTTGGTTGCCCTTTTTGAGTTTTTCAATTTTTGCACAACACCAAGTGGAGATTTACTCAAAGTGATACTTAAACTTATTTTAATTGCTAAGGAGTCAGCTTTCATGCTGTAAGCAGAAATTACATGTCCCAAATTGTATTTGCATTCTGACTTATTTTTTAAGTTTGCTCTGTATCTAGTACTATTATGGTGAAAATCCTGTCCCAAGAAATGTGTCTGTTTTTCCTCTTTTCCATATAACATACAATGAATTAGTGAATACATACATACATAATTTGTCTATTGTAGAATTGTCTTTTCTGTTGCTGTAAAGGCTTTCCTTAAATTTGCATGACTGTGTACAGAAGATACATTATATCATTCCCATTTTACTTCTGAAATACTTGCAGTACAAAAAAGCCAAACTACCTGGCCTAGGTCATCAGCAGAGACCTGCAGAGAGAGTGAAGGAACCTATAAATTCTAATTCAAGTTTTTTAAGTTCTTTGACTCATCAAGAGTCCCTTACTAACAGCCCTGTCAGATTATTTATAGTAGATATATCCACAGGAATGGTAAGATAAAACATTTCTAAATATATCTTGTCAAATCGATTATGCCATTAGTTACGTTTGCCAGACAATGTTTTGCCAAAGAAGGTTTGCCAATTATATTTGACTGAAGGAAAAGGAAACATCCAGAGCATCTGCATACCAGACTCTATAAAAGTCTCTATGGAGTGCTGTGCCCAGTCTCAACAGAAAGTTTCAAGGTAAGTGTATGACTCCTGTGAACTTCTGGGCAAAGCATATACTTTATTCCATTTAACTACCTGTAAGTCTTGGATACCTATTTCTGTGAGGGACCATCTCTATTTCTAGTGATTTTACCATAGTTTTGAAACTTTTTTGTCATCCATTCGTTCATTAGCTCTGGATATATTTTATCTGTGCAACACAAAAATAGTTCAAATGTTTTGAAACAGTAGTGACTATCTTCCAGACTCTGCCATCAGAATTAACAACAAAATTTATCAGCTTTTAAAGACCAGGAAGTAATCCAACCACTTAAGATTTTGAGGAAACAGAGTAGGCAATCATGATATTTTTGGCTCTAATAGTGTAAGACAAATTGTCCATAGCAAATAAATTTTACAGTGAAAAGCCACTATTTGCTATCAGACAAGGAAGTCTTTCAAAGACTTTGAGCTACTGTCTAGACCAACATCATAGACTTATTTCTTCTAGAGTATCTGCAATAGCAAAATCCAAATTCATTATAATCTATGAAGAAAAATAACACTATGTAAATGAACTGCAATACCACAGAACTCTAAAACTGTTCTTTACTTTCTTTCATAGCCAGGTGTGTTAGGAATTAGCCTTAATTTTTGAAAATAATACAGGTGTTCTCAAACTAGAAAGGGAAGTTTGAATCAAACTATTGAGTTGTTTATACCCACTAAAATATTTGAAGGGATGGAACTGTGAAAGATTTTCTCTCTTCTACAGAACGCTGTTTACTCACTTACTGAACACATCTTCTTTTCTACAGAGTACTCTTCTGACTGCCTCCTGTGTAAGTGCAGACATGGCTTCTCCAGACGCTGAGATGGCTGTCTTTGGGGAGGCAGCTCCCTATCTGCGGAAATCAGAAAAGGAAAGAATTGAGGCTCAGAACAAGCCTTTTGATGCCAAGACGTCAGTCTTTGTGGTACATCCTAAGGAATCTTTTGTGAAAGGGACAGTCCAGAGCAAGGAATCAGGGAAGGTTACTGTCAAGACTGAAGCTGGAGAGGTGAGTGAAAAACAAGGCTGAAAGACACCATTTGATTCCCACTCTGGGCTGTAAGCTGACATACATAGATCTTTCATTTCCTTGGCAGACTCTGACCGTGAAGGAAGATCAAATCTTCTCCATGAACCCTCCCAAGTATGATAAAATCGAGGACATGGCTATGATGACCCACCTCCACGAACCTGCTGTGCTGTACAACCTCAAAGAGCGTTATGCAGCCTGGATGATCTACGTAAGTACCAGCAGCTGTCTTCCTTTGGGTAGCTGGAAGGCCTGCTGTGCCGGGCTGAGCAGAAGGCAACGTGCTGTCTCCCTTCCTTGCAGACCTACTCGGGTCTCTTCTGTGTCACCGTCAACCCCTACAAGTGGCTGCCAGTGTACAACCCGGAGGTGGTGTTGGCCTACCGAGGCAAAAAGCGCCAGGAGGCCCCTCCACACATCTTCTCCATCTCTGACAATGCCTATCAGTTCATGCTGACTGGTGAGAAAATGGCAATTTCTTTATGGAAATTTATTGTTCTTTGTTGTTGTGGCTGTTTGTTTGTTACTGTTTTGGTTTTGTTTATTTGTTTTGTTTTGTTTTTTTTTTTTTAAATCAGTCTGGGTAGAGATGTAAACCTCAGCATGAACTTTTAATTAACTGTTATTTTAACATTTGCTGGTATTGTGCATGAGACACAGTACTCTCCTATCTATTTCTGAAGTCTAACGTATAGCATGAAATCAAAGGCACTGAAAAAATTTACACTGAAGAATAAGTAATGGGACAAATTGGGTCAGATAAAACAAGTATTCTCCTCTACTCATTATTTGAATCTCATTTGCTTGAAGTATGACTTGACTCACAAATACATTCTGACAATTTAAGCAATCTTTCTAAATAGTATATTATAGATTAAGTTGTTGGGGTTTTTTTTTGGCCTCATGAAAACATAGATTAAAAAACCGAAATGCTCATTTCAGGTATTATTCTGATATTTACAGCTTATTGGGAAAGAACAAGAGCCAGGATCTCAGCAAAGTTGTACTGTCCAGAAAAAATGATAAAGGCATTCGTTTCCAATTAGCTGTTAGCTAATACTCCCATATCATGGATTTGGTTCTTCTCAGGCATGAAGCTAGCTTGACCAGAATAGACTAGAATCCTTGCACTGAAACTGCAGTTCACTGAAGGGAATCAAAGATTCATGAATCCACAGTAGTTTTATAAACTACTTTTTAAGAGGGATGTAACTAAACATCACAGAATAATAATGCTGACTGTACTAAATAAACCCCCTGAATAATGAGGGGAAAAAAAAGAAAAAGAAAAATTGTTTTTTTTTCTCCTTTTCCACTTTTTAACATTGGAACATGAATGAGAAGTAATTCATGAATTGAATTCATGAATGGAATTCATGAATGACAAGTAATTTAGCATTTTCTTTCACACATGCTTTCTTCATTCTTCCTACTAGTTAGTGACTTTAAAAGAAGACTTGCAAAGACAGAAGTAAACCAAGAATGAACAGAAACAATCTGAAACAAAAAATAGCCCAAACTATATAGAAATATTATTCCCCACTTTGGAAATAATTAATTCCTTTGAAACAAAAAAGAAGATACAAGGAAAAAGAAAGGAAAAAGAAAAAGAAAAGAAACAGGGAAAGGGAAAGGGAAAGGGAAAGGGAAAGGGAAAGGGAAAGGAAAAGGAAAAGGAAAAGGAAAAGGAAAAGGAAAAGGAAAAGGAAAAGGAAAAGGAAAAGGAAAAAAAGTCATGTTTAACAATTTCCAAGTATAATTAAATCTCTACACTTTTAGAACTTAGAGGTTACTGAGGAAAGAGAAAAATGAAAAAAAAAAAAGGAGTTTGGTAAGATGGGAAACAGAATTCTTTTGATGCAGACATTTATTGACTCTAATTCCTTGGTACATAGAAGGGGAAGCTAATTTTGCTAAAGAGATGTGGAAAGAAACTTAAGAATCTTAGATTCTTACACTAAGGACTCCCTGATGTATAAGCCTATAGTCATACTTTCTGGGAACTTCAAACGACACACAAATACTGGGTGATGTCTGTAAATTCTACAGGGAGTTCTTTCATACAAATGTTTTGTTCCAATGTCTGTAACACAGACTTCTCAGAGGAACAGAATTTCCTTAAGGGAACCTAACAGGAATACTTACATCAATATTTATGTCATACTCAGTCTGACATAAGAAAAAGTCAAATTTAGAAGAAGAAATACCCAGTTTCACTGCCTCAAAGAGAGTTTAAATGAATAACTAGGAGGTGAAAAAGGTGTTGTAAAATTCAACAATGGAGAACAGAAGGTATTTTTCTCCCTCAAGCTTCCTGTACATAATACCTTGGATATCAAAGAGTACTGTTTATATTTATATTTGTCTTACACTGTGAGTTCTGTATTACTCAAGAGCATTACTAACAACATCTTTATTTCTGCCTCTTTCACAGACCGTGAGAATCAGTCAATCCTGATCACGTACGTACACACCCTGCTAAGGTCATTGTGGGGCTGCCCTGTGCCAGGGGACATGCTGCCTGACCACACGCTCTCTGCTACTCTGTTTGTTTTGACAGTGGAGAATCTGGTGCAGGGAAGACTGTGAACACAAAGCGTGTCATCCAGTACTTTGCAACAATTGCAGCTAGTGGGGAGAAGAAGAAGGAGGAGCAGCCTGGCAAAATGCAGGTACATCAATAGATAATGGCTTGAATCAGTGTTTTTTTTCTGTTCCTTGTTTTTGGAAAGTATATCAAGGAATAATTATTGTCCTGTAGGGAACGCTTGAGGATCAAATCATCAGCGCCAACCCACTGCTGGAGGCATTTGGAAATGCCAAGACTGTGAGGAATGACAACTCCTCGCGCTTTGTAAGTTGCTGCTTCATACAAAATCCCTCCCTCCCATTAAAAGACAAGTGATGCACCCAGTGGTATTACACATTAAGGTGTCAAAAGAATCCATCCGGGCTGAAATGTTTCTTTTTCCCCTCAACAGGGCAAATTCATCAGAATCCACTTTGGGGCCACAGGCAAACTGGCTTCTGCTGACATTGAAACTTGTAAGTGACATCCTGGCATGATCACATCCCTTCCTAAATTCCTACCTCCGTGTCCTGTGTCATTCCTAACTCTTTCTTCCTGCCTTGCCAGATCTGCTGGAGAAGTCCAGAGTCACTTTCCAGCTCAAGGCAGAAAGAAGCTACCACATATTTTATCAGATCATGTCCAACAAGAAGCCAGAGCTGATTGGTAAGAAGGATCATTATATCTTCTTGAGGAAGATTGCTGAGCAGCTGTTCCCTCTACTATCTAGCCGAAAGAACTAAGCCTGTGTCCTTCCTCTTCCTGCTTTCAGACATGCTTCTCATTACCACCAACCCATATGACTACCACTATGTGAGTCAAGGTGAGGTCACTGTACCCAGTATTGATGACCAGGAGGAGCTCATGGCTACAGATGTGAGTATCAGAGAAAAAAGATATCAACTGTGTATGTCTTGCAGGGTGACTTACTTAATACATATTTAACTTGACTGTTTCTACTGCAGAGTGCCATTGACATCCTGGGCTTCACTGCTGATGAAAAGACTGCCATCTACAAGCTGACAGGGGCTGTCATGCACTATGGGAACTTGAAGTTCAAGCAGAAACAGCGAGAGGAGCAGGCAGAGCCAGATGGCACAGAAGGTACCAGAAAATTCAGCTAGTGAAAAATGAGGAAAAGCATCTTTGTTCGTTGGCTGTCTAATTGCAGAGGTGCATGCCCAGTCATGGGAAGTACCATTCTTTTATCCAACAGATACTTCCCAAAAGTACCCAGCCTGAAAATTGGTACTTTAACACAGGATCTCTCTCACTCAGTAAAACATTCGACCACTATATCACCATGATGTACTAACAGATTTTTCGCCAAATATACCATGCATTCTTTGCTGTGCAGAAATTCAGTTGTCACAGAACAGGAGAGGAAACAGGATTTTGGAGTGCTTCTGGGAGCTTCTGGATTCAAGCTGTTCCTACTCAAGCCATGCCTGTTCTTGCTTTCAAAAAAGGCCAACATTTGTTTCCATAATCCTTATTCCTTTCTAGACCTTCTCAGTAAAACCAGACCAATACTTTGCCATTTCTAGAAAAGTGAACAGCACAGCTGTTCACACTGACCAAATTCTAGCCATTGTCCAATGATAAATGCTTTTCTCTCTCTTTCTCCCTCTTTAGTGGCCGACAAGGCTGCCTACCTGATGGGCCTGAACTCAGCTGACCTTCTCAAAGCCCTGTGTTACCCTCGAGTGAAGGTTGGGAATGAATTTGTGACAAAAGGTCAAACTGTCGAACAGGTAAATAAAGATGGCTTCAAAAAAGAACAGGAGCATTCTTCTTCTGCCCTCGAAGGTAAGTCCAGTACTTTTTTCTCTGTTCTAGGTGAACAATGCAGTGGGTGCCTTGGCAAAAGCTGTCTTTGAAAAGATGTTCTTGTGGATGGTTATTCGCATCAACCAACAGCTGGATACCAAGCAACCCAGACAGTACTTCATTGGTGTCCTGGACATTGCCGGTTTTGAGATCTTTGATGTGAGTAACGAAGATTTGGCATCATAGTTATGGAAGGGACAGGAAGAGATCATGAGGTCTCAGAAACAGATTTCTTTTTGGAATAGCCAAGGAAAAGGAAGTGCTGTGGGAAAACCCACAGCATGTTCCCTGTGTTGTGAATGCAGTCCTCATACTAGGGCTTCTGCGTCAGATCAAAGAAACTGCTGGAGTCTTGATTAGAGGGCAGAGAAATTTCTGGGTGGGACACTGAACAAGTTTCCATTCTCCAATAGGTGAGAGAGCTGAGACACCTCCATGGTGCAGCAGCTAAGCTTATTGAAGGATCTGCTTTTGCGTAGAACAGTAAAAAAGAATTTTTCCCTGTTGATTGATCTAAATAACAATAATAAGAAGAAAATCCTGCAAAGACACCTTATTTATTTATTTACTTATTTATTTTACAACAGGAGTCCTGCTAAGGAAATATATGCCATTACATAATGGTTAGGTGTAGTGTTTCTGCTGGGGAACTTCAAAAAGAATCAGCAGAACACTAACAAAACCCTGTGGTCATTGCTGCCCCTTGAGAACCTGTGCAACTCTCCTTGCTTTGAACAGTTCAACAGCTTTGAGCAGCTGTGCATCAATTTCACCAATGAGAAACTGCAGCAGTTCTTCAACCACCACATGTTCGTGCTGGAGCAGGAGGAGTACAAGAAGGAAGGAATCGAATGGGAATTCATTGACTTTGGGATGGACCTGGCTGCTTGCATTGAACTCATTGAAAAGGTACCTTTTCCATTCAAATGTGTGATGTATTTTGGAATTTTGTGATGTTCCTGAGCCCGATTCAGATGGGAAAGAACTTATGACCAGCCAGTCAGTTTCAGTCAAACAAAGCATTTTGCAATGGAATTTACCTTAGTGTGGAGCAGAGAAATTAGGAAGGCTAGATGTAAATCTTTGTCACCAGTCCTGCACCACCCTGTCTTTGGGTGTGGAAAAGGTAGCCCATGCTCCCAACAAAAGAATTCTTTGAAACAAATTGGAGTCTGTCTCCTTTCCTTTTTCTCCTGAAGATTCAAAACAAAAGTCCACACACCATTTTGGGAAATAAGTGTTGCTTAATCTGATTTCCCAAGACAACAGGCCTCTTGTAGCTATTATATTTCCATCCACCCCTTCTCCCTCTGCCCATTCCACTGCCCATTCTAAACTGAACTGGAATGATATTCTTACCAGTTTGGTGAAGACGGGCTGCTGGAAGGCAAGGGGAGGCACAAATAAGCTCCCTGGCTGAGAACAACTCCCAGCCAACTTAGGCTCTTATCCAGGCTGAGATGCTACCCACAACATACAGGTACCGCTGAACCTCACAGCATATGCTCCACACTGTTGTGATCTTTCGCTGTTACTTCTTTTGCTATCTTCCAGCCCATGGGCATCTTTTCCATCCTGGAAGAGGAGTGCATGTTCCCCAAGGCAACTGACACCTCTTTCAAGAACAAGCTCTATGACCAGCATCTGGGCAAGTCCAATAATTTCCAGAAGCCCAAGCCGGCCAAAGGCAAGGCCGAGGCCCACTTCTCTCTGGTGCACTATGCTGGCACAGTGGACTACAACATCTCTGGCTGGCTTGAGAAGAACAAGGACCCCCTGAATGAAACTGTCATTGGGTTGTACCAGAAATCATCTCTGAAGACACTGGCCTTACTCTTTGCGGCCTATGGTGGTGAAGCTGGTAATGTCTCTACAGTTCACGTTTCATATTTTCATACTGAATATTGATGAACCTCAAAGGCAACGTTCTGATTCTGACTTCTGTTTAATTTTTTTTTTTTTCCAATATTGCAGAGGCTGGTGGTGGTGGTAAGAAGGGTGGTAAGAAGAAGGGTTCTTCTTTCCAGACAGTCTCAGCTCTTTTCCGTGTAAGTACAGAATTTTTTCTCTGTCCAAAGAAAGAATGCAATCTCATTCTGAATCTGAAAGGTCTGTTTCAGTTTTGGTCTTGTCATGTTTGATACTTCAGAAACAGGACCTCAAAATACCATGAAACCTCTACTGTAATGTATGTCTGGTCTTCCTTTCATTTCGGGAGACAGAATGCTATGGTCACCCTCCCGGAACACCCTAAGTAATTTCTTTAGTCCTTTTTCTCCAAAAAAGCTATTTATATTGCATCCTTCGCTGTGTTCTTCTAACCGTCTGCCTTCATTTTGCTCTTATCTGCTCTGGGTTCTATAAAATTTGCAAAAGGGTGAAGTTCACCCACTTAGATTGAGAATGAATAGTGAATGAGACGAACTTCTTTGGTATCTCCGGAAGCATCAGAGAATTTTCCCACACTTATTTTTAATATATTATTAAATAGTAGATAATAGATCAAGCATCAAAAGAAAAAAAAAAAGAAAAAAAAAGAAAAGATTGTAAGATTCTAAGGCAATTATTAATTTCAATGGAAAAGGGAGTGGATTTTAAATTGCTTTCTAATTAATGCATTTTGTGGGCAGATTTCAGTTATGTTTTCAAGGTTTCAATTTGGCTCAGGTTGAGATATTTAGCGAGACTGAACTACTCCTAACACCATTATTTATTTAGGCCTCACAATTATTCATTTCCAATTAAAACAAACAAACAAACAAGAACTATTTAGCCAAACCTATTTAGCCCTGAGTGATGTCCCTCAGGGGTCTGGATCGGGACCAGTAACATTTGATGTCTTTACTAATGACATAGTGGGATTGAGTGCATCTTCAGCGAGTTTGCAGATGACACCAAGCTGAGTGGTAGAGCTGACACAATAGAAAGAAGGGATGCTATTCAGAAGGATCTGGACAGGTTTGATAAGGGAGTCCACATTAACCTCATGAAGCTCAAGAAGGCCAGGTGAAAGGTCGTGTAACCGTGTTGAGGTAATCCCAAACATAAATACCAGCTGTGCTATGAGTGGATTGAGAGCAGCCCTGCAGAGGAGGACTAGGGGGTAATGGTGGATGAAAAACTATATATGAACCAGCAGTGTGTGCTTTCAGTGTAGAAAGTTGATCATATCCTGGGCTGCACCAAAAGAAGTGTGGTCAGCAGGTCAGGGAATGTGATTCTCCCCCTCTATTCCACCCTTTTCAGACACCTCCTGGAATACTGCATCCAGCTCTGGGTCCCCAGTCACAGGAAAGATATGGACCTGTTATAGCTACTCCAGAGGAGGGCCACAGAAATAGTTAGAAGCCTGCAACACTTCTGTGAATAGAAGATGAGAGGGCTGGGGTTGTTTTGCCTAGAGAAGAGAGGGCTCCAGGAACGCATTATTGCAGCCATTCAATAATTAAAGTGAGCCTGTAAGATAGATGGAGGGAGAATTTTTACAAGGGCATGCAGAGGACAGGGAGTAATGGTTTTAACAAAAAAAAAAAAGATTTAGATTAGATGTAAGGAAGAAATTCTTTAGTATGAATCATGAAACCATCGAATTATAGAATTATAGAATCATGATATAAAGCCAGGATGCCTTTGGCCTTCTTGGTCACCTGGGCTCACTGCCAGCTCATGTTCAGGTGAGCACCGACCAACACCCCCAGATCCTTTTCTTCTGCACAGCTTTCGAGCCACTCTCCCCTCAAGCCTATAGCATTGCATGGGGTGGTTGTAACCAAAGTGCAGGACCCGGCACTTAGCTATGTTGAACCTCATCCCCTTGGCCTCTGCCCATCGATCCAACCTATCCAGGTCCCTCTGCAGGGCCTTCCTACCCTCTGGCTGATTGACACTTCCCCCCAATTTGGTGTTGTCTGCAAACTTACTGAGGGTGCACTCAATTCCCTAATCCAAATCATCAATAAAGATCTTAAAGAGGATGGGCTTCAACACTGACCCCTGGGGAACACCACTGGTGACCGGTTGCCATCTGGATTTCACTCTGTTCACCACTATTCTTTGGGCCTGGCCATCCAGCCAGATTTTAGCCCAGCAAGGGATGTAGCTGTTCAAGCCCTGAACTGCCAGCTTCTCTAGGAGAATTTATTTTACTATTATTATTATTTTTTTGTTAATTTCAAATATTTTATTCTTCACAAGTTGCATGAGGGTGGTGAGGCACTGCAACTGGTTGCCCAGAGAAGTTGTGGATGCCTGATCCCTGGAATTGTTCACAGAAAGGTTGAATGGGGCTTTCAGCAGTCTGATCTGGTGAGAGATATCCCTGCCATGGCAGGGGTTGGAACTAGATAATCTTTAAGGTCCTTTCCAACCCAAAGCATTCAATGAATATATTATATGAAATCGGCTACCAAAACAGATAATAGTCAGGCGTAGCCAAGAGCCCTGATCATCAGTATCTATAAATTAAAATGTTCAATTGTCTTTTGCAAGACATACTATCTGGAAGGAAAACTGTAAGATGGCAGCTGTGTACTTGTATGAGGAGATTAAGAAAAAAATAATATTAATTATTATTCAATGAAGGAACTTTAAAACCAACAAAGCTGGGAGCTTTCAATTTCTGAGTTTCCCTTTGGGAGCTCTATAAGGTGTTGTAGAGAAGACAGGTCTGCATCCAGAAACACTCAGTTTGATAAATACACTATTAAGCATGCAACACTTACAATTAATTATAATTCATCTTATGGTCTCACAGGAGAATTTAAACAAGCTAATGGCTAACCTGAGAAGCACTCACCCCCATTTTGTACGCTGCATCATTCCAAATGAAACAAAAACACCAGGTAAGGGGAATCAAACAGCAGGAAAATTTGAGCCAAAGGAGCCTTTCTCCTGTGTGTCAAACAGTAATCATGGTGTTTGTTAGGTGCCATGGAACATGAGCTGGTGCTGCACCAGCTGCGGTGTAATGGTGTGCTGGAAGGGATTAGGATTTGCAGGAAAGGATTCCCCAGCAGAGTCCTGTATGCTGACTTCAAACAGAGGTAAGAGTGCTCCACCTTTCTGCTCATTTGGACTAAGATAAATAACCTGAATATCCTAATGTACATGAAACAGTACACTTTATATTGGTACTAAGTAGTAATATAGAAATGTTTCACTATCAGTTCATGATGATGTGATGATATTGCTGAGGATTAGGTTTACCTTGAACTCTGAAATTACAGTAAATGAAACCTCCATATCCTGTTCTGGAAGCATGAACTACCTTCAGGCATCAGACTAATTCAGTAAGGCAGTCTGAGAAGGCTGTGGTTTTCAATTTCAGTGGTGGTTTAAGCAATGGTTATTTCTTCATGTTCTTGAGGATTAGGATTCTCTCAGATTTTGAATTAACAGTATGGAAATGTCACTTACGCAGTCCTGAAAGGGTGGGCTGTCCCCCCATATCACATATCACCCAACTGGCCAGTCCGATGTAGCTAAGAAGGCTGTGGGGTTCATTCGCCGTAGTGGTATTGGCAATAGTTGTTTCTTCATGTTCTGTTTTCTCCTACAGATACAGAGTGCTTAATGCCAGTGCTATTCCAGAGGGACAGTTCATGGACAGCAAGAAGGCTTCAGAGAAGCTCCTTGGGTCCATCGATGTGGACCACACTCAGTACAGATTTGGCCACACTAAGGTAAAAAGAGCTCCTATGTTCAGGGAGAAATAATGGCTGGCTTCTCCCTCAGAGAATGAAAATGCAGTGCAGTAACACAGATGGCAGGTTAGGGGCCTGAACCAGCAGGAAACCAACCCTACAGTATTTAAGAAAGTAGGGAAGACCCAAGGATGATAACTAGGTTTAAACATGAGTCCAGATCATCTGGCATGTTTGCGACAATATGGAAGGTTTAAGATGAACCCATAAAATTTTGGTTTTAGAGATTGGTCAGGGCCAGGTCTAGGTAGGATAACAAGGATCAGGCACTACCCAGTAATTCCTGGATGGATCCATAGCAATGAAAAAGATCTAACATCAAGCCAGGAAGTAAGTCTGCAGGTCATATTAGAGTTCACTGGTGACCACAGCCAGGCAGACGCATGGCTGATGCTATGGCTGAATGGGAAACCAGTAGTCCTACAACATGGTTCAGACAGGGACTGAAGGCCTAGAGCTGAGTTTTCAAGAAGCTCCTAGGCCCATGGGAATAGATTTGGGAGGAGAGCTTAGGTGAGGCTGGTCAAGGCCATTAAGGTCTCTTCCAGAATAAGGAAAGCCTCTGTACCTCTGTTCTGTCTAACCTGACAGTGATAGGCTGACAATTTCCTTTCTTGAGGTATTCTTCAAAGCTGGGTTGCTGGGACTCCTGGAGGAGATGAGAGATGATAAGCTGGCAGAAATCATCACTCGCACACAGGCCAGGTGCAGAGGTTTCCTGATGAGAGTGGAATATCGTAGAATGGTGGAAAGGAGGTAAATATTTCCATGTATTTAATTTACTCTCACAGTGCTTGGTTAATTATTAACCAAGCACTATTATTACTGTTAATTAATAACATGTGAAAGAACTTCACAGTGAGGGTGACAGAGCAACGGAACAGGCTGCCCAGGGAGGTTGTGGAGTCTCCTTCTCTGGAGATATTCAAGGCCCATCTGGATGCCTACCTGGGCAATCTGCTCTAGGAAACCTGCTTTGGCAGGGGGGTTGGATCCAATGACCTCTTGAGGTCCCTTCCAACCCCTACAATTCTGTGATTCTGTGATCCTGTAAAATTAATTGAGTCTAAATTTGTAACACACAAGGCATGTAATACTTATGCAAATTTTATATCAGGGAGTCCATCTTCTGCATCCAGTACAACGTTCGTGCATTCATGAATGTCAAGCACTGGCCCTGGATGAAGCTGTTCTTCAAAATCAAGCCCTTGCTGAAGAGTGCAGAATCTGAGAAGGAGATGGCCAACATGAAAGAAGAGTTTGAGAAAACCAAGGAAGAACTTGAAAAGTCTGAGGCAAAGAGGAAAGAACTGGAGGAGAAAATGGTGGCCCTGTTGCAGGAAAAAAATGACCTTCAGCTCCAAGTGCAGGCGGTGAATATCACTGTTTATTCGTTCCTGAGAAAACATGTCATACAGGCAGATTTCATTTTTCCCCCAAGCAGAGACTTACAGGAAGCTGACTAAATTGCAATAGAAAAAAAGTCACACACTCGAAGTTACTCTAAAGTTGAGTAACTGTGAACACTGCCAGGGGCACAGCAAGTTCCCTGTCAGTCAGTGAGGATAAATGTAAGTGCCAAATGAGACTCAGCAGCCCTGATGTCCTGAGGAAAAAGCCAAGTAGCGCTTGTGACCTGGAAGGGAATCATCTCCATCTGTGTACTGTCAAAGCTCTGTGCCTACTTAACATTGTAAAGGCAACCCTGAGAAGGACCCACTTTACATAAACACAGATACACTATAAGGCTAGATTACCTTCACACGCACAGATCCTTGGTGTTCAACTTCAATCAGGAAAAGGCAGTTTCTTAGCTCCAAGCAAAACACTACTTTCTTCACTGTATTATTCCCACAAATGGAAAAACCTTGGCTACCCAAATATGATAACGATCATGATGACTAAATTAAAAAAGTAAAAACTATTGAATACTGAGTCTGTGACAGAAAAAGACAACACAACAGAAATTTCAAAACGTTATGACCCAGAAAAACCTCTGTCTCCCCATCAGGAAGCAGACAGCTTGGCTGATGCCGAGGAAAGGTGTGACCAGCTCATCAAAACCAAAATCCAACTGGAAGCCAAAATTAAGGAGGTGACAGAACGGGCCGAGGATGAGGAAGAAATCAATGCTGAGCTGACAGCCAAGAAGAGGAAACTGGAGGATGAATGTTCAGAGCTGAAGAAAGATATTGATGACCTGGAGTTAACCTTGGCTAAAGTTGAGAAGGAAAAACATGCCACTGAAAACAAGGTACACACATGGAGAGTCACACAAAGGGAGAAGGGATAGATACCTCCCATTATTAGGCTGGCATCCCCCTAGTTTGCGTTAACCGTCCAGGTTCTCTCCCCTCCCAGATTCTTGCACACCCCCAGCCCCCTTACTGGCAGTGAAGTATGAGAAGCTAAAAAGTCCTTGACTTAGTGCGAACACTGCCCGGCAACAGTTAAAACCAGTGTGTTATCAACATTATTCTCATCCTAGATCTGAAACACAGCACCATACCAGCTAGAAAATGAACTCTATCCTAGCTGAAACCAGGACACTGCACCAGGAATCAGGTTTTTGACTGAATATTAAATATTTTATCCAATTTATAGGTGAAAAACCTTACAGAGGAGATGGCATCCCTGGATGAGACCATAGCCAAGCTGACAAAAGAGAAGAAAGCCCTCCAAGAGGCCCACCAGCAGACACTGGACGACCTGCAGGCCGAAGAGGACAAAGTCAATACATTGACCAAAGCAAAAACCAAGCTGGAGCAGCAAGTGGATGATGTAAGCACACGTGCCTCCAGCAAGACAGGACAGGTATGGAGTTCGACCTGCCTGGCATTGATGGTGTTGTTGTGTTTAGCTGGAAGGGTCCCTGGAGCAAGAGAAGAAACTGCGCATGGACCTTGAAAGGGCTAAGAGGAAACTTGAGGGAGACCTGAAGCTGGCCCATGACAGCATAATGGATTTGGAAAATGATAAGCAGCAGCTGGATGAGAAACTGAAAAAGTAAGTGTGGTTGTGAGACACCTGAGTGTGGGTCAGGTGCATTTATTAGGTAGTTTTATTCAGGTGTTAACACTGTGATTCTGTATGCTTTGTGCAAAGGAAAGACTTTGAAATCAGCCAGATCCAGAGCAAAATTGAGGATGAGCAAGCCCTGGGCATGCAATTGCAGAAGAAGATCAAGGAGCTGCAGGCAAGCCTCTGGTCCTTCCCTTCCGCCCTTCAGAAGGACATCAGTACAAGGAGGGCATGGGTGTGAAGGGTCTCGCATTTTCCCCAGGCCCGTATCGAGGAACTGGAGGAGGAAATTGAGGCAGAGCGAACCTCTCGGGCAAAAGCAGAGAAGCACCGTGCTGACCTCTCCAGGGAACTGGAGGAGATCAGCGAGCGCCTGGAAGAAGCAGGAGGGGCTACAGCAGCTCAGGTTGAGATGAACAAGAAGCGTGAGGCAGAATTTCAGAAGATGCGCCGCGACCTCGAAGAGGCCACGCTGCAGCACGAAGCCACAGCTGCCGCCCTGCGGAAGAAGCACGCAGACAGCACAGCTGAGCTTGGGGAGCAGATCGACAACCTGCAACGAGTCAAGCAGAAGCTGGAGAAGGAGAAGAGTGAGCTGAAGATGGAGATAGATGACTTGGCCAGTAACATGGAGTCTGTCTCCAAAGCCAAGGTAAAGAATTGCAGTAGAATTCACAGGGCCAAGGTACAGCACATAGCCTGAATCTACTAGTCACACTCTCATATAAGAATCCTGCTGTGAGAATTAGACAGCGTGCAGGTGTTCATTTCCTCTCCTTCCTTGTTTTTGATACCTAGGCAAATCTGGAGAAGATGTGCCGCACTCTGGAAGACCAGCTGAGTGAGATCAAAACTAAGGAGGAGCAGAATCAGCGCATGATCAATGACCTCAATACTCAGAGAGCTCGTCTGCAGACAGAAACAGGTGAGACATCCCCAGTCCTGAGGTGCAATGGCAGAACCTGAAAATCAGGAGGATACACCGTGGTGCAAAGCAAGAATTGGGCTAACGTCTCAAAGCAACCCCAGATTACAGGGCTTTACAGTGTTCTCCAGGGCTAAGTATTGGGGACAGTTTTGTTTAACATTTTGATCAACAATCTTGGTTGAGGGGACTGAGTGCACGCTCAGTTATTTTGCAGACAACACCAAGCTGGACAGGAATGTTGATCTGCTTGAGGATAGGAAGGCTCTGCAGAGCGATCTGGGTAGGCAAGATCAATGGGCTGCAACCAGTTTTATGGTATTCAGCAAAGCTAAGTGCTGGGTGCTGCATTTGGGTCACAACAACCAAGTGCAGCAATATAGGCTTGGGAAAGAGTGTCTGGAAAGCTGCTCAGCAGAAAAGTATCTGGGGGTGCTTGTCCACAGCTGTCTTACCATGAGCCAGCAGTGTGCCCAGGTGGGCACCAATGTCATCCTGTCCTGTATCAGAAACAGTGTGGCCAGCTGGTCTAGGGAAGCGATTGTCCCTGTGTATTTGGCACTGGTGAGACCACACCTCAGATACTGTGTTCAGATTTGGGCCACTCACTGCAAAGAACATACTGAGTTCCTGGAATATGAAGAGCAAAGAAGCTGGTGAAGGGACTGGAAAGCAAGACATGCAAGACATGTGAGGAGCCGCTGAGGGAGCTGGGTTTGGTTAGTCTTGAGAAAGGGGGATGAAGGGAGACCTCACGGCTTTCTAGAACTGCCTGAAAGTTGGTTGTAGCAAGGTGGGTGCTGGTTTCTTTCCTCACGTGACAAGTGATAGGACATGAGGAAATAGCATCAAGTTGCATCAGGGGAGGTTTAGATTAGGTGTCAGGAGGAATTTCTCTGTGGAAGGAGTGGTTAGGCACTGGAACAGGCTGCCTAGGGAAGTAGCAGAGTCTCCATTCCTGGAGATATTTAAGAGATGAATGGATGTGATGCTCAGGAAAATGTTTAGTAGTGAACTTGGTAGTTCACTATAGTGTTACATCATGGTTGGACTTGATGATCTGATGGGTCTTTCTACATGATTCTATGATTCTACCGTTAGTGTAACTTTATTTATTTATTTATTTTTCACTTGCCAGGTGAATATTCACGCCAGGTGGAAGAAAAGGATGCTTTGATTTCTCAGCTGTCTAGGGGCAAGCAGGGATTTACCCAACAGATTGAGGAACTGAAGAGACATCTAGAGGAAGAAATAAAGGTCTGGAAGTACCCTACTTCCTGCAAGCCACATCACCCAGAAATGCATGAGTTATACTCATCACAACACACAGGGAAGGAACCGTAGTGATTTTGATGCTAGAGGAAGTCATCCACAAGCCCTTAATGAGATTCTGATGCCCTCCAAGACAGCATGCACACACATCTGTAGGCACGTTTACAGAAACAAGGGATTAGTGTCCCCTGGCCACCTTTCACTAACACATCCTAATCCTCTAGCACACATTTATGAGGGATTCATCATCTCCCAGCTATACATTTTTCTCATCAGAGTTTACCCACCCTTTCCCTGGGGCAGTTCTCCTGTGCATGACAATTTCACTGTCAAGATGCATCTCAAGATGTGTATCCAGGTTACTAATCCCAGTGTCCCCACAGGCCAAGAACGCCCTAGCCCATGCCGTGCAGTCTGCTCGCCATGACTGTGACTTGCTCCGGGAACAATATGAGGAGGAGCAGGAAGCCAAGGGTGAGCTGCAGCGTGCCCTGTCCAAAGCCAACAGCGAAGTGGCCCAGTGGAGAACCAAATATGAGACGGATGCTATTCAGCGCACGGAGGAGCTGGAGGAGGCCAAGTATGTGGGAAGTGGGATGTTGAATGGGTGGAGAAGACTGAGACTGCTAAGGGTATTTGGAAGGAGTCTTTGAGGATGGGTCAAGATAGGGATGGGATGAAGGCATCAATATACTCTCTTTGTGGTAGAGGGCAGAGAGGGAGAAAGATGAAAAGCGTGCTGTGGAAAAAGTTCAGACTGGAAGGACAAACTTGCCCTTAGGGTGTTAGAAGAGCTAAGACAGTCTGAATACTCAATTGGTGCTAGGGCAGAGACGCGATAGGCCCTTTAGGCTGCATGCTGCCTTGGACAGAATAAATACTGTGGACAGCTCAAGGAACTAAGTCCCCTAAGCAGGCAAGTGCCCTCTTGTGAATCTTATAAAATTGGCTACCCTTTACTCTCTAACCTGAAGCCGTGATCATCTCCTCCCAGAAAGAAGCTGGCACAGCGCCTGCAGGATGCAGAAGAACACGTTGAAGCTGTCAATGCCAAATGTGCTTCCCTGGAAAAGACAAAACAGAGGCTGCAGAACGAGGTGGAAGACCTGATGATTGACGTGGAGCGAACAAATGCTGCCTGCGCAGCTCTGGACAAGAAGCAGAAGAACTTTGACAAGGTATTCTGGCCCCTGGCCCTGTGCTTCCTGGGCAGAGCATCCCTTCACAATTGCCACATCCATACTCACACCCTGTTGATCTGCCCAGATCCTGGCAGAGTGGAAGCAGAAGTACGAGGAAACACAGGCTGAGCTGGAAGCTTCCCAGAAGGAGTCTCGCTCTCTCAGCACGGAACTGTTTAAGATGAAGAATGCCTATGAGGAGTCCCTGGACCACCTGGAAACGCTGAAGCGTGAGAACAAGAACTTGCAGCGTAAGTCCGTGGCTTTCTGCTGCTGGCCGGGCTTTCCCCCAAGCTTGTCTACCCACCACTCCACACGGGTGTGTGCCTGCAGTGATGAGAAGAGACCTGTCACCCTGGTGTGTGAGGGCCCTTCCCTTTATGCCCTATGTCTGACCATGCCTTGTTTCACCCTTCCCTACAGAGGAGATTTCTGACCTCACGGAGCAGATTGCAGAGGGAGGAAAGGCGATCCACGAGCTGGAGAAAGTCAAGAAGCAGATTGAGCAGGAGAAATCTGAAATCCAAGCCTCCCTGGAGGAAGCTGAGGTACGAAGTGCTAATGAGTGGTGTCCAGACTGAAAGAATGGGAACAGAAATCTGCAGACGTGGCAAGAAAGCCAAACTGTATTTCATGTGGTATCGTATTAGAGATTACTTAGAAAGCAAGCCACAGTTTTATTCACTGTTCCTACTAACTTGTCCAGGCCTCCTTAGAACATGAAGAGGGGAAAATCCTGCGCCTCCAGCTGGAGCTCAACCAGGTCAAGTCTGAGATTGACAGGAAGATAGCAGAGAAAGATGAGGAAATCGACCAGCTGAAGAGAAATCACCTCAGAATTGTGGAGTCCATGCAAAGCACCCTGGATGCTGAGATCAGGAGCAGGAATGAAGCCCTGCGGCTGAAGAAGAAGATGGAGGGAGACCTGAATGAAATGGAGATCCAGCTGAGCCATGCCAACCGTGTGGCTGCAGAGGCACAAAAGAACCTGAGAAACACACAGGCAGTGCTAAAGGTATAAACCAAAGTATGTGCACGTAGGCATCTATCTTGCCTCATGTTACACCAACATCATAACTGTACAAATAATTTATTAAAAGAGCAGGGAATGTCTCTGATGTCTCTGTCCAACAGTGCTGCAGTGATCAGCCACCTCATAATCTCTCTTTCCCCTCTTACAGGATACTCAAATACACTTGGATGATGCTCTCAGGACGCAGGAAGACCTGAAAGAACAGGTGGCCATGGTGGAGCGCAGAGCAAACCTCTTACAGGCTGAAGTTGAGGAGCTGCGGGCAGCCCTGGAGCAGACGGAGCGGTCAAGGAAAGTGGCTGAGCAGGAGCTTCTGGATGCAAGCGAGCGCGTGCAGCTCCTCCATACCCAGGTCGGATACTTTGCTGGAAATGAATCCCGCCCACAGGAGATAACATAGAATGAGATTGCTATGTATCTTGCTTGTTGCTATGCATCTTACCGTGTACGTATTTGAAGAGCAAAGCTGTGACATGACCAGTCCAGCCAGGCACACGTCTGGTTTGCCGCTAGGGCCCTAAAGAGGACCTTTGAATTAAAGACTTGCATAAACATTACTCTCACTCTCAACTCTTGATGTGGAGGTGTTAGATCTGACAGTACAAATCCTATCCTTCTTGTTGCACAGAACACCAGCTTGATCAACACCAAGAAGAAGCTGGAAACAGACATCGTGCAAATTCAGGGTGAAATGGAGGAGACAATCCAGGAAGCCCGCAATGCTGAAGAGAAGGCCAAGAAGGCCATCACAGATGTGAGTTGGGGCACTCTGTCACTGAGGATGGTGGATGTATCCTCCCCCAAAATGTCTACGGCCCCAACCTGGCTTTGCTGCTTTGCCTCTCCAGGCGGCCATGATGGCGGAAGAGCTGAAGAAGGAACAGGACACCAGTGCCCACCTAGAGAGAATGAAGAAGAACCTGGACGTGACGGTGAAAGACCTGCAGCACCGTCTGGATGAGGCTGAACAGCTGGCTCTGAAGGGAGGCAAGAAGCAAATCCAGAAGCTGGAGGCCAGGGTGCGTAGGGATGGTATTTGTGCACAAGCGAGCATGTCATAAAGGGAGCAACCTGGAAAGCTCCAAAGATGGGCTTCTCATTGCAGGTGCGGGAGCTGGAAGGGGAGGTAGATGCTGAGCAGAAGCGCAGTGCTGAAGCCGTGAAGGGTGTGCGCAAGTACGAGAGGAGGGTGAAGGAGCTAACCTACCAGGTAAGGCAGGAGGTGTCTTTGTGCTGACGCACCCTTCTCACAGAAAGCCAAAGCATTTTTCCGTGAACTCCAAGAGGACATGTTTTCTGGTGCTGTGGGGAAACCAACTCTCTCTCTTTCCTGCTTACCAACCACTCTAGTCTGAGGAAGACCGGAAGAACATTCTCAGGCTCCAGGATCTGGTGGACAAGCTGCAGATGAAGGTGAAATCCTACAAGAGACAAGCTGAGGAGGCTGTAAGTATTGCTTGGAGAGTGGCCATGAGCACCCTTCCATTGGGGCAGCACAGTCATTGAGATGAGCACGAATACAAGGAAAGAGGCATGAAAGTAACTCCAAAGACACAACAGTCTTGGCCATGTGGTTCATTCCCGTGTCAGCAGGCCTCGCCTTCTTCTGGCCATGCTGCACTCAGGGATGAACCAAGGGTTATTCTGCCGCCTGTTTGATTCTGGAAGTCAGACCAAAATTCCTGAGGGCCTCGTCCATTGACTGAGAAGCTCATGAATCTCTGACGCTGGTAACAGCACAGGGTTTCTGAGTCTTTCTCAACCTAATAAACCACAGGGAAAATTGGGCACCGAGTAGTGGGAGAATAAGCACACAAAATGAGAAGGCCACGTGACAGAATTGCTCCTCAAGAGTGACAGAGTACAGGTGCAGCTTGCAACAGCGGGGTCCTGAATAAGGGAGGATGATGAGCTCTTTGAGAGGGTTCTGGGTCAGCAGTGGTAGGTAGGAGACAGGAGGTCTGTGCTTTCTCCGCGTAATCACCAGAGCCCCTCAAGGCCCAGACGCATGAGGAGTGAAACCCCTGCCCCGGGCTCTTCACCACCAACTCCCTCTCCCCACACAGGAGGAGCTGTCCAATGTCAACCTCTCCAAATTCCGCAAGATCCAGCATGAGCTGGAGGAAGCCGAGGAGCGGGCTGACATTGCAGAGTCACAGGTCAACAAGCTCCGAGCAAAGAGCCGGGAGTTTCATGGCAAGAAGATAGAAGAGGAAGAGTGAGGATGTCGTGTGGCAGCAAAGTGGCCTGAGGGATGCACAAAATGTGAACCCTCTGTCACTTCTTCCATAACTGGGATTTGTAGCCCCCTGCATACATAAGGAATAAAGTCTGTAGATTACTTCACATACCCACCATGAGCATTAGTTCTCATCTGCTTCTCTTTTTACTGGTTAGGTCTCTATCATCATTTGTTTTTGGGCACAGCTTTGGTTATAGCCTCTGTATACCAACATCACGGTACAGCTTTCTGTCACCTAGTTCCCAATGGCTCATCCCTTCTATATCACTTAATGACTGGGGCAAGATTGCAAGTGGCAATTCAAAGGCAGAGAAATCGCAATAGTAGTTCCTGATAGTGACTTCTTCCAGTTCAGCCTGCTTACGGTTTGGTCCCAAACCTCTGGTGTTATGTTTGCCCATCCAGCGCCTCAATCGCCTCCCAGTTGTGCAGCAAGCAATGTAACAGTTAACCTAGACAACGTCAGGTGTGAACTGCTCCTTTAGCTGGCCACTTTGGAAGGCGGATTTGTGGAGGGCCGATAACTGACAGAGTTTATGTTTTGCTGGGAAGCTGATATAAGGTGCTCTTTAGCCTCCAGTATGTTTGCTTCATTAATTTGGTTAGATGGGGTTGGGGGACTGTGAAGACTGTTGTGCCCTTCCAAAGAGATGAACCCTGTTAAGTTCAAGTCCACCTTATATCGGGATCAGCACAGAATCCTTTGAAAGGGTAGATAAGCATGTGGATGGGGAGATCCATCCAATAAAACCCATGGGGATTCCCAAACCCTTTCAGCAAGGTCTCCCAACAAAGGCTTTGGCAGAGAGAGGAAGCCATGGGATAAGAAGGAACCTTCTCGCCTGTCTAAATAATCCTCAAAGACACAGAACGAAGGAGGAGTTATCTGTGAGTGGTCTGTGCTGCCCAAGCTATCCATAAAGCAACCTGAAGAGGTGCTGAGCAGGAAGGTGCGCAACGTTTCCTGATGAAATAATACCATTCCAGGCGGTAAGGCCAATGACTGATGCCTAAGAACCAGAGAAGGCTTTAATGGCACCGAACAGACAGACATTAAAGATAGCATACAAAATTCAGTACAGTTAAAAAGAGGCACTTGGGGGAACATAACGCAGTGTCACATACAAACAGGTGGACACTAAGCTGACAGTTACTGGTCAGGAGCAAGGTCTTCCACATGTGCTGGATAACTGTGTGAAAACATCAGCTCACATCTCAGCAGTCGTAGCAAAAGGCAAAACAAAAAGAGGCAAACTGATTTTGCAAGGAATTATGAGTGGGCACAACAGAGACAACGATCACTCCACTGCATTGTGATCAGAAGTGTGATGACATTTTGAATACCATTCACAGTCTGATTCCTCCCATTTTTAAAAGGGCGCAGAAGGAACAGAAAACATTCCAAAGGCGATGAAGACGACCAGACGCAAGGAACAGCTTCTATAGGAGGACCAATTAAGCAAACCCAGAAATTTAAAATAGTCAAGCAGACAGCCAAGTGAGATACAAAACAGACGTATAAAGCTGGCACCATGTGGAGAAGCCTGAGAAGGATCAACATTCTAACCAGCTCTGGAATTAAATGTAACAACAGAGCGTGGTGTGTGGAACATGGTGGAGATTGTGTATGTCTCTTTGTAGGAAGGTGTGTGGAAATGAGATGAAACTACCTTAAGGCAAGGTATTCAACAGTACAAAGATGTGTGGGTTCTTCACACAGTATGTGCATAACCTATGAAACTCCTAGTTGTCCATGTAGGCTGAAGGATTACATTGATTCAAAACAAACTTGTACATGCTAACAAAGGAGGACTTTAGCAGTAGTTACCAACTACACAGAAACCCTGCCATGTCACATTGGCTTAGAGCTATACAGGAAGACAGAGAGCACTCAAGGTGTAACAGCAGACATATTTTATCTTTTCTTGTAGACTCTACATAACTACAGCAGAGCACAAACCTGTTTGGGGGAAAGGGAGAGAGCATCCTCCACTCCAATTCTATCTGAGCTGCAGAAAATGAAGCTGCCAGTGAGAACAAGACCACCAAAGCAGAAAACATAAGGGGCAAAGGGGAAACATGTGGTTTGGGTATTAAAAAGGGTCTTTTGGTTTGGTCTCATGTGTTTACACACCTGTGCTCTACATAGCTAGCCCTCTGGATGCCCTGCACCTAGTTTAGGGCTTGCCTTAAATGCTATAGTGAATTTGGGCTGTAGCTTTGACTGCAGTTGCCTTGGAGCTGGATTGTCTAGGAGGGCAATGTAGTGACAGCCAACCATCATCTGCTTGGAGGTCAGTCATGACATGGAGACCATGGTTATGTCAAGTCCTGAGGTCACTGGTCTCCTAAAACTTTGCCTCCTTTTTCATCTACAGAACTTTCAAAGGTGGGCATGCTAGTGGAGCTCTTGAGGTCTCCTAGAAATTGCTGAGGGCTGACAGTGAACCCTCAGTATGTATGTAGAAACCACATGGGCTTTGCTTCCAAAGAAATACTCAGTCTGCTGGAAACTTTCAGCCAACAGCTCCATGTCTGTATGGCTAAGACAGAATTATCGTAAGTGCTATCCATCTCCAAGATGTAAACTCACCAACATACTTGTGAGGTTGTCCTGCTGTCAGTAGTGTGGATGAGAGCAGAAACTCAAGACTCCCCTGCCACCACCATCTGAAAGAATAATGAGAATGAACTTTTTAGATTTCACAGAATCACAGAATCACAGAATCGTCTAGGCTGGAAGAGACCTCCAAGATCATCTAGTCCAACCTCTGTCCTAACTCTAACAAGACCTCCACTAAACCATATCACTAAGGGCTACATCTAAACGTCTTTTAAAGACCTCCAGGGATGGCGACTCAACCACCTCCCTGGGCACCCTTTCAGTAAAGAAGTTCTTCCTAACATCCAACCTAAACCTCCCCTGGCGCAACTTTAGCCCATTCCCCCTCATCCTATCACCAGGCATGTGGGAGAATAGACCAACCCCCACCTCGCTACAACCTCCTTTAAGGTACCTATAGAGAGCAATGAGGTCTCCCCTGAGCCTCCTCTTCTCCAGGCTAAACAACCCCAGCTCCCTCAGCTGCTCCTCGTAAGACTTGTTCTCCAGACCCTGCACCAGCTTCGTTGCCCTTCTCTGGACATGCTCGAGCACCTCCATGTCCTTCTTGTAGCGAGGGGCCCAAAACTGAACACAGTACTCGAGGTGCGGCCTCACCAGAGCTGAGTACAGGGGGACAATCACCTCCCTAGACCTGCTGGCGACACTGCTTCTTATACAAGCCAGGATGCTGTTGGCTTTCTTGGCCACCTGAGCACACTGCTGGCTCATATTCAGCCAACTGTCAACCAGTATTCCCAGGTCCTTCTCAGCCAGGCAGCTTTCCAACCACTCATCTCCCAGCCTGTAGCGCTGCTTGGGGTTGTTGTGCCCCCAGATGCAGGACCCGGCACTTGGCCTTGTTGAACTTCATACAGTTGACCTCAGCCCATCGGTCCAGCCTATCCAGATCCTCCTGCACAGCCTTCCTTCCCTCGAGCAGATCGACACACACACCTAACTTGGTGTCATCTGCAAACTTACTGAGGGTGCACTCGATCCCCTCATCCAGGTCATCAATAAAGATATTAAAGAGGACTGGCCCCAGCACTGAGCCCTGGGGGACTCCACTAGTAACCGACCTCCAACTGGATTTGGCTCCATTCACCACAACTCTTTGGGCCCGGCCATCCAGCCAGTTTTTAACCCGACAAAGCATACGCCAGTCCAAGCCACGAGCAGACAAGTTTCTTGAGGAGAATGTTGTGGGAAACGGTGTCAAAAGCCTTACTGAAGTCAAGGTAGATCACATCCACAGCCTTCCCCTCATCCACCAAGCGCGTCACTTGGTCATAGAAGGAGATTAGGTTCGTCAAGCAGGACCTACCTTTCATAAACCCATGCTGACTGGGCCTGATCGCCTGGTTGCCCTACAAGTGCCGCATGATGACATTCAAGATAATCTGCTCCATGAGCTTCCCTGGCACTGATGTCAAACTAACAGGCCTATAGTTCCCTGGGTCTACCCTCTGGCCCTTCTTGTAGATGGGCGTCACATTTGCTAGCCGCCAGTTGACTAGGACCTCCCCTGATAGCCAGGACTGCCAATAAATGATGGAAAGCGGCTTGGCCAGCTCCTCTGCCAGTTCGCTCAGTACCCTCGGGTGGATCCCATCCGGCCCCATCGACTTGCGTACATCCAAGTGCTGTAGCAGGTCGCCAACCATTTCCTCGTGGATAGTGAGGGCCACATCCTGTTCCCCATCCCCTTCCACCAGCTCATGGCACCGGGTATCCAGAGAACAACTGGTCTTGCCGCTAAAGACTGAGGCAAAGAAGGCATTGAGCACCTCAGCCTTTTCCTCATCTTTTGTAACTAAGTTTCCCCCCACATCCAGTAAAGGATGGAGATTCTCCTTAGTCCTCCTTTTTGTGTTGATGTATTTGTAAAAATGTTTTTTGTTATCTTTTACAGCAGTAGCCAGATTGAGCTCCAGATGAGCTTTGGCCTTTCTAATTTTGTCCCTGCACAGCCTCGCAACATCCTTATAGTCCTCTTGAGTAGCCCGCTCTCTTTTCCAAAGATTATAAACCCTCCTTTTTCTCCTAAGCTCGAGCCACAACTCTCTGCTCAGCCAGGCCGGTCTAGTTCCGTGCCAGCTTGTCTTTGGGCACGTGGGGACAGACCGCTCCTGAGCCATTAAGATTTCCTTCTTGAAGAGTGCCCAGCCTTCCTGGACTCCTTTGCCCTTCAGAACCTCCTCCCAAGGGACTCTGCCAACCAGTGTCCTGAACAGCTCTAAGTCAGCCCTCTGGAAGTCCAGGACAGCGGTTTTACTGGTCCCCTTCCTGACTTCGCCAAGAATAGAGAACTGAACCATTTCGTGGTCACTCTGCCCAAGACAGCTCTCGACCACCACATCTCCCACCAGTCCGTCACTGTTTGTGAACAGAAGGTCTAGCGGGGCAGCTCCCCCGATAGGCTCACTAACCAGCTGCGTCAGGAAACTATCTTCCACGCTCTCCAGAAACCTCTTAGACTGCTTTCTCTGGGCTGTGTTGTGCTTCCAGGATATGTCTGGGAAGTTGAAGTCCCCCACGAGAACAAGCGCTGACGATTTCATGGCTTCTGCCAGCTGCCTGTAGAACTCCTCATCCGTCTCCTCATCCTGGTTCGGTGGTCTATAACAGACCCCCCACCAGGATGCTTGCATTGTTGGCCTTCCCTCTGATCCTAACCCATAGAGACTCAACCTTATCATTCCCAGCCTCAAGTTCTTCAACATCAAAACACTCTCTAATATAGAGAGCCACACCACCCCCCCTTCTGTGCTGCCTGTCCCTTCTGAAGAGCCTATAGCCAGACATTGCAGCACTCCAGTCATGAGAGTGGTCCCACCACATTTCCGTGATGGCAACCAAGTCATAGCCTTCCTGCTGCACAATGGCTTCCATCTCCTCTTGTTTGTTACTCATGCTGCGTGCATTAGTGTAGATGCACTTCAGTTGGGCCATTGCCTTCTTCCCCGGCTTTGCCATTGTTCCCCCTGGTACAGTTCCAACAAGCCTAATTTCAGCCCCATCCCCCTTCTTTCCTAGTTTAAAGCCCTCTCAATGAGCCCTGCCAGCTCCTGGGCTAGGATCCGTTTTCCCCTTAGAGATACAGACCCGTCTGCGGTCACCAGGCCGGGTGCCGAGTAAAGCGCCCCATGGCCAAAAAAAAACAAAATTTCTGTGTTGGCACCAGCCTCTGAGCAACGTGTTAATCAGGTGGGCTTTCCGTGTCCTCTCAGTATCCCTCCCTGCCACTGCAGGGATAGACGAAAACACCACCTGTACTCCCGCTCCATCCACTAACCGTCCCAGTCCCCTAAAGTCCCATTTGATAGCCTTCAGGCTTCTCTCTTCAATATCGTCACTGCCAGCCTGGACTATCAAAAGAGGGTAGTAGTCAGAGGGGCGAACCAGGTTGGGAAGCTTTCTGGCAACATCCCTGACCTTGGCCCCAGGGAGGCAGCAGACTTCCCTACGGGTAGGGTCAGGGTCGACAAATAGGGCCCTCTGTTCCCCTGAGAAGGGGGTCTCTGTTCCCCTAAGAAGGGAGTCGCCTACTACGATCACCCTTCTGTCTTTCTTGGTGGAGGCAGTCTTGAGGTGTGGAGTCGGCTTCCTCGCCCTAGGCATCCTCCTGGGTAGACTTTCTACCTCGCCCTCACCCACTTTGTTTTCAGCCACAAAGTTTAATAATTCCAGCTAACACCTAGCACTTCTTTCTCATGACATGTTAAAAAAACTTTTTCACTCTTTTATCCTCTGCACTCATTCTCCACCACAGAGACAGGACAGACTCTGTTTTCTGATATATTCTTTGCCATCTTTGCCATAAAGGCAACTGTATCCTGAGCTGTATAAAAACAAGTTTTGCAGCCCAGAAAGACAACTGTATCCTGGACTGCATCAAAAGAAGCTTGGCCAAAAGTTCAAGGGAGGTGATTCTCCCCCTCTGCTCATCTCTCATGAGACCTCACCTGGAGTACTGAGTTCAGCTCTGGGACCCCCAGCACAAGAAGGACATGGAAGTATTTAAATGAGTCCAGAGGAGGGCCAAAAGGATGATCAGTATGCTGGAGCACCTTTCCTATGAAAGCAGGCTGACGGAGAGCATATTTAAGAAAGGGATAAAATCTGCTGCACAACAGCAGCTGGGTGTGAGAGGAGTGAGAAACAACCCTGCAGACACCAAGGTTAGTGAAGAAGGAGGGGAGAAGGTGCTCCAGGCATTGGGACAGAAGTTCCCCTGCAGCCTGTGGAGAGGCCGATGGTGGAGCAGGCTGTCCCTCTGCAGTCCATGGGGTACCACGGTGGAGTGTATCTTCATGCTGCAACCCATGGCAGGTGGGTTGGAGTTAGATGATCTTTAAGGTCCCTTCCAACCCAAACCATTCTATGACTCTATGATCAGTTCAGTAAGGACTGCATCCTGTGGGAGGGACCCCATGCTGGAGCACGGGAAGAGAGTGACCTTGCTGGAGCAGCAGATGATGAATTGTTCTGGACTGACCGCAAACATCGTTCCCCATTCCTGTGTGCCTCTCAGGGGGAGCAAGCTGAATAATGTGCAAGAAGGTGAAGATGTTTTCAGTTTGCTTTTAGTTTCTCACTGCTCTAGTTGGTTAGTAATAGGCAATAAATTATATTAATCTCCCTACACTGAGTCTGTTTTGCCCATGAAGGTAATTTGTGAGGGAACTCCCCATCCATATCTCAACCCTTAAGCCTTTTACATTTATCATATTTTCTCCCCCTGTTACTTTGATAAGGAGGAGTGAGACAGCAGTGTGGTGGAGTTTAGCTGCCCATCAGTATGAAACCACTACAGAGGGCTATAAGGATGATCAGAGGGCTGGAGCAACTGTCCTATAAAGACAGGCTGAGACAGCTGGGATCGTTCAGCCTGGAGAACAGAAGGATCTTTGGAGTCCTTATACGGCTTTCCTGTACTTAAAGAGGGCCTGCAGAAGAGATGGTCAGGGACTCTTTATCATGGAGTGTAGTGATAGGACAAGGGGTTTTAAACTAAAAGTGGGTATATTCAGATTAGATATTAGGAAGAAATCCTTTACTGTGAGAGTAGTGAGGCACTGGAACAGGTTGCCCAGAGAAGTTGTGGATGACCGATCCCTGGAAGTGGTCAAGGCCAATTTGGAGGGGGCTTTGAGCAACCTGATTTGTTGGGTGGCACCCCTGTCCATGGCAAGGAGGTTGGAACTAGACAGGCTCTGTGGTTCCTTCCAACCTAAACCATTCTGTGATACTGTGATCAGTTTATCTTCCTTTCACTGCTCCTTGTGATTGCCTGAACATTCTCTGCTCACACCAAGATGCTTAAGTTACTTAAAATCTCCATTACTGTAGAGCAGGAAATATGGTTCTTGCCATTAACAGTCAAAGACATCAGAGGGGATGTGTAGAGAGGATGGAGCCAGTCTCTTTCCACTTGTGCCCAGCAACAGGACGAGAGGCAATGGGCACAAAAAAGCACAGGATATTCCAGCTGAATATGAGAGGACACTTCTTTACTCTGAGGGTGACAGAGCACTGGAACAGGTTGCCCAGAGAGGTTGTGGAGTCCCTTCTCTGGAGGTATTCCAAACCCACCTGGATGCCAAGCTGTACAATGTGCTCTGGGTGATCCTGCTTGGCAGGGGGGTTGCACTAGGTGATCTTCAGAGGTCACTTTCAACCTCAGCCATTCTGTGATTCTGTGATTCTGTGACCTGACAGTGTATGGTCTTAGGGCTTGTCTGCACCTGAATTGATTTAAGGTTGTTTTAATAACTGTTAATTAGTCAAATGACTGCTATCTAATCTGTTTAAGATTAAACTTTGTGAATACCATATACAGTAAAGGTCTGACAAGCCTAGGTAGCCACTGCATAATAAAGAACTGCTTTTCATGGTAACTGAGACAGAGGAATCTATTGCACACCTTTTAAACTTCAGTTGAGAAGCAATGAAAAGGAGGCAGACTGTGATAAGAAAATAAAGAATAAACCCAAGCAAACCCAAGATCAAGTAAGAAGAAAAACCTATTGTGAACGTCATACTCCTTTTGGCAAAGACCTGAGATTTTTAATAACTCCTTTAGACTCCCTCCTTGCCCCACCACTATTCTTAAGCAAGACTGAAGAATAGACGTTAGGACAAAAAGTAACATTAGAAGGGTCAGTATAATAAGACACAAATGAGGCTGATATAAGAAAGTATTCTGCATAAAAAAATTAACTGTTCTATCAATGAGGTTTTTCTGTATCAATGAGATTTTTAAGAATTAGAATGTGTATTTAGATCTATATATATGATCTGTATACTGCCCACAACAAGGAACTATTTCCTTTCATCTCCCCACTTTGTCAGGATATGTGAGCCTCCATTTAGAATAGATTTTAAAGACATTTAAAAATGCTCTACAGAAAATGCACAATTACTGTACAATCTTTAGGGTATATCAGCACCTGCTTAGTATTAGGGATCCTTCCTATTAGAAAAAAGTGCAAGACAGAATGGGTCTTAATTAAATGCAGTTTTCCTTTTGGGGAATATAAGATAATTGCACAGAAAGAAAAGGGCAAATTACATTTCTGCAAGAAGATATTCTCTTTTCTGGAAATGTGTAAAATGTCTTAAGAAATCCTTAACCATCTAGCCATACAGATCTGAACCCTGTAGGTAGACCTAAAATCTGTAAGGTTTCTGCATGTGCTCAGTGGAAAAGGTATGAGGCACATCTTTCTGCACAGCTGTCAGGTGACAATGAGCAGAGGCCGCACTACCAGGAGGTGTGCTTGGTTCTTAGTCTTTGTTAAGAGTGTTTTGGAGAAACAGATTGTTAACAGTCTGCTTAGACAGGTCATGATTTCCTTAGCTGTCCTCAACCCTTAGAAAGATGGATTGAAGTTAGATGATCTTCCAGTTCTCAAAGTATGGTAAGTATGATACTAAGCTAGTGTGCCATGTACTAACACAATAAATACTATCAGCCCAGTAAAATTCACCTCATTATCCCAGACTGAAATGATACAAGTGAGGCAAAATTTCTCAGCAGCTCCAGGCCAGAGGCCTGCACTGAAAACACAGCTAGCTGTGGCAAAGCCCCACTGTGTGTGCCACTGTAGGCTGCACCCAGCATCACCAGGAACCAGGAGAGAATTGGGATAGTCTCTGGAGGCAGAGGCATTTCCTCACTCCTGAGTAAGTTTGCCTACTGGGGACCTCATCACCCAAGGTATAAATGGGGTAGTGACCTCTCTCCCGAAAAGCACCTGCGAGCAGGATGAAGAGTTGACTCCTGCCCCAGCCCTCTCCACAGGGATTCCTCCACTGAACTTGCACTTTGTGGTGCAAACCAAACTGTGGGACACTAAGCGTTAATGAAGACATGCCCAAAGACTAAGCATGCAGATACTGCTGATTGCACTGTGGTGGCATGTGCAGACCCCAGGTGAGTCAGGGGCTGGGCGACACTGTCTCCCAGAGATGTTGTCCCTGTCCCAGAGGAGAAGGTCCAGTCTGCGAGTCTGTGAAGCCAAGACTTAATGTGCAGAAGTGCCCTCTTGCTGCAGTGCTCTTAAATCTTCTTCTTTCTCTTGCTGACAGGGATGAATTCTTTTCTCCAATTCTGTTCTGGCCTGTAGAGATGATCTAGCCACAACTGCAGAAAGAGAGAGCTTTGGAAGACCAAGAAGAACAGATACTTGTATTAAGACTTCAAGACTTTGGCTGTGTGGATCCCTTCTCCAAGGAGGTGCCTGCATGTCTCTTGCCCAGAATGTGACATTTTGTTTATGGCGCAGCTACTGAGATAGAAACAGGCTGTACTAGCATGAGTCTGACAGGGACCTTCACCTCCAGGGGCAGGAAGGTTTGGCATAACATAAGGAGAACTGTCCATTCAGTATCCTCAGATAGAAGTTAGGATCCTGATGAATTAGGCTAAATGAGCATAAAGAGACAGAATCTGCTCTATGTGGTGCATTACGGAAATATAAACATATACAGAGAAATGAGTGGGGGCAGAAGGAAGCATAGAAGTTGTATGGAAGTGGGCATACGCATATGAGGCTTGTGGTAAGGAAAGAATTGACAGTGGCTCAAATACCTGGGCTATGGAATGGAAAACTGTTCCATTATATGTGAAAGGTTATATGTGAAAGGAAAGGATAAAAAAAAGGAATGAGGACATGTGGGAACGAAAAGCAAATTGCTGCCAGCTTTAGAGGAAGAAGAGTGAGAAAAACATAGACCATGGGCTTGGAAGAGTGCTACAGGTAAGTGTGACAGGAAAGGGAAAGAAGGAGGAGACAGAAATGGGCAAAAGTGACAAGAAGATTTACTGCTTTTTTCCTAAGAACTGATAGGGTTGAGACTACCTTTAAATGTGTAAAATGGGTACAGTTATGAACACACAAGCAACTATAACCTTACTATGTTATTATAACTTAATGTTTCATTTAGTTTACTAATGAAAGATAATTTGAGCACATAGCAGACCATAAGAAAGATACTATCTTTGTTTTTCTTTCTAAGAAATAGATAAGATCACTGTAAGCATCTTGGATGAATGAAAATGTCTATAAATCAAAGTACACCACAGTACAAAAAAGATGTGAAACTGTTGGAGAGTGTCCAGAGGAGGGCTACGAAGATGGTGATGTGGCTAGAGAGGAAGACGTATGAGGAACGGCTGAGGTCACTTGTTCCATTCAGCCTGGAAAAGAGGAGGCTGAGGGGAGACCTCATCGTGGCCTACAGATTCCTCATGAGGGGGAGTGGAGGGGCAGGCACCAATCTATTCTCTTTAGAGACCAGCGATAGGACCCAAGGGAATGGTGTCAAGCTGCGACAGGGGAGGTTCAGGCTGGATATCAGGAAGAGGTTCTTCACCAAGAGGGTTGTCGGGCACTGAAACAGGCTCACCAGGGAAGTAGTCATGGCACCAAGCCTGTCTTAGTTTAAGAAGCATCTGGACTGTGCACTTAGTCATATGGTCTGAATTTTTGGGTAGACCTGTGTGGTGCCAGGAGTTGGACTCAATGATCCTTATAGGTCCCTTCCAACTCGGGATATTCTATGACTCTATGATTCTATTAGCAGATGAGGTTTTTGTGTTAAATAAAAAATGCTATGCTGGCATTTCTGAAGACATACAGAAAATTTGGTATAATCAGTATAATTTGGAGAAAAGCCATAGGTCAGTCCAAAATTATTTTTTCAGTTACTAAACTGAAACAATTATTAATCTGTGTTGATATAATATACAATACTATTTGTTTATTGTCTGCTTTCCATTTGTTCAGTGACTGGAAAAATTATTGTGGTGGAATCAGATGAGCAGACTTGATATCATTCATATTCAAAGCCATGGCATTATTTTACAAGGAGATTTTACACACCAAAGACTTGACAAAAATTTCTTCGTCATGTCAAAAGTATCAAAGACTTTACATGTTTGATCTGACACTTTCTTTGAATAGAAGATGAGCACTCTATAATAGAAATTTAAGTTTTCTGATTGACTATTTTTAAAAGTAAAATATTAAACTACATCAATGGTTAACATGCTGTACATGTTCAATGATGTTGATGTTTAATAGCAACTGTTTGACCTCCGTGTACCACCAGGATGCATATGTCCAGCCAAAGGTCAAAAAATAAACATCATGTCCTAAATAATTTTTTAGACCTTGTGAATCTGGAACTGCTTCTTATTTATTTCAGTTAAATACCTCATTAATTCATACAAATGAAATTATATTTCATTTCCCATATGTTTGTAGTTCAATATCATACCTTCAATATCAGAATCAGTCTGTATAAACACCCTGTGGAGTCAGACTGCCTATTAGCTGGTAAGTAGTGCAAATGTCACTGACCTTTAAAAAAAAACGTTGGTCCAGAATTACCATAAAGAAACATCTCTGAGAGAAATTTAATACAAGTTCAGCTAGTTACTCCAGTAGAGCTGCATGGATTGCAAATTCTCGCAGAGCTATGATAACTTGTTCTACAGAATGAAGCTTCTACTCAGTGAATTTTGACAAGCCAAATTTATCAGTTCAGTTCTTCACAAGTCTGTCTGAACCCTGAAAGTAATTACCAGCTGAGAAAGATCATGTATTTCTCATGAAAGAGAGAAAGGAAGAAGTCCGTTAAAACATTTTATTCTACTCATCTGGGTAGCCCTTTGGAAAACAAGTGTACTGGTGGGAATATATGATTCCATATATAGAAAGACCCGAGACTGGGGGTACTAGTAGGTGAAGTCCAAGGTTAACATATACTCAGGGCAGAGAGAGCACTGTGCAGAGCATTAACACCCTCATTCTGTGGCAGATTTGCCCAGAAGCCCCTAGGGGTCACCCTGCTCCAGGAGGACATAGACCAGATGGAGAAATCCCTGAGGGAGCAGCAAAGCATCACTGAGTTGACAGCATGGATGAAGAAGTCAAAGGTTACACCTGCATGCTTGTCAAAGCAGTGATTAAGTGAAATGGCCTTTATAGCTTTAGATGGATAGGAAATATTCATGCAGAGTTCAGGCAAATCACAGTTTAGTTGTACTTTCCATTTATAGTGTCTGAGAGTCACACATCAGAGTTATGATAATCTCATGACACCTCTCCAATTTTGTGACAGGTGGAGGGTCAGCTAAGGAATATGCCACCTAACATCTTTTCCTGAGTCATTTGCATCCTAATGTTAGTATCATGCTATTAACCCTAATTTCCCTTACATCCACCTGCTTGTCCTTCTCTGACTTTTGGCCACCTGTTATTCCTCTGCTTTCTGCACTTACCCAGAGAGTTCTAGGCCTTTTCACTGCTCTCACCCATTCGGTAACTGGAGTCACTCAGCTGCTTAAATGTGTGAAGGAAAAGGTATTCTGAATGTCACCATCTTCATCTAAAAGTCACTTAATATTTGCTGTGGAAATAGGACATGACTGAATTGTAAACCCTGATAGTACAGTACTGCTTGTTTTCATTCACAAGCTGCATATTTACCCACCTCTTTTATGCCTAGTGACTGTTTCAGGACATATTCAAGTGACTAAGTTGCTTTTAGTCTATGTGAGGAACACAGAGTTATTACTGGAAAGAGAAGTCTTCAAGTATATGCAAGTCCATTATCCCAATTCCCTATGTCAGGACATGGAATATTTGCTTCTCCTTTTATGCTGTAAGGCTGAATTACTAATGCACAAGGTATTGCAAATACTAATTCTTGAAGAGCAGGATTAGGTAAGAGGATGGCCGTATCTGCTGCTGACTTATCTGAACTGCAGCACAAGCTAGTCATCATCTATAATATTCTCAGGAGATTTACATTTAGCTCCAGGCATTGCACCTTCATTGACATATGTAGGTGAACTATTAGTTCCAAATACCTTTAGTCCTGGAGAGTTAGTCCACAACTCACATTAACAATTGTGATTAATGATTTATCTCAAGAAATTAGTTCAAATTCTTTTTAACTCCTCTCCTTTCCTCTTCAACACATGAAGTCTTTATCAGGAACATTCAAACAGATCTTTTGTGAATAATTTTAGAAGGCAAGACAACACATGAATCTCCATATTTAACAGACGTGTTCTACAGGGAATACAGAGAGTATTCTCTGTAATTAATTTAATGTGATCTAATACTTATCAAATCTAATAAAGAAAGTGTGTCCTTACCATTTCCAGGTCCTGTTCACAGCAACATGTTAGTCAAAGTGTAGCAATGAGGAGATTTGCTCTGAAGGATTAGCGTTCTGGCATTTCTGCTTATCATCTGCCAACATTCCTGGGAGTTCTCCTTTTACCCAGGGAACAGCAGAATGAGACTATGTTTTATACATCATGCCATATACACTGACAGTTTACAGGCCACATTGATGTTCCCAAGCACATGCCCTTCTGATTCTGATAGTATGGCTGACAACAGCATTCGCAAGTTGCACATCACAGAATAAATGTGGGTGTTTTTTTTAGTTTGTTTTTGTTTTTTAAAGGAGTGTACCAATCACCTCAAGAAAATGTATATTCTACCTCAAATCATTTTTTTTTTTTTTAATGGAGATGATAATAGATTTCATTTTGTGGATGAACTACCAGGAGCAGAAGAACCAGTACTCAGCTGACTGGTCTCTGAAATTTAATTCTGTTGCTTATCCAGGAGTTGTGTTAAACTTGTTGTCCCATGTCAGCGATAAATACAGACAGAATTTCTGAAAACACTTTTTCAATACAATTTGTCAATAGTTTAAAAGCCATCATTGAGAAATAGTCATTTCTACCTAGTTTGACAAGTCTGTTTTACAAATGGGATACTGTCACTTTGTTAAATTTTCTGCAGTCTGCTCAAAAGCTTAGCATCCCATACTTCTTAGATACAATAATTAGTGTGGAGCATGATATAAGTAGACATAAAGTTTAGTTCCAACATTCTCTATAGAGCTGCTCTCAAAATCACCTCAACTGAGTACACTTAAATGTCTTAGATGAGAATATCATTAACTTCTTACAGTTAAACCTGGCATAAGAAATGCCATATTTAATCCTCTGAAAAGAACTTATGGATTTTCTTGTTATTTAGTTTTTCCCCAGATTATAAATTTTTGCTGGCTTCCCTTGAACTGTTGGCAAACAGGTCTAGTGATATCTACAGCCTCCTTACTGCCTACAATTTTACCCATGCCACAATAAGCTGTTAACTTACTCATCCATAAAAGCTGTATGATGTAGCTATGAGGATTTTTAATCTCATCAATAATATTATTTATTATTTCAACCTCCCCTGCATGTCTCAAAGCTTCAAGTTTTCCCTTGAAATGGATGCATTCACATTTTTAGAATATTGTGTACTTTTAACCTACAACACTTTGAAACTTATTGATCTTGGGCACATATTGGACTTCCAGATCCATTGTGTATTTTCAGTCATTACATAGCATTTGAACATATACAACAACTTGACGTACATAAGACTTAGGACTGCCTTCCCATAAATTCCATAAATTCCTATTGAGGTTTGTGGGTCTCTTTGACCTTTCCTCTTTTTGACTATACAGCTAATCAAATAGCAGAAATTCATTGGTGAATGTAGAACAAAGAACAACCTCATATCACATTGGCTGCCTTCTTACCTATTGTGCAGGTTATAGGATTACCTATTTGGGAATAGTACAGTTCCCCATCAGTAACTGGATACTCTCTTTTTCAAAAAGAAGTGTTCCAACTTCAGTTCTACGTGAGCCATAGTTAATGGGATTTTTAACCTTTCTTATTTCAATGTCTGTTAGAGGAAGTTTTATGAGAGTATATCCTGCTTTCAGGTCAGTCCTCCTCTGTACAAAGACTTGGTCTCCTGAACCCTTTGATAACAAAATATCTTGATACTTACCTAGCTTTCAGGATGGATTTTAGGTCATACTGCTGAAAGACAGATCAGTACTTTTAGCAACCTTTCTTTACCGCTGGGCTAGCTAACTTGTAAGACAATCAAGGATAGATTTATGGCTTAAGAGCTTGCTTTAAAAATTGGTGGAGTGCCATTATTCCTGTACTTTGAAAAAATCCCTAGGCATAATGGCCTTTAATTGGACTGGAAATATACGTAGAAACTGTTGTACTTATTTTTTTCTTCTCTTCCCCCTTTTATACTCTTTTAACAATCCTCTTATCAGGATTGTTGTATTTAAGAGAATTAAGGTTATTTTCCCCTATTTATAATGTTGAGGCTTATAATAGAAGAGTGTGAGGCTCACTGCTACTCCAGTGTTGCTGTATCCCTCTCTCTATAGCATTGTTTTCTTATAGTAAAGCCTTCTAGTAGGCCTTAAGTGGACTGCAAGTGTAATAACCTCTACTAGAGATATTTTGGCAGCCTTAGACTACAAGTGAATGACAAGCATGTTTGGAAAGCACCACAGTCAGACTGGCTTGTAAGACACAAACCTTAGCATTTCTCATCTATTTTAAACACGTTCAATAACCAGCCAGTGTTGACACATAGGAAGCTTGTTGGAAAGCAAATCAGTCACAGTAGAAGAGAGAGGAACCTATCAAAATAGATAGGATTCAAGAAGGCAAACAGTTTTGCCCAACGGAATGTAAAGCAGAGTAGAAGGGTGAGGAACCCTTCAAAACAAGTAGGACAAGGAGGCAAAATACCCTGTTCAGGAACCTCTATCTTCTTTTTGAGTAGAATTTAACTTATCATAAAATCATAGAATATTCTGAGTTGAAAAGGACCCACTAGGATCACAGGAAGTTGTGGGGAGCTGGCAGGGGGCGGCTTCTTCTTACAGATAACTAATGATAGGACTAGAGGGAATGGCCTCAAGTTGCACCAGCGGAGGTGTAGGTTGGAAATTAGGAGACATTTATTCTCAGAAAGAGTAGTCAGGCCTTGGAACAGGTTGCCCAGGGAAGTGGTGGCATCACCAAGGAAAAGTTGGACCTGGTGCTTAGGAACATGGTTTAGTGGGTCACGTTGGTAGGAGGAAGGTTGGACCAGGTGGTCTTGGAGGTCTTTTCCAACCTCAATGATTCTATTATTCTATGATACTATCGAGTCCAACTCCTGGTTCCACAAAGGACCAATGAAAAATCAGACCATATGCCTGAGAGCATTGCCCAAATGTTAATTGAACACCATCAGGCTTGGTGCTGTGACCACTTCCTTGGTGAGCTTCTTCCAGTGCCTGAACACCAGCTCTGTGAAGAACCGTTTTCTAATACCCAGCCTGGACCTCCCCTGTCACAGCTCCATGCCATTCCCTCTGGTCTCATCGCTGGTCACCAGAAAGAAGAGATCAGTGCGTGCCCCTCTGCTCCCCCTCGTGAGGAAACTATAGACAGCAATGAGGCCACCTTTCAGTGTCCTTGTCTCTAGGCTGAACAATGCAAGTGACCTCAGCCACTACTTATACACCTTCCCCTCTAGCCCTTTCACCATCTGTGTAGCCCTCCTTTGGATGCTCTGTAATAGTTTCATATCCTTATTATAGTGCAGTGCCTAAAACTGTACACAGTACTCAAGTTGGGGATACACTAGCCTGGAGTGGGACAATCACTTCCCCCAGCCAGCTAGTTATACTGTGCTTGATGCACCCCAGGATATGGCTGGCCCTGTTGGCTGCCAGGGCACATGGTTGACTCATATTCAATTTGCTGTTACCCAAACACCCAGATTTCTTTTCGTGGGGTTGCTCTCCACCTTCTTGTACCCTGGTCTGTACATTCATTCAGGATTGCCCTGTCCCAGCTGCAGAATCTGGTACTTGCTCTTGTACAATTTCATACCAGTGTTGATTGACAAGCCCTCTCAGCTGTCACAATTTCTCTTTAAGGCCTCTCTACCCTTGAGGGAGTCAACAGCTCCTCCTAATTTAGTGTCATCTGCAAACTTAGTATGCATTCGTGTCCTGCATCCAGGTAGTTTATGAAAACATTAAAGAGAACTGTCCCTAAAACAGAGCCCTGTAGAACCCCACTTGTGACTGGCTGCCAACCTGATGTAACTCCATTTACCATAACCCCTTGAGCCCAACCTGTCAGCTAATTGTTCAGCCATTGTATTGTGTACTTGTCTAGCTGTATGCTGGACATTTTGTCCAGAAGGATACTGTGAGAAACACACACTGAAAGCTTTGCTGAAACCCAAAAGACTCTGTCTGCTGGCTTCCCCTGGTCAAAGAGATGGGTAATCTTGTCATAAAACAACATTGAGTTTGTTAGACAGGACTTTCCCCTCGTGAACTCATGTTGGCTATGACCAATGACTGCATTGTCTTTCAAGTGTTTTTCAGTAACTCCCAGAATTATCTTCTGCATAATTTTACCAGGTATTGAATTGATACTGACAGGCCTGTAATTACCAAGGTCTTTTTTCTTGCTCTTCTTGAAAACTGGGACAACATTTGCCAGCTTCCAGTTGACAGGGACCTCTCCAGATTCCCAAGATGGTTGCAAAATAATGGAGAGAGGTCTCGTGGTCGGATGAATCGTGGGGCTCCATAGCCATAAGTGCATTCAGATGGAGCAGCAAATACCACACAAGTTCATAGTTGGCTGGGAGTTTATCATTCCCACTGTCATGGTCCTCTAACTCATGGCTCCAGGAGTCCTAGGGCCCATCATCATCTGTGTTACAGACAGAGGCAAAGAAGGCATCAAACATTCCTGCTTTATCTACGTCTCTATTTGTGAGGTGACCAACTTCATCAAGTAATAGACCAATATTATCTCCGGTGCTCCTTTTGCTGTTAACATAATTTAAAAAGACCTTTTTGTTGTACTGGCCAGCTTCAAATCTAATTGAGCCTTGGCCACATGAATTTTCTCCCTATGCTGGCAAACAGCATCTCTGTAGTCCTCCCTTGTTACCTGACTTTGCTTCCAATGTCTATATACTTTCCTTTTTCACCTAAGTTCTAGAAGATCCCTGCTCAGTCAAGGTGGCCTTCTTCCCTGTCTGCTTGACTTCCAATGTTTTGGAATCATCTGCTCCTGTGCTCTAAAGATGTAGCTCTTGAAAAGTGACCAGCACTGATGGCACCCAATACCTTCAAAAGCAGTTTTCCAGGGGACCTTACTAACTAGTTCCCTGAGCAGCTGGAAGTCTACTCCCTCCATATCCAGGATTGAAGTTTTGCTGGTGTTTTTTCTCTTCCCAGGAAAGTGTTTAAACTAAACTACTTCTTGGCCACAGTGGCCAAGATGGCTGCCAATTGCCACTTCACCCATGCACATTTCAAATATTCTCTAGTGTACCCTGTACCTCATGGAGGTAACAGAATGACCTAACTAACAAACCATTCTTTGACACAGTCTCCCATAGGATCCTACTGGACAAAATGTCCAGCATATAGCTAAATAAAAACATCATACGATGGGTGAGCAATTGGCTGACGGGCAGGGCTCAAAGGGTTGTGGTAAATGGGGTTTCCCAAGGCTCCATTTTAGGGCCAGTCCTCTTCAATGTTTTTATAAAAGATTTGGATATATGACTAGAAGGTGTTTGGAGCAAATTTGTTGATGACACTAAACTTGAAGGAGTTGTGGACTCTGTTGAGGATGGAAAGGCCTTGCAGAGAGATCTGGACAGATTGGAGAGCTGGGCAATCACCAACCACATGAAGTTTAACAAGAGCAAGTGCCGGATCCTGCACCTGTGACGGGGCAACCCTGGCTATATGTGCAGACTGGGTGACAAGATGCTGAAGGGCAGCCCTGCAGAGAGGGATCTGGGGGTTGTGGTTGACAGCAAGTGGAATATGAGCCAGCAGTGTGCCCTGGCAGCCAGGACGGCCAACTGTATCTTGGGGTGCATCAAGCATGGCATTGCTAGTTGGTCGAGGGAAGTGATTGTCCCGCTCTACTCTGCGCTGGTGTGGCCTCACCTTGAGTAGTGTGTGCAGTTCTGGGCACCACAGTACAAAAAGGATGTAAAACTGAGTGGAGGGGCAGGCGCTGACTTATTCTCCTTAGTCACCTGTGAAAGGACCCACAGAAATGGTGTCAAGCTGAGGCAGGGGAGGTTTAGGCTAGACATCAGGAAGAGGTTCTTCACTGAGAGGGTGGTCGGACACTGGAACAGGCTCACCGGGGAAGTAGTCACTGCACCAAGCCTGTTGGAGTTTAAGAAGTGTTTGGACTGTGCATTTAGTCACATGGTCTAAAATTTTGGGTAGACCTGTGTGGTGCCAGGAGTTGGACTCGATGATCCTTGTGGGTCCCTTCCAACTCGGGATATTCTATGATATTGATTCTTCAGCCCTTGGCATGCCATCACATAGCTTACCCCTGTCAAGCCTGATTTTATCCTTTTACCCTCTTCAAGTCTAGTTTAAAGCTCTTTCAATGGGCCTTGCTAAGTCATAAGCAAAAATTCTTTTCCCCCTTTGAGAAAGGCTCATCCCATCAAGCACCAGGAGGTCCACTATCATGTAGACCATTCAGACCATCCCATGATCGAAATTATGCTAAATTTAGACAGGACAAACTAAGACGTTTAAATATACTGTTCCCTCAGGTATAAGTGCAGATGGAGAAGATATCTAAGTAGTTGTTTGACTTATAAAAGTTACATACGTAATAAAGTACTCTTTTCTGTTCAAGAGTTCTTTTGAGTCACAGAAGCAACTCATGCAAAAACTTCATTAAATTCTCAAATATTTTCCTTTCAGTACAGCAGAAATTCCTAGATGCCAGCATGAGGCATGTCTGGCTGGTCATGACTGATCTGCATTTCTTTGCACAAATTAAGTAAAATATTTCCCTTTTCAACAATTATTATGATGTAATTCTAATTACAACAGAGAACATAGACATTTTTTAGTCTATGTCCTTTATTACTTTGAAGAGGAAATGGGCTATCAAAGTTGCTATTACTAATATACCTTTTGAACCTTTAACTTTCACACCAGTTCCTGGTCTTTGATTCTTTCAGGTATTCATTTTGCTTGTCCAATTTTTTGGACCATTTTTTATTCCATGTAGAATCTCAGAAAAGTTGAGATTGGAAGACACCTGTGGAAATCACCTAGTGCAACTCTCTCACTCAAGCAAGGTGAACTTTAGCATGTTGCTGTGAATGTTGGGTACAGAAGCATACCAGAATCACTTGTCTGAGCAGCCCCTACTTATCTTTCTTCAGGTGCAATTCACCCTGATGGTGAATTTTTATATCTGATGCCTTTAGCTTTACCAGTCTCTGCACTTCTAAGACATCCATAGACCAGGCTACACCTGCTTCCAATTAGATGGCCTACGTGTCATTGGTTGTCTCTGATTGTTATATATATTTTGAAGTACATTTTTATCTCTGGGTTGCTTACTCTGAAGAATTATTCCTTGGGAATTCTGTCCCAGGGAATAGTACAGAGATACTAGCTTGGGGATATTTGCTGTTCTGCTCTCCATAACTCATGTGTGAAGAAAAGATTTGGGATGGGAAGAAAAATGGTTCTTTTTTTTTTTTTCTTTTTTTTTTCTTTTTTTTTTCCCCCATATTTTTGGGAGTTCTGTCTTGCTGGCACTGGGCTCTTCCAGATAAATAATGGTTTGCATATCTTTCTGCTGCAATGCAGGCTAAGCTTTGTTTGTTGGCCTGCAAAGGGTTTATCCTTGATTTTGTGTGTAGAAAGGCTTGTCTGATATCCCAGAAACAATGTTTATAGTTCTTGATATTTGATTTAGATCACATAAATCAGGGTAACAGGTTATACACAGTGTTGTCCACAATGCTGACTGTCAGGACAACTTCACAGAGTTTATAGACTCTCTAGAGGAAAAGAGGTTACCATCTTCCCCTTTTCAGAAGACTGAATCTTTGTAGACAAATACTGGGAACTCAGCTAGCATAGTTGTACAGACCATCCATACTGTTTCTCTCTTGGACAATGACATGGACTTATTCTTCCTCACTTGATGCTCCTGTAGGGATGACTAACCCCAACCACAATTGCACTGAAATTATCCTTTCCCAAAAGACCTGAGGACAGGTTGGTAATGCTGAAGCATAACAAAGCACTTCTGAGCACGTACCACATTGATAAGTGATATCTTGCACTGCAAAATTCAAGAAAAGTTCCCAGGTAGTTTTGCTAAATTAAGGCTTGTAAACCCTTTGGTATTAAAGATGGGAGGGACAAAGAAAATGCTGCCACCATTTATTAGTGGTATGCATTTTTTTTCCTCAAATACGATGCTGCTGCTTCCCTCAGTAACACTGATGCCACAGATGAGACCGCCCTCTAGCAGTACTCCACAGAAGACAAAGTGTGTGGGGGCGGGGGACCATATCTACCACCTCACTCCTGCTGCCAAAATTAATCCACATCTCAGTGCAAAACAAGTGCTGGAGAAATTATCTCCCAGGCATTCTCTTACCTGGTCAGCTGAAGGAAGTTTTTAGTCTCCTGCACGTAAGAACTTATTTTCTTTATAAAGAGATCGGTGAATGTGATGAAACAAACACACACAAAAAAACAACCAACCAACCAACCAAAAAAAAGCATAATGACAGTCATGTCAGTCATGTTCAGAAAAGTTTATGGAAGAATTAGCTACTCTGTACAACATGTAGAGATCAGTCACTGCACCAAGCCTGTCAGTCACTGCACCAAGCCTGTCTGAATTTAAGAAGCGATTGGACTGTGCACTTAGTCACACGGTCTGAAATTTTGGGTAGACCTGTGCGGTGCCAGGAGTTGGACTTGATGATCCTAATGGGTCCCTTCCAACTCAGGATATTCGATGATTCTATGATTTCTTCCCAGAAACACTTCAGGCTCTGCACAGCAAAGGCAAGATCAACTCTGAAGGAAAATGTTAGAGCACCATAATTGGTGTGGGGGTACATGCAGGTGTAAGTGAATACATGGGTGTATATGTGTTCAAGGAGAATCATTTCTTAAAATTAACTTAGGATATCCAAAGAAAATGTAAATCCATGAGTTCTTATATTTGGCTCAGATCATATTCCCTTTGCAGCTGCCAGAGCCAAATGTTTCACTCACTGCTCAGCGAGCTCAAAGCTCGCCCTCATATCTTAACAAGTCAGTGAAAGTCTAGCTTCTTCCTGCTGAAACCCAACCCCAAGGAGCAAGCATGCTAACATCCATAAAAATAACTGTCTGCTATGGGGTCCTTAGAGAAGTGTTTGCTATTGGATTCCTGAGCCCAGTATAGAACAGGAATTTTCACAAGTAGGGCCCGTATTCCAGCTTGGTCCATTTGAAGAAGTCATTGCACACTTCATGTGTGGCAGAGAGAGGAACAACTTTATCTTGTTTTCCTGTGTGCTCTAAATCAAAATGGCTGCATTTCTTGGGGATGCCCTTTGTTCTGCCTATAGTAAACTCTGGTGACATGAACAGCTGAGAAATTATATTTTCTTTGAAAATGACTGTGGTTATTATTACTGCCTCCCAACAGCTTTGGAACCCATTCAGGATCAGCTGAGAACAGGCCATGACATGGAGAGCTTGGAGCCCAGGTGCTGTTGCTGCTGTACCAGGACAGCTGCTGCTCCCTGGGAGGGGGATGCTCCTCCACTTGCAAGGGCCAGGCAGTCCAAGCACAGGCAGCCTCAGACATGGCTGCTGCCCATGGCTCCTGGCAGACTGCATGCCTGGGAGGAGAAGCACTCCATGCCTCTATCCCACCTCTGCTGAGCCACAACCTCGAGCACTCACCAGGTTCAGACACTGAGGTGTGACTGCAGCAGAGCTGGGCCTGCTGACAGACGAGTGAATCCCACTTGTGGGGTGCCACGGGCAGGGGGGACACACCAGCAAGGCTCACAGCAAAGCTGCTGGAGCTTGACTAGCTGGTGTCCTCTTGTTGTCTGGGCAACACAGCTCCTGCCATGTCCAGTGATACTGGCTCCAGTCTGCTGTTGGTTTCTAGTTTACCAAGTCATCAACATGAAATGAATGTGAGAGAGAGCCCATAGGATTGCTTTGTAACCAGCCTGCCCCATCTGAAAGCAAGTGGTTGGCTTGTCAGTGTCTCTTTGGAAGGTCTTCACTTCTCTGCAGGTTCAAAATATAGTTTTGTGGTTTAACTCCAGCAGGCAGCTCAGTGCCACACAGACGCTCGCTCAATCTCCCCAGGTGGTATGGGGGACATGACTGTAAAGGTAAAAGTGCAAGAATGCATAGGTTGAGATAAAGACAGTTTACTAGGTATAGCAAAACCACATGTACAAGCAAAGCAAAACAGGGAATCCATTTACTACTCCCCATCAGCAGGCAGGTATTCAGCTACTTCCAGGAAAGAAGGGTTTATCATGCATAACAATTTATTGGGAAGGCAAACATCCCCCACTTCCTCCTTCTTTATCTCAGCTTTTATTGCTGAGCGTGATGCCATGTGGCATGGGACATCCCTTTGGTCTATTTGGGTCATCTGTCCTAGCTGTGTCCCCTGCCAGCTTCTTGTGCAATCCCAGCTTCCTCACCGGGAGGGCGGTATGAGAAGCAGAAAAGTCCTTGTCCCTGTGTAAACACTGCTCTGCAACAACTAAAAACATCAGTGTGTCATCGCCACTATTTTCATCGAAAATCTAAAACACAGCATTATGTGAGCCCTTACAAAGAAATTAACTCTAATCCAACCAAAACCATGACATGGGAACAACCATCCTTTGTCTGGGAATAAAGATTACTGACTTAATGCACATAGCCAGCATTTGGTTTAGTAAGTTGCCTGGGTGCCCAGCTCCTTGGTACAAGCTGGGATGGTAACCAAGTCCCAGAAGTGACAAGGAGCTCCAGAAGGGGGAAGTTGTGCTTGCAAGTCATGAGGAGAGAAGGAGCTGAATGACTGGGACTGATGGCAGTCCTGAGACATGCTCAAGAGGATTCGGTGTTGTTGAGGAGCCAGCCAAGTGCCATATCAGAAAGGGGCAAGAGCAGTTCAGTGGCATGAACATGTGGCAGCTGGGCAGGCATTATCACCCATCCCATGGATGCCAGGTCATGACCTTATACACTCACTGGGTTCAGATGCCGAAGTGTGACTGCAGCAGAGATGGGCCTGCTGACAGCTGAGTGAATCCCACTCATGGGGTACCACAGGTGGAAGAGACACACCAGTGAGGCTCACTGCAAAGCTGCTGTAAGCAACCGAGTCCTCCAATAAGGAACTACAATTCATGTGTAAAATACCTTGTTCTCTGTCTCTTTGATAATGGAATTCTAATCAATAACCCTTATGTTCAATTTCTCTCATTTTGCTCAGAGAGTTATTTTCTGTTTTTAATTAGTCCCCTGTTTTTTAACATAAAGTCTTAGCTCCATTCAGAATTAATTTTGTCTAAATTATTAAGCCAAGACCACTTCCTGCATCTCTTAAAAATCACTATAGTGTCTCTTTCAGATAGGAAACATGAAACCATAGGCACAGATATTGCAGAATAATACTTCCTGGAGTTCAGAGGAAGCCATAGTCAAAATTAGAGCCTGAAACATCATGCTTTTTCAGTATTTCATTTGCAGCATCAACATTTTTTTTTGATTGATACAGCCAAAAACTGCTTCTGCTTCCTTCATGCAAGTATCACATTGCATTAGTACAATGAGGCCTTTCTTCTATTGCATTCTCTACATGAAATACTGATGAACTGCAAAAAGAACAATGAAATAATGAGGCCATCAGAGTTTCTCATGGAAAATGCCAATCAAATAGCAAGACAGCAAACAATGAACTGGGAGGAATACAGATCAATCGGCTCCTGGGCAGATGTGTTCTGCAGCGGAGCAGGGGATTGCAGCCTGCTGGGGGTTTCTTACATCGAGGCCCCTTGAGGCAGCCAAAGGAACCGCCAGGACCCAGCAGCCCTCACCAGGCCTGCTGACAAGGCTGGGGGGGTACCCAGGAGCATCCCCCCTCTGTCATACAAAGGCAGCCCCTGGGGAGCATGAGCAATGAGGAGCACGGCAAACAGAGCAGGCAATCAGGGCATGGTGTGGCAGGTCACACAGCAGTGCACACAGGGAGGGTGAGCAGGGAGGGCACTAAAGCTTGGCCAGTTCGACCAAGGAGCAGTGGTATCCACCCAGCAGATGGCCATGGCCTCACAGAGCTCAACCCCCACCACAACTGATGCAGCCTCCCAGACAGACTTCCAGGGGGAACATGCTGCCACCCAGGTGTGTCAGGCTGCCAGGTGTGCACTACTCTTAGGCCAGTACAGGATAGCAGGAGTGAGCACAGCTGTGGGAGGTGTGCCCATGTTGAAGAACTGCTTCACCTGGTGGCAGAGCTTCAGGAGGAGATGGGCAAGCTGAGGAGCATCAGGGAGTCAGAGAAGGAGATCTGGTGTGGCAGAGCTCTGCCATCCCTGAGACAGGCTCCTCAGCCAGCCAGTACACAAGAAATGAAGGTTTCCCTACCCCCTCACCACCAGGCAGAGGGAGGGGACCTAAGAGACAGGGGGCAGTGGAAGCAGGTTCCAGGTCAGCACAGCAGGTGAACCTCCCCATTGCCTACCTCACCTTCCCAGGTGCTCCTACGCAACAGGTATGAGGCTCTGAAACTTGATGGGCAAGCAGAAGACGATGTGGACAAAGGTCCATCCACACTTGTGGAGTTGCACAGGGCAAGTCAACCTACAGCCCACATCACAACAACATCCACCAAGAAAAAAAAATAAGGGTTATTGTCATGGGGGACTCCTTTCTGAAGGGAACAGAGGTCCTAACCAGACACAACCCATATGGAAGTCTGCTGTCTCCCTGGGGCTTGGGTTAGAGAAATCGCTCGGAAAGTCACTTGCCTGGTATGTCCCTCTGATTATTAGCCTTTAGTGGTTTTTCATGTCGGCAGTGATGAGATAGCAAAGAGAAGTCCAAGAGCGATCAAAAGGGACATTAGGGATTTAGGGTGATTGGTTGAAGGATCAGGTGCACAGGTAGTATTTTCCTCCATCCTTCCAGTACAGAATCCTACCTAGGGAAAGAGAGCAGCTCCCTGTCTTCCACGGAAGCAGAAAACATGGTAACAATCTGCAAGGGCAGATCATAGAATCATAGAATCATTAGGGTTGGAAAAGACCTCCAAGATCATATGGTCCAACCTTCCCCCTACCACCAATATCACCCACTAAACCATGTCCCTAAGCACCACACCCAACCTTTCTTTGAACACCCCCAGAGACAGTGACAGCTCCACTTCCCTGGGCAACCTGTTCTCCGGGGAGACCTCATTGCGGCCTTACAGTACTTGAAGGAGCATATAAACAGGAGGGGGAACACCTGTTTACATGTGTTCGTAGTGATAGGACAAGAGGGGATGGTTTTAAACTAAGATAGGGGAGATTTAGGTTAGGAATTAGCAGAAAGTTTTTCACTCAGAGGGTGGTGAGGCACTGGAACAGGTTGCCCAGGGAGGCTGTGGATGCCCCATTCCTGGAGGCATTCAAGGCCAGGCTGGATGCAGCTCTGGGCAGCCTGCTCTAGTGGTTGGCAATCCTGCCCAGAGCAGGGGGGTTGAAACTAGATGATCTTTATGGACCTTTCCAACCCAGGCTATTCTATGATTCTATGACCTGCTGGTCACTCATCTTTTGATGCAGCCCAGGACACAGTTGGCCTTCTGGGCTGCAAGCATGCACTGACGACTCATGTCGAGCTTTTCATACATCAGAAACCCCAAATCCTTCTCTGCAGGGCTGATCTCAATGAGTTCCTCTTCTAGTCTGTACTCACATCTGGGATTGCCCCGGCCTAGGTACAGCACCCTGCATTTAAACTTATTGAACCTCATCACATTCATGTGGGCCCACTTCTCAAGCCTGTTCAGGTCCATTTGGATGGCATCTATTCCTTCTATTGTATCATCAGCACAACTCAGCTTGACGTCATCTGCAAACTTGCTGAGGGTGCAATCGATCCCACTGTCTATGTCATTGATGAAGATATTAAAAACTTCAAGTCCCAGGACAGACTGTTGTGGTACACCACTTCTCATCGGCCCCCACTTGGACATACGTCCATTGATCTCCATTTTCTGGGTGTGACTTTCAAGCCAACTCCTTATCGACTGAATGGTCCACCCATAAGATCCATATCTCTCCAATTTGGAGACCAGGATGCCATGTGGCACTGTGTCAAAAGCCTTGCAGAAGTCCAGGTAGATGACATCAATTGGTCTTCCTTAGTCAACTGATGCAGTCACTCCATCGTAGAAAGCTACCACATTGGTCAGGCACAATATACCCTTGGTGAAGCCATGCTGGCTGTCTTGGATCACCTCCTTGTCTTGCATGTGCCTCAACACTGCTTCCAGGAGGATCTTTTCCATAATCTTTCCAGGCACAGAGGTGAGGCTAACCATTCTGTAGTTCCCTGGGTCCTCTTTTCTACCCTTTTTTAAAAAGGGAGTGATGTTTCCATTTTTCCAGTCACCAGGGACTTCACCAGGACTTTTCAAATAGGTTGGAGAGAGGCTTGGCAACTACATCAGCCAATTCCTTCAGGACCCTGCAATGCATGTCATCGGGCCCCGTAGACTTGCACGTATTTATTTTCATGGGGTGGTCTTGAACCTGCTCTTCACTTACAGTGGGTGGGACTTTGCTCCCCCAGCCTCCATCTACGGGTTCAGGAAAATGAAAGACATGGGAAGCCTGGCTATCAGTGAAGACTGAGGCAAAGAAGTTGTTGAGTACCTCAGCCTTCTCCATGTCTGTCATTACCAGTTCACCCTTCTCATCCATCAGAGGGGGTACACTCTCCTTGGCCTTTCTTTTTCTGAGCAATGTACCTATAGAATCCCTTCCTGTTATTCCTTGCATCCATTGCCAAGCTCTGTTCCATCTGTGCCTTGGCTTTCCTTATCCCTTTCCTGTACATCTGGACCACATCCCTGTACTCCTCCCAGGCCACATATCCCTGCTTTCACTGCCTGTGCATTTTCTTCTTGCACCTCAGTTTGACCAGCCAGATCCTTGCTCAGCCATCCCAGTTGTCTGCCCTCCCTGCCCGCTTTTTTATGCAGGGGGATGGAGAATTCTTGCACTCTAAGGAAAACATCTTTAAAGAGTCTCCAGCTCTGCTCAGCTCCTTTATCCCTAAGGACAGTGTTCCAGGGGATCTCAGCTACTAGGTCTTTAAATAGCTTGAAGTTTGCTCTTCGGAAGTTCAGGGCCCTGACTTTGCTCTTTGCCAGGCCTGTATTCCTCGAGATCTCAAACTCAACCAGGGTGTGGTCACTGTGGCCCAGACTGCCTCCAATCTTGACCTCTTTATTGAGCTCTTCTGCATTGGTGAGCACCAGGTAAAGTAACGCTTCTCCTCTGGTTGATTTGTCTAGTACCTGGACCTGGAAGTTATCCTCAGTGTACTCTAGGAATCTTCTGGATTGCTCACAGCCTGCTGTGTAGCTTTCCCAGCAGACATCCAGTGGTTGAAGTCCCCCATCACGATGAGAGCGTGCGAGTGCGATGCTTCTTGTAGTTGCAGCAAGAATGCCTCGTCCACAGGCTCCCCTTGATCAGGCGGCCTGTGGTAGACCCCAACCACAAGCTGTCCTTTATTGGTATGGTCCTTAACTCTCACCCATAAGCTCTCAACCTGTCCGTGGCTGTTTCTCAGAGGCATTTCTTCCCAATCAATTCCTTCCCTAGTGTAGAGGGCAACACCCCCTCCCTTCCTTCTCTGTCTATCCCTTCTGAAGAGTTTGTAGCCCTCTGTTCAAATGTTCCAATGATGTGATCCATCCCACCATGTTTTGGTGATAGCAATCAGGTCATATTTGTCTAATTGCACCATGGTTTCCAATTCCCCTTGCTTGTTTCTCATGCCGCGTACGTTGGTGTAGAGGTATTTCAGCTGGACAATCAGTGGTATTGCATTTTTAGAGCCCTCCCTGACTGCACTGGGACAATTCACAAGTATTTCCCTGCCGTTACTTAGAGTGATAGTGTTCTCAGGTACGCTTTCTTCACTCAGAGCTGCATCCTCTTCTCCCACCACATCTAGTTTAAAGCCCTCCTGATAAGCCCAGCCAGCTTACTGCCCAGAACTCTCTTGCCCCTCCTGGAGAGCTGTGCCCCATCCAGCATCAGCATGCCTGATCCCTCAAAAGCACTTCCGTGGTCATAGAACCCAAAACCTTGGGCATGGCACCAGCCACTCAGCCAGTCATTCACTCGGCCTGTTCGTCTCCTTCTTCCTGGGTCCCAGTCACCAACTGGGAGGACAGAGGAGAACACTACTCACGCTCCCAATGCCTTCGACATCTTTACAAGGGACATAAAATCCTTTTTGATATTGATCCTACTTGAAAAAGTAGGAAGGGGTTGATTTTGATATTGATATTGATTTTGATATTGATCCTACTTGAAAAAGCAGGAAGGCGTGGTAGTGTTTGGGACCAACCAGACTCAGTAGCCTGTTCATAATATCACGAATATGGGCCCCAGGCAGGCAGCAAACCTCTCTGGAGAGATTGTCCGGACAGCAAATGAGAGCCTCAGTGCCTCTCAGAGAGGAGTCTCCAATGACTAACACCCTTCGTGCCTTCTTTGTGGCACTTTTTTTTTTTTTTTGGGAGACTGAGCCAACTTTATGTGTTTGTCCTTTCTGAGTTCCCTGTGGTTGGTCTTTCTGAGGTCTTCACTAGTTCTCCCAGAGTCTCCTCTCTCCTGCCTTAGAACCTCGTATCTATTGTGCAGGGGCACTTCAGGGGCAGGGGGGAGACTCCTCTTCTGTCTCCGATCAGAGACAAGGGTCCAGTCTCCCTCGTTGTGAGTCTTTCAAATGTGCTTGTTTTGGGCTGCAAGCTTCTTTCCCTAACCCTTGCCTGGACTTAAGGCAGGGCTGTTGCTCGGACCATGCCAGCATATAATACCATTTGTCAATTTCCTGCTCAGATTTCTGAACACTACACTGCCTAGTGAGCTCCTCACAACTGAGCCACTTGTTTAAAGAGCCCATCCAGCTGGGCACACTTGCACCTATGACACCCTCCTCTGCCTTCACACCCTAGGAGGACCTCCCTAGACGAGACTAGGACTGGAGCTCCCCGGAACTGAGGGTCTAGGCCTCTCTTTCAATCCTCGGGAGGTCTGTTTGAGTGGAGGCATCTGCCTGGGGAGGATGCGGCCCCACCCCTCTGGGTTTCAGCTGCAGACCGGCAGGCTTGGCGAGTGGACACCACCCTTCCCAGAACACAGATGTGACTGACCCTGCTCGACCTCCCTGCTTGCCCTGCCTGCATGAACTGCTGCACAAATTGCCTGACTGACAGACCATGCCCCATTTGCCCGCCGTGTTCACCATGCTCCCCAGGGGCTGCCTTTGTATGGCAGGGGGTGGGCTTCTGGCTCCGCCTGTGCCTGAACAGCTGCCCTTGCAAGGGCTGCTGGGTCATAGTGGCTCCCTCAGCCGCTTTGAGTGGCCTCAATGCAGGAAAAAACCCTACCTGCCTCGATCCCCTGCTCCGCTGCAGAATGTGTCTGCCCAAGAGCTGATCACCTCAGTGAGTCTTTCCATGGGGTTTCTCTCCAGCCTCTCATCCATCATCCAGTCTGTACATTCCAGAGGTCCCAGGATATAGTTGGCCCTTTTGGCTGCCAGAACACGCTGTTTGCTCATACTAAGCTGGCCATTAACAACAACAACAAAACAGATTCCTCATGCATTGACTAAAAGATTAAGAAGTGTCTATCCCTGGAGGTATTTAAAACTTACTAGAGCATCCTTCTCTATTTGACTCTGCTTTGAGCAGGAGAGTTGTAATAGATAATCCCTTGATGTCCCTTATAACCTCAAGAACTATATGATTCTATGATTTTACATTGTTTTCTTTCACCTAATATTACAGAGGGCAACAAGTTCAACCATGTGAAGTTACTGGGCACTAGCGATAATATTTGGTATCTGGATACTAATCCTGTGTAGTAACAGAAGTACTGAAAGTGGTTGGAGCCATCACGCTGTCTTCCATAACACAGAGTAACAGGAAGGAGATAATGTGAAGTCTTCAGTTTATAGTCCATAATTTTTTGTTTATTTATTTGTTTAAACTGTTGAAAAGGTTGAGGTCTATTCTGTTTGCTGAAGGTCAAAGACTCTAATCATACCTTGGGGGACTTATAATTAGCCATAATAAATTCCATTTATGCTGGATGATATCAAAAAGAATAGGGAATGGATAATATGTATTTATTTTACAGCAATCATAAAATATTTTAATGTTTTTATTTATTTATTAATAAGCTTCTGTCATACAATTTTGCACAAAACATTGATATTGTAGACATTTTTATATAGTAAAACTCTGCAGACTTTTAAAATAAAAATATCAATTAGATTTTCTGTTATAAATGACACATTCAGGAAACACACAAAATTACAGCACATTGCACTGTGCAGAACTCCACTAAACACCCTGTATAGTCTGGTGGATTATCAGGATCAAAATGGAACATTAATAGAGGTGGAATGGAAAATTAATTTATCCCCACTTTGTGATTTGCTGCTATACATGGAGGACAGGAGTCACTTTGCTTTGACACACTATTTCTGGAGGCAGACTGCCTGTCAGCTGGTAAGTGCTGATGCAAAGGTAACTGATCTTGGGAAAAACATGGGTCCATAAATGGCATAAAGGAACATCTCAGAGAGAAAGTTTAAAATAGATGCATCTGATACCTTGTTTATACTGCACAGACTTTCAAGTTCCAAAGAAAATATTTTTCCTTGAGAGACTTCTTCAGTTCTGTAAGACTTCTTAGTGAAACTGTGTTAGTAATCTGATGCACAGATTAGCACATCTGATGCACCCAGTGTTTCTCAGTCCTGAGTTGTAATTTAAAACTTGATAATGGCAGGTGTTTTTTCTTGTTGTTTTTTTTTTTTTTTTTTTTTTTTTTGTTCTCTGAGGGGAATGTTCACCTTGGCACATGCTGCTGGAGCTCCTTCAAATTCAAGAGGGTAAGTAGCATGAACAGATAGATATTAGTTAAGCAGTGATGAGTGGAGATTTGAAAACTCTGCAAGCAAAGTACAATTAAGAAGAAAGAATGCAGGTGAATCTCTGGGAAATGACTGAAAGAAAGATCTACCAGCCCTGGACATATTTTGTGTTTTTCTATCCACCTTACCATGCCCATTGCCTGAGTACCTGAATGCGTGTCTCACTGAGTGGAGAGAGTGCATTGGTAAACACACTTGGTTCCCGAATCTCTGCTTTGTCCTGGCGCTGCAGAAGGGACAGGCACTCAGGCTGTAGCTGGTGCCTCCTCACACCCTAAGTACATATGCAACATGGGACTAAAATAAATGGTTAAAAATAAAGGAAGAGAAAGTAGGGGTACAGATGGGAGCTGGAAGGACATATAGTGCTTAGGACAGTCCTTAGAGAGCTGAGAGAGTGAGAGAATCTGTGCATACTATTTTGGCCTGAAGGAGTGTATACTGTGCAGAAATGGTTTGGGGAATTTTGGGTGGGATGGAAAACACTGTCAGATCACTAAATGAATTGATTCAGGAATAAAGAAGTACATACCTTTAAATAAATTGGGCATTATAGCTGATGCTGAGCAATAAAGGCTTTCTCACGCTACTTCAACCTAGCTTTCCTCTTACTCATCAGAATATTTTTTCTGGCTTCTTCTGACTCTTGCTCTCTACTGCACATATCTGTGTATCTTCTGTTTCATCCCACCAACCTGCTTTCTTACTGAAGACTGGTAGTTGCTCCAGTGTACAATGGGGAGCACTGCCATTGAAACACTTGTGTAAGATTATACACTGCTGAGACTTCCTTGTCTTTGCTATGTGGGTAGCACCACTCTGAGCAAGAAGATCTAACATGCTGCCTCTTGGCACTATACAGTCAATTGTCCATTTTGAGACATAATGTATACAGTGTAGCTTGTGGCACCATTGATAAACCTTCTGACAAGGGATGCCCAGCCTCTGCTTCATCAGCATTTCTGCTGACCTCTGTGTAAAAGAAGAAGAAGACCTAACCAGTTACTCTTCATTTGGTGCAATTTATTGTTTACCCTCAATTTGAATAGTTTGCGTTCAGCCTTGTGGAGTTGCATCCGTTGTCTGTGGCAATGATTTCAGTTTATTTTTCTATTGTCCCTTTTTCAGTTTCAGCACTGCCTTCTAGCATGTTTGCAGCCTCTTCTAGGGCCACCAGAAAAATTACTATGAAAACTCTGTGATCTATCATCCATGTGTTAATGGCAGTGCTCATCTCAGAGACATTGCCATGCAATGCAGTACGTTCTTCTAATTTGACACTGACCTGTTGATGACAACTTTTTCAGAAACGTTTTACCATTTTCACCTCAAAGTTAATTTCCACAATTTATGACTTTTAAGAAAAAAACAAGACTTCTCAAAACTTTTACTAAAATTATTTACTGATTTTCTTTTATCTTGAGAGCCTTTCAACTTGTCACACAACACTTAGGCATGGTTTATTTTTGACAGATCAATATGGGCTATTACTCAATAAGCAAGTAGGCAAACATTGTCACCAGGCAATCATGTTATTATTGGACTTATTGGAACCTAGAATTAACTGGATCCTTTAATTTCACAAATGCAGAAAGACCCAGGAATAAACATTTCAGTTCCAACAAAGAGCTGATGAAAACAGTAGAAGGGCAAGATGTTCTACAGACTAAATAACAGTGTAGCAAAAGGAGGTTTGAGAATATTTCAATTCAATGCAATGTAACAAGGTCTGAGAATATTTCCATATATATCAAAATATCAGATCATGTTATAAAAGCAATTTTGGGGTGTACTTGTAAACAGGAATTTTTGATACTTAAAATTGATACTTAAGCTGGGGATAATGACAAATACTATTAAGTATGCAAGGAATCCTTCCCAGAGGGCAGGGGTAAATGACATGAAATATCTGACTAAGCTCTTTTTGGCCAGTGAAAAGCCAAGAGACAGAATAAAAACCACAAAGACTTAGTCTCTGTTCTTCTCCAATAGGTGATAGAGGAGCACGTGGAACAACAGATGCAAAGAGATGTGTAGGAAATGTTGAGAAGGGGTTGGAAGAAGTCAGAATTTTAGATTCTAAAACAATCTTAAAGAATAAAAATTTGCTGAGATGACAGTACTTCAGAATGCCTTCCAAGGATGAAACCTATGTTAGGTATTTATTTATTTATTTATTTCCATAACTATAGACGATAAATCTATGCATATTTAAAAGAATAGGAACTAAAACCAAAGTCCCTCTTCCCTATTTTTAGTGCCTCTGTCTTCTTTGTATCTGGCCTGTGACTTCTGCATGCCTGTGGCTCTAGGTGAAAGACAGGAACTGCTATCAGTCTGCCACTTCTGCTGCCTGTGCTGAAGTCCAAAACGTGGATCTGATCCCTTCCAGACTGAGAGGCTATGTATGCTATTTTGTGGTCATGTGCTCTGATGAATCTATCAAACCAGGAGTCATACTATAATAGAATCATAGAATCATTAAGGTTGGAAGAGACCTTCACAATATCACCCACTAAACCATGTTCCTTAGCACCAGGTCCAACCTTTCCTTGAACACCCCCAGGGATGGTGATGCCACCACTTCCCTGGCTATACACACACACAAAAGCAATAGCTGTACTGAAGAATGGGGAAAAATAAGTTAATCCTCAACAGTGATCTCAATAAAACTGGTGTTTATGAAACAGTTCAGAAAGATTTGCTTAACTGGAACAAGTGCAGATTACAGTTATTAAAGTGGTCATGAGAGTAGATGAACTAGTTTATGATGAGTGATTGGAAAGGCTTGGCTTGTTCAGTGTAGCAAGGTGAAGCTGATACAGGGTGGACTGATTCATATAACTACTGAGGAGAAGAAACAAAGAGGAAAAAAGATGTCTTTAAGCTGAGGGAAAATGTTGGCAGTAGAATGAATGAATGAATGAACGAGTGAATGTAAATTAGCCATAAATTAATTCATTCTGAGAATTAGAGGTACATTTCTGATCCTCAAACATATGCTGGATATATATGCCAAGAGTTTTAGAGGTAAACAAATAAACTTTATAGAAACATAGAACTGGAAAATACCATCAAATTCTGTTCACTGTAGTGGTAAGCATCATATCAAAAATTCTCCATACCTGTTTCTCCATCCCTTCACTATAACTGGTAGTAACCTGGGACTTGATGAAATTATATGGCATGTTGATTGACAGAGACAGACAGAAACTCTGACTGGGATGGACTCTAGTTTTGAGTTCCTGTCCATCTGCTTTTCAAATGACAACATTCTTCTAATTTTAAGCTCAATTTCTTTTTGGTCCCAGTTGGCCTATCAGGAGTGCGGTGTCCTGCAAAACTTCTCAGAAGTTTTCACAGTGTCATGAATAAAAAATGAATGGCAGGGATAGTTGGTAAATTTCTCTGCATGGCCAGATTTATAGACCACAAACTGTATTATTGCTATGTAGACAAATAAATACACCAAAATGACCTCTCAGCAATAGCTGCAATAGCTGAGTGTGTAAATCACAAAAATCGTTTAACAAAAGCTTTCACAGCACGTAAAACATTTCCCACCCCTTAGGGAGACAATTGCTAGGTGAAGATGCCTTCTAAATGCTGAATTTATAAATGGGTTGGCAATATTGTACTGACTGCCAATAACTTCTCCCCTGTTCTTAAATGACTGATGTGATGACCTCTTTCTATAATTACCATGGCACATCATTACACTTTTGACCGTCTAGATTTCTTGTTTGTTTGTTTGTTTGTTTTTAATAATAAGTCAATTGATAGAGCTTTCCTTTTCTTTATTTGTTATATTAGCAGGAGGTTACTGCTGCCTGTATTCTCTGGCACCCACCTGCATTCTGTTCTGGATGAGCTGCTTGATGGAGGTTATACAATACCATGCTACAGAAAGAGTTCATTCATGCCGCATTTTACTCACTGATCATCACTAAAAGTGGAATCACATTCTGCCTGTACATGCCTACCACTCTGTTGGCCTGTATCAGCAGAGCCCTGAATACACTGCAGAAGCCAAACTTCCTTGTTATGCAGATAATCCACTGTTTAGTAGATGCCATGCCACTCAGGCTGTTCCCAAACAATCCAAGCAGCCATTCAATGTGCAGATTATTTTAGTCAGCAAGTAAGTCCTTTGCTGCAGGACAGCCTCTGGCAGGACTGCCTCATGGACAACTCAACTGAGGACATGACGGAACAGTTACCCTGGTGAAAGTAGACTGATGAAAGCCCAGCACCTTCCCCTGAGCCAAATGTGGGCTATATTGACCCACAAAAGCATTGTCCTATCATGGCAGCTGACCAGAAATTGTCTGCAGGATGGCAAATACTGTCAAACTGACAGAGGGTCAGTGATGCTCTCATACTCTGGAGAAGGTGTGTGACGTAAGCTACACCCCACCAGAGCAACAGTGAAGTTTTAAGACTCCCCTCCAGCACAGTTTTCCCTTCCCTCTGTGCCTACCCCTTAAGCAGAAGCAGATCTGCTTGACGCTGCTCTGCTCCTATGCTGGCTGAGCCATACTGCCTGTGATCAGATGAGACAATGAGGTCCCAGGCTTTCCCACTCCTTCCTATTCAATCCATCTGGGGTGACAGCAGAAGAGAGCACAGAATGCTAGCTCAGCAAAGCCTGGTTCTTTCCTTCAAACTGATGTAGGGATGGCTTTCCCAAACCACACCCCCACTCACTGTCTCCTTTTCCTAAACAACTGTCAGTCTCATTTCAGCCTGCAACAGGATCATAACAACAGGTGATCCTGAGAGGAGGTTGTCAGCCCCAGAATGTCTCCACCATGAGAAGAACCATCCTTTGGAGATGATTTGGTATCACAGATTCTTCAAACAAATTGTGGTTAATCTGCACAGCTCCTTACCATCTACAGAGTGGATGCCGAAAGTTTACATTTGTTCAAAAAGCTGCCACACAAATTCATGAGGAAGACCCAGGTGCAGATGCTTGACACACACATACACCCAACAAAGACATTGGGATCAGTGTGTGCCTGAGCCAGGAGCCACTGGGGAATGGGGCAGTGCTCAGGGGAAGCATCAGCACATTTGCCTGTTTGTATACTTGCCATCCCTTCTCTGCCTCATGTACCAGCAAGGCTCTCAGCCACTGTCAGAGAGACACTGCTCTGGGTCCAATTTTGGGCTTACCCAGAGAGTTTCCACATCCTGACAGGCCTGTCACCCACAGATATCACACAACAGCAATGCAGGCAGGTCCCTCCTGGGGCCTGCACCTGGCAAAGAGGCCATGTCATGGAGAGCTTGGAGCCCAGGTGCTGTTGCTGCCGTACCGGGACAGCCACTGCTCCCTGGGAGGGGGATGCCCCTCCACTTGCAAGGGCCGGACAGTCCGAGCACAGGAAGCCTCAGACACTGCTGCTGTCCATGGCTCTGGGTCAAGTGCATGCCCGAGAGGAGAAGCACTTCATCCCTCTATCCCATGTCTGCTGAGCCACAGCCTCAGGCACTCACTGGGTTCAGACACTGAGGTGTGACTGCAGCAGAGCTGGGCCTCCAGACAGCTGAGTGAATCCCACTTGTGGGGTGCCATGGACAGTGGGGACACACTGAATACTTAAACACAGGTGTTACCAGAGCTTTTTACAGAATCAGTAGTTCTCCCCTGATAGTTTCCAAAGTACCAGAGCTGTTGCACTCAGCATTGCTGTGTCTGTCTGGGAACCCCACAGCATGATTTACAATGACATTCTGACCTCTTGGTTTCAATCAGTCCTTGCTGATTGGTCTCATCTTGACTCTGAACTTGTGGAGGAGGGTTGCATTTACCCCCGTGTCACATAGTATGTGTGGATCAAGTACCACATTTTACCTATTCTACCGAGTTATCTTCTCAGCTGTCAAGGCAACAATAAACTCTATCAAAATTTTCATATTACTGTTCAAGTTACCCAGCAATCATAGCCATTTTGCTACACCTGTGAGTATCGTTAGATACAAGGGTTTTCATGAGTAGTAGAGGCTTCTCCCCCAAGGCTGGTAGACACTCTTAATGTCCCAGCAGTTTTATTGCAACAACTGTACCAAGTTAAAAAGTGACACTACCTTATTACTTCTTTATGAAGCAGCACACTAAGCCCAATCATTAAAAAATAAAAATAAAAAAAGGCTGATGTGTTTAGCTGTGTCATGTACCAGGGAAACCAGTGATACTCTATTCCAGTGAACTGGTGACTGTTTGAGATTGAGGAGATAGAAAGCAAAGTTCTTTGGTGCTGGGATTTCCTAACAGTTTTTTTTTTAATGAGTAGGTATTTGCTGACTTCCAGTAGTACTTACTGAATGCTGGTGTCCAATGTATGTTTTAAGGCTGAAGTATTGCACCTACCACAAGCCTTTACTGACATATGGTCCAGACAACAACAGCATAACTGAGCCAGCAACGAGTACTGAGTAGGGCTGACCACATCAAGGCATGATTCATTCCAGTGTATTTGCGGTTCTTCAAGTGGCCCTCCAGCCACTACTATCCAGTTGACAACCAGAGGGCCCAGAAGCCTCCTGAACACTCTGACTACCTCTTCAACATCTCATCACTTGTGAGAGCAGCAGCTGGTTAAAGCTATGACCGTTATAACTTCAGCAATAATGGAAAGACTGTGAATGTGGGTATGAGGTGAGGGAGAGCCTGCTCCTGACATAGGGAAGGAAATATTTATTCCTGGATCCTGGCATTCCTGCTGACTTTGCCCTATCCACCCCAGGACAGAAGTTTGTGGGCTGTTTCTCTGGCTTGCTCTTGATCTGCCCTGCTGATGGCTTCAGCACAAACTTAATCTTCTTGTGTGTGATCATCTTGCCCCTAAACTAGCAGACAGGAAAAAATAAAGATCTTTTCCCACTGCCTTCATTTTCTCACCAAAATGCAGGTATTTATATGGTTTTCTAATATCTTTTGGATGATGGAGGTTCATGACTCAACTATGTTGAAATCACCTCCCCTAAATACTTATGTAATATATGAATGAAATATGTAATACGTAATATGTAATAAAAAAATGTAATATATGAATAAAATATGTAATACTCTGCTATCCCAATGCCTTGTAGGAATACAAGAGCTCAGCTGTGTGATTTCTTGCCTGTGACCCAGCTGCTTTGATCCTGTGATGACTCTTTTTAAAGCTTCATTTTATTGTAGTAGATAGGAGATAGTGGAAGACATAAAAGCAGCTTATAACACTCTACTTGTTGAGAGCTTGTATTTCCAGATGAGAAAGCTTTGGCTTTGCTTGGCACCACAAGTCAGTTCCACAAGTCAGTGCTTTAACTGATTTGCCTTTTGGCTCCCTACATATGCCATGCGGGAGATTACCCTGGATATCTCCCCTTCTCTTTCCCAACGGCTTTTCTACTTCATGTTCATCCATCATACCCAAAGGTTTAACTTGCTGCTTCATCCTCACACACAGGCATCATAGGTCAGTCTTGTCTCTGTGTGCAAATGGAGCAGATCAGTACCAACCTGTCTCTTCTGGTTAAGTGCCTGACTGCCAGGTATTTAACTGTAGATAACACACACACATAATAATAATAAAGCTGCAATATAGCTGTGTATTGCTCTGAAACCACGAGTCCCTGTCTGCTATGTTTAGCAGGTGTTGCATTTTGAGTTTTTTGTTTGTCAAGAGCAGGAAGAAATCTGGTACCAGGAACTTCCTGTAACCTAGCAGAGAATATTTTCAATTCTTTTACTGACTAGAGCTGGAATGTGTGAAGACATCCCCTCTGGAGCTCATCTACAGAGGAGGTGTTAGAGACTGGGCTCACACTGGCAGAAGAGACAAAAGGAGAAGCTTCCCATTTGAGTTTACTGAGTATCAGTGGGGCATTAGTGCCATTTGATAGAATAAACATTGTGAGAAAGAAGTGAAATTTGAAACTTGAGGTGGAAAAACAAGATGGACTCCACCTGCTACATTAAGTAAACTTACCATTAAGTAAATTTACTTCTTGGCATTACTTTGAACAAGAGACAGCCACCAAATCTCATAGCAGTTAGAAAATACTGATAACACAATCCTTGAACATCAGTTTTGAATACAGCCAATATAGCTGGTGGGAGTGCTAGTAGTACCTGCTGAGAATGCAAAAGTTAATAACGTTTCCACAGGTAACTTTGGGATTCCAACTGCTACAGTACCTTAAAGGAGGAAATCAGGTATCACTAGCACATTTTCTGCACCAAAAGTTACTGACTGCCATACAGCATTGCTTTTAACAGTAGTATGTTTTGCCTTGAAGAAGATGTAGAGACATTAGCCATTGAATACAGAACAATGATAGTTTTCTTCAATTTCTCCAAGACAAAGAAGGACCTATGGAGCTGGAGACTCATCTCTGGCACCATGCTTCTTTTCCTTTACTTTATGGAGGGACATATTCTGACTGAAGGAGCAGAGGGCTCGAGGGTAATTCCAAGGGTGAAAACTTCTGGACCACTGACTTAGAGGAAAACATCCCTTCCTCTGCTGCAATGTCTCCTTCCTTAAGGGCATGCAGTACAGAAGTGTTGGAGAAGTGTTGGTGGGAAAGGATCTCTGGAGGTCTCCAGTCTGATCTCCTCTTTGAAGCAGATGCATTGCCAGCAGTATATCACAGATTACTAAGAAAGACCATGTTGGATACAGTGATATATTTCTATATTTCTATCAAAAACCTTCACAAATAGAGGTCCCTCTTTTTTCTTTTTACTTTCTTTTGTTCTTTTCCCTCTGGCCGGGTTACTGCCAAACTGTACTCTCTCCTAGTAGAAACATTCTTCCTAATGTGAGTCTGACCCACCCAATGTTATATACCCTTGTTATATCATCTACTCCTGCTGAGTTTGGATCTCTCAGTTTTATAGCTGCCCTTCAGGTAGTTGTAGGCTGCCATTAGATCATCCCTTCACTTCTTCATCAAGCTAAATAAACCCAGGTAGAGGTTTATTAGCCTGACTAATCTGCTCTAGGTTGGTCACCAACTTTGTAGCCCTTCACTGGACACTCTCCAGTTTTTCCATGTCCCTCTTGAAATGCAGAGCCCAAAATGTGACACTGTATTCCAGATGTGGCTGTATCAGCCACAAGGACAGAAAGGGCAATACCTTCCTTCAATCTGTTGGACACCCTGTTGCTTTCCTCACAGTGAGAAATCACTGCCAGCTTGTATTCAAACTAACATCTTCCCAAACCCCCACATGCATTCCAGCATGGCCAATACTAAGACACTTCTCAAGTTCGTAGAGGTTATACTGCCCCAGATGGAAAACTTTATACTTCTCCTTACTGAGCTTCATGAGGTTTCTTTTGATGTGGCTCTCAGGTTTATCAAGGTCCCACTAGATTTGTCCCACTCTTCCATTTGTGATGTTCAGCCACTTCCCCTAGACTGATATTATCTGCAGATTTTCCAAGGGTGTATTCTGTGTTGTGACTCAAGGTGTTAATGAAGATTTTGAAAGGTAAGGGACCCAGTGTGAACCTCAGAGGAACCTTAACAGCTGCCAGCCAGCTACTAATTACCTGCTGATTGTTACCCCTTGAACAGTCCAGACAATTTTAAAACCTCACAATAAACTACTTGTCCAGCACATACTTCCTCAGCTTCCAAATAAGATATCTGCAAAATACACTGCAAAAAATCCTTACTGATTTACACAGAACCTAAAGTTGTTTAGCATGGTATTTCACAAGGTGCATTACTTCCACCATTCTCCCCTCATCCACATGCTTATTTCAGCTGAAGAAAAATTTCCAGTTCATGAGATGAACGGCACCAAGACAAAAACACACAAGGGGGAATTTCCTAATGGGACATAGACCTTGCTATGACTCATGATCTCTCAGTCACAGAACATGGGGGAGGGGAAGCTATATCTTCAGGGCTGGCAGAGAGTGAGGCAGCTGCTTGACCTTCATCTCAAGAGGAATCTATCTTCAGCATGCCTGAACCCCTCTCCTCCATGGGAATGTCAGTTCTGCAGTGCCTTGCCCACACCGCATTACTGTGCAGTGCAGGCTATATGCACGGAGTCCTCTCACTCTGCCTCTTCTGTTTTGATTGTGCTGTGCTTTGCTTCCAGTGTCAGGGGACTGCAGTCCTGCAGAGATGGAAACAGGGATGGTAGAAAGTTAAGAGGCAGGATCCATTTACTTTTCATTTTTGCATGAAGATACTGTTCACCCTTCCAGAAGGTCTTTCCCTTCCCAGGGACAGGTATCTTTGTGGCAGCTCAAAATCTTTCTACAGTAAGGCTATACTAAACTAGTAAATTAAACATGTTCAGGAACTTAGGCCAACTGGCATGGGACTGCTTATGCTTATTGGAGTAAACTATTCCTGTATGAAGAATGGTGAGCCTGGATGCAGACTGTGTATTGGTAATGATCCCAGAAAATGCCAAATGTCCATTTATGTTTTTGAATCTACTTAGGAGAGTGGCAGTTGGCACAGATCAAAAGCTTGGCAGGGAATACAGTAATATTTTATCAGTATGTGATTGCCTTCCTGTAGCTGCAAATGTTCCCTGACATAGTGGAAGATACTAGGAAAGACAGCATGAGCCAAAGTTTTCTCCAGTGTAACTCACCAGTGTCTATGGACTTAGAGAACACAAGAATTAGAAATGTGTACTTTATTTTATAGACTTATTTGTAAGAAATTTATAGGTCTGCATGTCAGGAAACAAATTAATCATTAGTGGGAGAAAGATCAGCTTCATGAAAGAAAAAAAGGTGCAGCCAAATAGGAGTAGCTCAAAACACTTTAGGGGACACTCCTGTGAGTGAACATGAGCATTTGCATTTTTGTCCTCTGACAGAAGGACAGTCCAAGATTTTTTTCTTTGATTTCACTGCATTCTCAACTACAAGGAAATAAAGATGTGATGTCTGTATTCGTAGTTTCAGTGACACAGAAACCCTTCATATCCAGTGTTTTTCAATGACATTCATCTGATGCTCCTCTTCATCTTTGATTTCTATAAGCGTAGTCTGAATTAATTTTCCCTGGTCACCTTCCATTGAAAACTTGAATTTAATATGTAGTCTAATTTCCTCGCTATGAAGGTATGTAAAGGTCTGCTTCTCTAAGAGTATCTGGTCAAGGACCTTATCCAATGCAACAAGAGTTAATAAGAAGGGGAGGCAGAGATGGGAACCAAACCTGGCCAGTCACACTAATCAATGAGGGCACATGAGAATGTGGGAATGGTTATTCCAGTAGCATATCTGATTGAGGACTACTTAGCTAAGAGACAACGATGACAAACAAACACAGTCAGTTGTACTAATTGATAAAGATATAATGTGGAAGTGTTGATACGAGCAAAGTTGTAAGAGCAAAGATTTCTGGATGGGGATGATAAGAAAAGAAAGGAGAGCAATAAACAAAAATGCTGAGACACAGACTTGACAAAGCAAAAATGGAGACAATGTTATGAAACAAACCTCCCAGTTAAACTAGTTGCTGAACTGTCAAAATACAGGGGCCACTTCCAAGATCAACTTTGCAACCTTGCAGCTGATAAGATAGGAGTGGACAAGTGGAGTGGGAGTGCTGCAGGAAACTGCAGAGCTCTGCAAAACCATGAGGGGTGTGCAGGAGTGTGAAAAATATTTCAATGATCTTCTCAGAGTCTTCTGTGAAGTTATTTTATTCGTGACTGCAGTGGCGGGCATCCTGCAAGCAGAAGCACACAGTAAAAGTTTATCATAACCTTCTATTCCATATTACCCGACACCTGATTGCCTCCCCTGTTTCCTCGTTGGCTGAGTACTACAGGTTCACAAGCTACTTGATGCCTTTCTATACCATATATGTACAATTTTATTTGACCAACCGTTAATTTCTTCTTTTCCTTTTTTTTACCTTCTTCTCTCGTGACTAGAGAGCCCATGATTTTTGTTTTTACTGATTTTGCACTACTCATCCTGTTTTTCTTAGATATCCTCCTTATTTTGGGACAGTGGAACCTTCGCCTTATCTGCTTAACATACTCCCCACTGCTATGCTACTGTCATGCCTGCACAATCACTTTTGAATATCCAAGGTTAGTGGAATTTTCCACTGCAAAAACACCTTATATTGCAAAAACACAACTTTGTTTCTCACAGGGGGAAGGGGAGCAGGAGGAACAAAAAAAGGGGAGTGGGGTGTAAGCAGAAAAAGGTTTTACATCACGTGTAAAACAGAGCCAGTTAGTACACTTGTCTGGCTAAGGCCTGCACCTGATCAAAACGGTCTGTCCTATCTTTTTATATCTTTTCTCATTAAATCTTTTCTCAGCTCTCTCTCTGTATTCGCACTCTGTCCCATTTGTATGTGTGGTGCAAGGATGAAGTGCCAGCTATTGGTGAAATTTGGATGTGGGTCTGTGAAGATTGGTGCGAGATCCTGGAGTCAGGCCAGGTGAGTAGGCACCCCAGCCTGTGGTGCTGACTGTGGGAGTAACTGGAGTAACTCGATCCCAGCTACTGGAGCGAAGAGGGTCTTCTACTCACAGCCACTGGGACACGAGTATTGTGTGTTCCCAAACCAGCTGGGTGGGGGGGAGGGCTGGCATGAGTGAGGTGTGTACCTGGTTCTGCACGGGCAGCTGGAACAGGGCTGTGAAGCATAGCCTGTGTGCCTGGTGCTGGCTGCTGGGGGGCTGAGTGCCTTCATCTTCCCCAAACCGATTGGGGAGGAGGAGCTGTGCGTGTACATTCACCGGCAAACTCCAAGGTGAACCAGTCAGCAAGTTCAGAGTTCAGTGGGGCCTGAGGTCTGGGGTAGGATATCAGGAGAGTGGAGTGTCCATGCTGGTACATCCAGGGCGACTTTCAAATGTGGGATGCATGTGGGATGAGTGTGTGAGAGCTGTATGTTTGCAGCAAGCATCAGGTGGGACCAGCTGATGAGGAGGGAACCTGTAAAGCAGTTAAGGGGGCCTGGGATCTGAGCAGGGATGCTGGATGGACAGAGGGGCCATGCCAGTACTCAAGGGAGAGTGCTGTATGTGTGCCTGCACTAGTCACCTCCTGCCTCTGCCAGCCAGCCATAACGAAGGGGACTCATCTCTCTGTGTCTATATTTTAGGTGAGTCCTGTGTGAAAGTGCTGTTGAAGGCAGTGTGACCAGTCATGTCACTGTCCTGTCTCCCTCTCTGTGTGTCTGTGTCTCTGGGATACGTGCTCAGCTTTGCTACCACATGAACCTGCAAAGTGGCATCCACTTTCCCCAGCCTGGACCCTGTGTCTTCAGGCACCAGGCTGGGCCCCAGTGGGTACGCAAGAGCAGTTCAGGGCTGGAACAGCTGGAGGAGGCAGCTGTGTTCTTTACATCACTTAACAGTTGCTAGTAATGGTTGAGATTATTTGCTGAAATCCTCAGCCAGTGGCCAAGGAACAGAGAAGGAAAAAACAAATAGTGAAATACTTTGCTCTATGGTTGAACACAGCAGACAGCAGATTTCACTGGCTTCACTTTTTGAAGCATTATCTAAGAATGTTTCATGCTGTTGTCTTCAGATGTTTTAGTTCATTCTTTTTCCATCTGAATTACTGTTCAGTAGTCCTTGCCTGTGTTATAGTTGTCTTTGTGTCACCTGTGCTCTCCAAACTCAAAAACATTAATGATCATACTGAATAAGTCCCTGCTAAATAAATGTTCTGTACACCACATGCTTTTACTCAGGACAGTAAATAGCCAGACAATCACTTTGTGGAGGCTGCTGATACACAAATCGACTCTTGGAAGGCTCTTACGCACCACTATGCTAATATGGATCACAAGTTCTGACAAATTTGGGCAAACTTCTGACATATGTCCAAGTTGCTCATGAAACCCTGCTGCTTTGGAATGATTTTACAAATAAACTTTCAAGCAAGACATGTAAATAAGCTATATTTTTTATCTGGATTTCCATCTTTTACAATTTTTATTTTATTTAGTTAAAAGGAAAATGTAGACAATATTTTTCAATTGTCTATAGTTCTTTCAGTTCACAAGGTGTTTTACTGCTGCCTACTAAAATATCAGGTAAAGAATTTTCTCTTTTAATATATTCTTTTCCAGATAAAGGCAGAAGACAAATGGCAAATTTAAAAAATAAACAATTAGCATGTTTATTTTGATTTTTCTCAGTGTGGCAAATTTAACATCAGCAAAAGCATTCCTTTAAAATGGGAAATAAGCTGTGGGATGTCATGGGATGGGGTGTTCAGCTGTGACCTGGAAGACCAAGATGACTAGATTTGCAAGTACTAATTAATGAAGGTCCTCTTCAAAAATTAAGGCATTAAAATGTATTTTTATAGTGAAAGCTTTTCTAGTATGGTGGGATGTTATTTGCTCAGGAGAGCAAACTTTGGCCTTATCAGGGATCTACCTGGAAGAATCCCATGGGATTGGATGGGCCTTCGAGGGAAGGAGGTTCAAGACAGCTGGTCAATATTCAAGCATCACTTCCTCTAAATTAAAAATTGCTGCATCCCTATGAGTAAGAAAGCAAGCAAAGAGGGCAGGAGACCTGCATGGATGAGCAGGGAGCTCCTAGCAAAGCTAAAACACAAGAAGGAAGTTTACAGCATGTGGAAAAAGGGACAGACCACTTGGGAGGAATGTAGGGAAACTGTCAGAGTGTGCAGGGATGCAACAAGGAAGGCCAAGGCTCATTTGAGATTAATTCTGGTAAATCTGAAAACTAGTAAATCAGTAAGTCTGGAGAAAGGATCAAAGAGGTCAAAGAGGTCAAAGAGGATCAGGTCAGAGATCATTTAAGCAAACCTGACATCCACAAAAAATGCCTGGAAAAGTGATGGAACAGCTCATCCTGGAGGCCATCTCCAAGCATGTGGAGGATAATAAGGTGAATGGGAGTAGTCAGCATGGATTCACCAAGGGGAAATCATGCTTAATCAATCTGATAGCGCTCTATGATGAGATGACTACCTGGGTAGATGAGAGGAGAGCAGTGGATCTGGTCTACCTTGACTTCAGCAACGTTTTTGACACTGTCTCCCATAACATCCTCATAGACAAGCTCAGGAAGCATGCCCTAGATGAGTGGACAGTGAGGTGGATTGGCAATTGGCTGGATGTCAGAGCTCAGAGAGTTGTGATCAGCAGCGCTGAGTCTAGTTGGAGGCCTATAGCTAGCGGTGTCCCCCAGGGCTCAGTACTGGGCCCAGTCCTGTTCAACCTATTCGTCAACAAATTGGATGATGGAACAGAGTGCACCCCTAGCAAGTCTGCAGGTGACACAAAGCCCTGAGGAGTGGCTGATACCCCAGAGGGCTGTGCACTGTACAGAGGGATCTGGACTGGCTGGAGCGATGGACCAAGAGGAACCTCATGAAGTTCAACAAGGGCAAGTGCAGGGTCCTGCCCCTAGGGAGGAATAGCCCCAAGCACCAATACAGTCTGGGGGCTGACCTGCTGGAGAACAGCTCTGCAGAGAGGGATCTGAGAGTCCTGGTGGACAGCAGGCTGACCATGAGCCAGCAATGTGCCCTTGTGGCCAAGAAGGCCAATGGTATCCTGGGGTGCATTTGGAAGAGTGTTGCCAGCAGGTCAAGGGAGCTGATCCTCCCCCTCTACTCAGCCCTGGTGAGGCCGCACCTGGAGTATTGTGCCCAGTTCTGGGCTTCCCGGTACAAGAGGGAGATGGAACTACTGGAACGAGTCCAGAGGAGGGCTATGAAGATGATTAGAGGACTGGAGCACCTGTCATATGAGGACAAGCTGAGAACTGGTCCTGTTTAGCCTGGAAAAGAGAAGACTGAGGGGAGACCTCATCAATGTGTATAAATACCTGAGGGGCAAGTGTTGAGAGGATGGAGCTGACCTCTTTTCAGTTGGGCCCAGCAACAGGAAGAGAGGCAATGGGCACAAACTGAAGCGCAGGAGGTTCTGTCTCAATATGAGGAGGCACTTCTTTACTGGGAGGGTGACAGAGCACTGGAACAGGCTGCCCAGAGAGGTTGTGGATTCTCCTTCTCTGGAGATATTCAAAACCTGCCTGGATGCCGTCCTGCACAATGCTCTACGTGATCCTGCTCAGCAGGTGGTTTGGACTAGATGATCTCCAGAGGTCCCTTCCAAACTTGGCCATTCTGTGATTCTTTGATTCTGTGATATGACACTTAAAAATACTCGCAACAATGAGATTTTCCTTTAGTATGCTTAAAGTGAATGGATATATGTGCTGTCTGCCTACACGTTTTCAGTCTTGTTGGTCTGTTACAGTTTATAAGGAACTGATGATGGCTGAGCTTCTAACTGTCATCTGTGTCAACCACACCATGTTGAATAGGGTGAATTTAGGCCAGCAAATTTAGCTTTTAGTTGAAGCTATTTAATTATGCTGGTTCCTGGTACTGATATTGAAACCAATTTTTCAAGTATTTAAATCTCAATCTGTAAGAAAATACTTGTAGCTTAAAAGGGACATAGAGTTTAATCTGCCCTTGAGTTTATCAGATAGTTGAAAGTTTTGTCCAGGACGGGAGACTGATTTTCTTCTCAAGCTGTTAGCTAAGATGTCTCTAATTTATCATCTGCTTTTGGAAGAAATAGAGGTTTGGACTTCTGCCAAGGTGATCGATGCATCACAGGACCATGTTTACAGCATTCCCTACAGGGGTTGGGCAGTTTCCTTTCCTTTTTTGGGGCAATTTTCCTTTCCTTTCCAATATGGCACATTTGTGGGAACTGTGGCTATCTCTGCCACTCAGGAGTACAGGTGTTGTTACTAGAAGGTCATTAAGATATTTTTAATTAAACTGAATTCTGTCTTTGAGTTCAATCAAAGTCGATCAAATATAAGACCACATTCTTCAATACACTCAGAACTGTCCCAGCTGTAACTGAGTGGTCAAAAATTAGCTGTTCTTGAGAGGGACTATATCTAGGCCAAGAATAAACATACTGGAGAATTTCACATATAAAGGATCCTCCAGTTTTATCAACATATCCTGCTGTGCCCATCTCCATTAGCTTGAAACCTGGATCTTGTGAAGTAAAGACTGCTGCATTACAAACTTTTACCAATGAGCAACAGTGTTATTTCATAGAATCATAGGATCATAGAATGGCTTGGGTTGGAAGAGACTTTAACTAGTTCCACCCCCCCCCCCCCCCCCATCATGGGCAGGGATGCCAGACACTAAACCAGGTTGTTCAGGGCCCCATCCAGCCTGGCCTTAAACCCTACTGGGGATGGGGCATCCACAACTTCTCTGAGCAATCTGTTCCAATGCCTCACTACCCTCTGAGTGAAGAATATCCTTCTAATATCTAATCTAAATCTCCTCTCTTTTAGTTTTAAACCATTCATCTCCCTTGCCATATCACTATTTGCCCATGTAAAAAGTTGTACTCCATCTTTTTGATAAGCCCCCTCTAAGCACTGAAAGGCCACAACAAGGTCTCCCCAGAGCCTTCTCTTCTCCAGACTGAACAACCCCAGCTCTCTCAGCCTGTCTTCACAGGAGAGTTGCTCCAGCCCTCTGATCGTCTTCGTGGCCCTCTTCTGGGCCCCCTGCAACTGGTCCACATCTTTCTTGTGCTGGGGGCCCTAGACCTGGATACACTACTCCAGGTGTGGCCTCACAAGGGCAGAGTACAGGTGGCCAATCACCTCCCTTGACCTGCTGGCCACTCCTCTGTTGATGCCTTCTGGTCTGCAAGTGCGCACTGCTGGCTTGCGTCAAGCTTTTCACACATCAGAAGCCCCAAGTCTTTCTCTGCAGGGCTGCTCTCAATGAGTCTCCAAGTATGTATTCCCATCTGGAATTTCCCCAACCTAGGTGCAGCACCTTGCACTTGGACTTGCTGAACCTCATTAGTTTCGTGTGGGCCCACTTCTCAAGCTTGTCCAGGTCCCTTTGGATGGCATCTCTTCCTTCTGTTGTATTGACTGCACCACTCAACTTGGTGTCATCTGCAAATGTTCGGAGGGTTCCCTGGATCCCATTGTCTGTGTAATTGGTAAAGATATTAAACATCACTGGTCCTAAGATGGACCCCTGAGGGAAAACACTAGTCACCAGCCTCCACCTGGACATAGATCCATTGACTGCAACTCTCTGGCTGTGGCCAGACAACCAATTCCTTACCCACCAAACAGTCGATCCTTCAAATCCACCATGGTTTCCAACTCCTCCTGCTTCTTTCCCATGCTGCATGCACTGGTGTAGAGGCACTTCAATTGGGCTATTAGCTACATCACCTTTCTAGAGGAGCCTTCCCTAATTCCTTTGAGACAATTCTTAGGTATTTCCCTGTTGCTTCCTGAGGTGTTTGCGTTCCCTGTATATTCCCTTCCCCTGCTGAATCTAGTTTAAACCTCTGGTAGTAAGTCCAGCCAGTTTGCTGTCCGGAACACTCTTTTCCCACATGGTCAGGTGCATCCCATCCGGTGTCATCATGCCCTGTCTCTTGAAGGAGCATCCAAGATCACAGATCCCTGAGTATGACACCAGACATGCAGCCAATCATTCACCTGATCTGTTTGTCTGCTATTTCTTGGATCCCAGTCTCCATCTGAGAGGACAGAGGAGAAAACTATCTGCAGTTCTGACCTCTTCAAAATTTTTCTAAGGGGCATAAAGTCCCTTCTGATATTTCAGTCTCCTCATTGCTGCCTCATTCAACACTACATGAAAGAGAAGGATGGTAGTCCTCTGGTCTTACCAGACTTGGTAGCCTCTTTGTGATATCATGAATGCAGGCCCCTGGCAAACAGCAAACCTCTCTAGAGAGATTGTCCAGATGGCAAATGGGTGCTTCAGTGCGTCTCAGCAAGGAATCTCCAATTACTAACATGCTTTGTGCTTTTTTTGTGGCACTGGTTCTAACACAGTTGATTGGCTGGACCAACTTTGTACAGTTATTCTTTCTAGGGTGTTGACCATTGCCCACACACCCTCCAGCTCCGCAGCATCATATCACTTGCACAGGGGCACTTCAGGGCAAGGGGGAAACTCCCCCCTTGGCTCCGAGAAGAGACAAGGGTCTAGTCTCCTTTGTCTTGTGAGTCAGACAAGTCCATCAGCTCAGGGTTGCAAGCTAGCTTACCAGCCCCTTGCAAGGACTTAAGGCAGAGCTGTTGCTCATCCTGTGTCAGTGCATGATACTACACATCAGTCTCCCACTTGTGTTCCTGAATACTACTCTGCCTGTGAGCTCTTCTCTCAACACGGAAACATGCTCAAAAAGTGTGTCCAGCTGGCACACTTGCACCCATGACATTGACTTCTGCCTTCAGGCCTTAGGGAGACTTCCAGGTTCTGGAGTTCCCTGCAACTGAGGTTCTGGGTAGATAACTCAGTCATTGAGAGGTCTGTTTGGGTGTAGGAATTTGCCAGGACAGGTTTTGGCCCTTCTGTGTGGGTTTCAGCTTCAGCCCAGCAGTTGTGGTGGGTGAACACCACTTCTGTCAGAAATTCTGTTTGTATATAGAAGAGACTTGAGAGGGACAAGGAAAAGGGTTCAGTTATATGTCCCCCTGGAAATGGTGGCAAGAGCAGGGGACATTAATATCAGAGAGAGGACATAAAAGGTAATTAATTTCTCCAGCCATCCCCTGCTGTGCTTCCACTAAGTCCTGACAGCAGCAGGAATCAGCTACTTCTTTTCTCAGCTGTTGCAGGCTCTTCCAAGATCATATTGAGGAGGTAGGTCAGTCCAGCAATAGATTATATAGTTTCTGGATAAGACAGGGGCACAGTTTCTTCTGTAAGAAGCCTTCATATTTTAGATGACCTCAGTATATAGGCTTTTTCCTAAACATTCCTAGCAGATCACAGATAAATACATAATTTTCTCTGCAGACTGAAATCAACTGAATTTGGCACTTACACATCATCATGTTTAAATTCTGATTACTTTATCCCAATCCATTTCATTCTAAATACAGAAATTGTGTGTAGCTCCATGAACTAACTGCAAGTTCTTTGTCATTTTATGTTTAAAACTTTTCATTGTCTTTGAACAATAAAATATAACCACTGTCTATAGGTCGAATCTGCTAACACAATTCAGTAAAAGGATAGTTCTGTAAAGCAGACATTTAAGTGAAGAGAAATACTGAAAAAACTGCAGGAAATTTAGAATATTTAAAAAGACCGAAAAATCACTGTAACTTTATTCATAAAAACACAGAGTGACACCTGAGTTTAGGACTGGGAAATATATTGGCAAACAGCATGTTGCTCATGTACAGAAAAGATGTAAATCAATATAACAATTAAGAGTTGAATATCCATGTATACTTATGTATTGATATAAGTGACTGTGGCACACAATACTTAGCAATACAATCTTTTCATTATTTTTTCAGAGGTTTTATGAATATGCCCTAAATCCTCTTCCCTGATATTCATAATATTTTACACAGAAAAGAAAGGTACGCAACAGCATAATTTTAATTAGGTAAAATTAAGGATTGAGCATATTTTTTCACTTACCTTTAAGTGTCACTTTTAATGCAATGCCTTCACAAAAATGCATATAGGTATTTTCTGCTAAATAGCTGTGGAGTGTTACCTTTCAGGTAACAGTAATCAAATGCACCTGAACTTTGACTGAAATACTTGGATAATCATCTGAATACTGAGAGGATATTAGGAACATGGAGGAGCAAGGAAGGAATTCTTCCTTGCTATGGCCTGGCTCACATACAAGAAGCTACCCTTGGGTTGGGACCAATTCCAGAACAGGCTTTAGGTTTCTAAGCTGGCTTTTTTTCAACAGAGCTAATACTACATCATAGCTCACTATCTTGAAAGCACTGTTTGTGAACACCTGGAATTATATATGCTTACTAGCCACTTCCTCTTCAAACCAGGCCTTCCCTTGGCTGACTTCACACATACAGCTGCCTGGCTGTGTGCCTCACTCCTGCCTATTACACAGCTGGCTCCATAACTTGGCAACTGCACAGCAAAAACCCAGAAAAGCTCTACTGGGGAGACTGGATTATTTGTCATTGGCAATTGGAAATTCAAGATTTTCAATCCCCCAAATCAGGCATCTAGCTGCTCTCAAATAGATCCTGGAGACACAGGCACGTCCTGAGGGCACTTTGTCCCAGCCTGATAGCACTGCATAAAACAGGCTTGCTACCTACTGCTGAGAGCAGGCCTCACAGGAAAGCAACAGCAGCTACCAGTACCTCACCTGCTACTGCTGAGGGATGCTGCCTTGACAGTGCAGATGCTACAGCTTCCCTGGAAATGGAAGACTGGAGCTCCTGCCTCAGCCTGAGGGGAGCAAACCCCTAGGTCTCCCATCCTAGGAGAGCCCTCAGCCATCTCTGCTCCTCCCAGGCCTTGCTCTTTGTGCATGGTGTTCTGAACACTGTGCTCTGAGCTGCCAAGGCCCTCCTGTCCCCTCCGAGGCCACGACCTATAACCACTGTGTTGTTGGGCACCACTTGGAAACCCAGCACCCTGGCTTGGACTGGGTTTGGGCTCCAGGCTTGGGTCCAGCTGACCAAAATTTGGGTGCTCCAGTGCCAGAGCCCTCCTTGGAAAAGCTCTTAATGCACAGAACAGTGTCTGATCCTGGGTGTTAACTTAGATCACAGGTATCATTTTTGTAACCTTGTGCCCATCTTATTCACTGACATCTTTCAATAACCAAAATGCCAATGACCAGAAGAATGTGTTTAGATCTGACAGCATTTAAATCAGCTCAAGTGACAGTGCCCTTTTCCTAAAACTAGGAAATGAGTCACTCTCCAGGACTTCCAGCAAATCCCCCTGCCTCCAGTACTAGGATTTCCTAAAACATCTAATGCTCTGATATAGGCAAACCTGTATTGACAGTTTTTCTTGCTAGAACTGTGTGAATATGTGCAAGGTGTTTGTAATGGAATGGGCATTCTGAACTGAGAATATATTGGAGTGCAGAGGATCTTGGACTGTATGTTGCATGTGATTGTGTGCACAGCTGTGGCTAGCTGGAGCTGTGGGTAGGGAAGGGTTGGAGGGGTCTCTGCTGGCTGGTGAATGTTGACAGAGGGGGCGTGAATATGGGAGACAGGCTTTAGCTGAGGCTGTGTTTTGTTTATGTGAGGAGAAATGGAAAGAAATGCTCTGTATTGATGGAGAAACTGAGGACTGCAAGCCTCTTTACGTAAGTTGTTTTCTGGATGTGTTGGCTGATCCCTGGGACAGTGGAATGGCTCTTGAATTCTGCGGGAGAAATTTCTTCAAGAATGGAAAAAACTTTGGTTGGCACTTTGAATCTGTAACCACTCCATGTTGAAAAGGTTTATGACCATTCAAATGGTGTCTACTTCTACAGGCCCAAATCTTTACTTCAGCTATTTGCTCTATTTAAGTTACAGAATGACAGGACAGACTTGGAAAAAAGACATGAAAGAACTGAGATCCTTTCCTGAATTGCAAGTATGAGTACACCTTGATGAACTAAAATATCACCAAGCAAAGAAAGGAGCAACCCTTTCTCAGCTTCATTCACCTCCACATCAGAAGTCACAGTATACTTTATGAACTCTGTCCTAGCATAGAAAATCATAGAAATAGAATATCCCGAGTTGGAAGGGACCCACAAGGATCATTGAGTCCAACTCCTGACACCACACTGGTCAACCCAAAAATTTAGACCATGTGACTAAGCGCACAGTCCAAATGCTTCTTAAACTCCGATAGGTTTGGTGCAGTGACTACTTCCCTGGGGAGACTGTTCCAGTGCGCGACAACCCTCTCAGTGAAGAACCTCTTCCTGATGTCTAGCCTGAACCTCTCCTGCCGCAGCTTGACACCATTCCTGTGGGTCCTATCACTGGTCACTAAAGAGAATAGATTGGCGTATAATGTAAATTGGCTTAAGGGGAAGGGGATGTTACGGAAGATACCATCATGAAGGATACCTTTGTGACTTCCGGGATCTGTCAACGGGATGACCCTCTCTTCCTCCCTGCATTGGGATGTCGTGCGATAAGATTTGAACACTTGGTTGTACCAGGTGTCTCCATGGAAACTTAGAAATCTCTAGAATCTTTGTGCCTTTTAATGCGTTAATAGCCAGGATGAGTACCTGTGTATTTCATGTGTGCTGGCTTGCTTTTGCAGACAGTGAATTTATCGCTGGCAATCCAGAGAACCTGTGTCCCTGTTGCTGTTAATAAACTGCCCTTCATTGCATTGTTCCTAGCCGTGACAGTTCTCATTGAATGAGACTAGATCGAGGACGTGCTACATTATTGGTAAATCCATGACCATGATAGTTCAGTACCCTGAATCTGACCAGACCTGTAACAGTTAGTCAGCTACGCCCCTTAATGCGACAGTATTTCATAGGGAAAAACATTAAGCCTAAGATTTCTCATCCCTAAGGCCCTGGGGGGCAGGCAGAGAAGGAATTCATGCACAGTCTTGTAACAACATTTCTTGAAGGATCTCCCATTTTTCTTGCAATTTGAAGTGCACAGATAGACATGTGTGCATGAATGTATGCATGCTGTTCTTCCTATGTCAGAGGTGACTTCACATCTCTCCCTGAGACTCCAACACAGTAGTTCAGCTAGGCCCCAACTTCCTATTACTGTGACCAAATCTTTGTTTCAGGCAATCTCCTCGCCATGTCTATGGCTGTCAGCACTATCACCTTGAAGGATGCAGATTACTTGTCTACTTTCAGGTTTTTACCAACATGACTACCACATGTATTTAGTAATACTTATGCCCTTTCAGTGTTTTGTTTAATGTATTACTCTTAGGCGTTTCTTACAAACTTCACACCATCAAATAGGGAAGATAAATGGTGTCATCCCCATTGTACAGCTGGGATATCTGCAGTACACACATACCAAGCAATCTTCCCTGGGTCATACACTGAGTCGGTGGGAAAGTCAGCAATAGAATCCATAAGTCCTGCATCCAAGTTCTCTAAGTGCCTTGACTAGTCCAGATTCCCTCCTTAACACCCTTGTCAAATTATTTATAGGAGATGTATTCATATAGTCAGTAAGACATCAAAATTTTCTAATTATATCTAGTCATGTCAAATGACAATTATGCCCTTCGTTCAGTTTGCCAGACAATGCTTTGCCAAAGAAGGTTTGCCAAAAATTTTTTGACCGAAGAAAGAGTAGGCATCTGCAGCATCTGCAAATGAGATCGTATAAAATGTCCCTGCAGCAAGTCTGCCCTGTCTCCACGGAAAGCTTCAAGGTAAGTGTATGGGGTCTGCAGGCTTGCAGGAAGAGCTTTATATGCCACAACGTTTCTTGTGCCTCTAGTGCTTGTTTCCAGGAGTGGACTCAACTTCTCAGCTCAAGTTTTAAATCTGCTTTCAAGACACCTGCACATTTTCACTCTGGAATTCTGTGCAGCAGCAAGTAGGGAATTGCCATTTGTGTTTTGCAGTACTGACCAGCTGCCAGGGTGCAAGCCACCAACCTGGTGTCACGAGAGGTAAGAATTTGATTTATTAATTCTTAGAGGGCAGAGAAAGATCTTTTTGGGTGGGATTTCTGTATGGCTGCATGAATGGTCACTGTTTCACCCTATATTCAAAACCAGGGTGATTACAGTAGGCAGGTGGTGGGGTACCCACAGCTGGTAAGGTTTTCAGGTGGCTGTGTTTGAATCTTCTGACAACTGATGTAAGACCAGAAAATTCCCATGGGAATATTCTTCACTTTACTTAACTGACCAAACAGGGAGTGAGGCATGCTGGCTTCACATCATTGTTGTGGCAGGAACAGAACAGGACTAAGATGAACAAAGGAGGAAAAAGTGCAAAATTGTACATCCTACCTCAGAATGTATGAATTAATAAACTATCTGAGCATATAGAGATTCTAACCATCTTTGTAAAATGTCAAAGCTTTCTTAGGTACCCATATTCTTAATCCAGGTCCAAAAAAAAAGAGACTTTTTAAACATTGAACAGAGGGAATGAATTTCACTAATGTAGCTGGAGAATTTTCAAGTGCAGTTGGCTAACTTAGCTATTCACATGTTCAACAAAGCATTTAAAAAAGTACTCTTATTTTATTAAAGTTTTGAGAATTCACCTGTTCCTGGATTTTTTTTTAAGGAAGTATTTATTTGGGAGTTTCATACAGTCATGGCAATTTCAATTTCAGTGCTTGAATTTTGTATCGTCAAGTCAAGACTTTGGGGATGAGATTATTTAGATATTGTACTTAAGAATGACAAATGTATAAATAAATCAAATTATACCAGAGTATTAAAATTTCACAAGACCTACCCTGAAAGAGAAACCAAGCTACAGGATATAAAATCTTTTCCAATCTCACAGAATCGCCTTAAATAATCAGTGCCATATTACTTCTCCCCATTAGAGTCTTCTGCTGACGTGCTTTCAGTGAAGTGCAGATATGACTTCTCCAGATGCTGAGATGGCTGCCTTTGGGGAGGCAGCTCCCTACCTCCGAAAGTCAGAAAAGGAAAGAATTGAAGCTCAGAACAAGCCTTTTGATGCCAAGTCATCTGTCTTTGTGGCCCATCCCAAGGAATCTTTTGTGAAAGGGACAATCCAGAGCAAAGAATCAGGGAAGGTCACTGTCAAGACTGAAGCTGGAGAGGTGAGTGAAAAACAAGGCTGAAAGACACCATTTGATTCCCACTCTGGGCTGTAAGCTGACATACACAGCTCTTTCATTTCCTTGGCAGACTCTGACCGTGAAGGAAGATCAAATCTTCTCCATGAATCCTCCCAAATATGATAAAATCGAGGACATGGCCATGATGACCCACCTCCACGAACCCGCTGTGCTGTACAACCTCAAAGAGCGTTATGCAGCCTGGATGATCTATGTAAGTACCAGCAGCTGTCTTCCTTTGGGTAGCTGGAAGGCCTGCTGTGCCAGGCTGAGCAGAAGCCAACGTGCTGTCTCCCTTCCTCGTAGACCTACTCGGGTCTCTTCTGTGTCACTGTCAACCCCTACAAGTGGCTGCCGGTGTACAACCCGGAGGTGGTGTTGGCCTACCGAGGCAAAAAGCGCCAGGAGGCCCCTCCACACATCTTCTCCATCTCTGACAATGCCTATCAGTTCATGCTGACTGGTGAGTGACTCCAGCTGTCTTAGAGTGATTGTTCGATGAAATTCGCTGAAGGGAGAATTCTCTTCAACATGTGCCAGCAGTGTTCTCTTTCCACAAAGAAGGCTAAAGGTATCCTGGGCAAGGCATTACCAGCGGGTTGTGGGAAGTGATCTTTCCCCTCTGCTCAGCACTGGTGAGGCCACTCCTGAAGTACTGTGGGCAGTTCTGGGCTCCCCACTACAAGAAAGGCACAAACATACTGGAGAAAGTCCTTGAAGGGCCATGAATGTGATGAAGGGACTGGAGCACCTCTCATATAGGAAAAGGCTGAGGGAGCTGGGACTCTTCAGCCTAAAGAAGAGAAAGCTCAAGGGGGGAATCTACCCAATGTCTTTAAATACCTGAAGAGAGAATGCAAAATAGACAGAGTCAGCCTTTTTTTTCAATATTTCCTACTGACAGGACAGGAGGCAATGACACAGACGAGAGGTAACGGCACAAACTGAAACACATTAGGTTCTCTCTGAATGTTAAGAAACACTTCTCTGCTTCAGGTAACTGAACACTGGAAACAGTTTCATGGAGAGGTTGTGGAGTCTTCCTCCTTGGAGCTCTCTGGACATGATCCTGGGCAACCTGCTCTAGGTGGCCATGTTTGAACAGGCTGGCTGGTGATTAATCTTCCAACCTCAAGCATTCTGTGGTTGTGTGATATTCCATCTCAGAAATATGATTTTTTCAAAGCTTTCATGGTTCTGATCCATACTATTGAGAGTTCTACTATCTTCACAACATTGTTTCTCCTATTTGAAATGAAAGGCACCCCTGCACTCAGTGTGTGGTGCTTTTTTTGCCTTTGTTTGTTTGTTTGTTTATTTTTTAAGTCAAGCTTCCAGCACATAGTTGAAAATAGCAAAGGAAGTATTGAAAGGAAAACTGAATCAGAGGAAAACATTTTTCTATCCTACCCCACTTTTTTATTATTATTTACATGGATTAAAAGTAATCCCGATCAGATCTGAATTTCCTGTCAGTTAATCTTTGTACTTGACACAAGTGATGTTAAATTTTAATTCACTTAAACTTACCTGACTACATTCCATTCTTTACTGTTGTTCATTATGTTCTGTATCTCTGCCTCTTTCACAGACCGTGAGAATCAGTCAATCCTGATCACGTATGTATGCCCTCTGCTTGGGTCCCTGTGGGGTACCATGTGCCCAGAACCTGCTGCCTGACCTCATGCTCTCTGGTTCTCTGTTTTGACAGTGGAGAATCTGGTGCAGGGAAGACTGTGAACACAAAGCGTGTCATCCAGTACTTTGCAACAATTGCAGCTAGTGGGGAGAAGAAGAAGGAGGAGCAGTCTGGCAAAATGCAGGTAAATTGAATCAAAGTGGTGAATTGAATTAAAAAATGAATTAAAATCACTTGAATAAATGCTTTCCTCTGCTCCTCATTTTTGAAAAGTATAACTAGGAATTATTATTGTCCTGTAGGGAACACTTGAGGATCAAATCATCAGCGCCAACCCACTGCTGGAGGCATTTGGAAATGCCAAGACTGTGAGGAATGACAACTCCTCGCGCTTTGTAAGTTTTGCTTAACCAAATATTTTCTGAAAAATAATAAACAGGAGTTTATGGCGATCGTCCTTTCTTGTTGTTCAGCCATGGGGGTTTACAAGGGTGAGACTGAATTTCCTTATCACAACTTTAACACTTACCCTGAAGTTAATTATTCAAAGTTCGAAAAAAAAAGTGATTCTAAGAAGTACATATATATATAGTGTTTTGTATTGGGGTACATATTAAAATAACAGATCACAGGCTCTTTCTCCTGTACTGTGCAGTAATTTTAAACTATTTTTTTACATTCACTCATCTTTCTGTTCATTTTCTACAAGACAGACAAACAGGCAAAAGGAAGGAAGAAAAGGAGGAAGGGAGGAAGGAAGGGAGGGAGGGAGGAAAGAAGGAAGTTTCTACCTGAATAATATTTTTGTTTCATATGAAATTGAATTAATCCCAATTAAAAACACTTATTTGAAACCAAGACAGATTTAAGCAGCAGAACAAGTTAAATGGATATTTCCAGTATCTTTCAGATGGCTTCTATCTCTAGGCAGGATATAATTAGAAAACTTTGGAATAAGATATAAATGGCCTAATGAAATCCACTCATTCTTTTCTATGTTCAGCATACATTAAATATACATATGTGACCCTATTGGTTATTTTCGTGGGCAAAAATTTAAAAGAAGACCTTATCTTAATGGTGGAAATATACCTAATTCTTAAGAAAATGTCTCTTAAGAAAATCTGTGCTCAGTAGAATAAATGGCAAAACTCACTGTTTCAGATATATTTTTATGACATAAATTTTAAGATAATTTTTATTAATTTAAAGGGTAAATTCATCAGAATTCACTTTGGTGCCACAGGAAAACTAGCTTCTGCTGATATTGAAACATGTAAGACACCTTCCTGAAGTGTTCACAATCCATCCACCCCACTCATCTATTCATATCCATCTATCCTTTTCATCCCACTGTTTATCTGCCATTTGCTTTTTTCTTCACACCTTCTCCCTCCTTTATTTTTTGCTTTTTATTTTGTTTCTTCTTGTTTCTAACTATATTTTCCTTCCAGATCTGCTGGAGAAGTCCAGAGTCACCTTCCAGCTCAAAGCAGAAAGAAGCTACCACATATTTTATCAGATCATGTCCAACAAGAAGCCAGAGCTGATTGGTAGGAAGAATGACCAAAGACTTGGAGAAGGTTGCTGAACATCAGCTCACACTATTACACACTTGACTAAACTAAGCCTGTGCATCCCCTTTTCTTACTTTCAGACATGCTTCTAATTACCACTAATCCATATGACTATCACTTTGTGAGTCAAGGTGAGATCACTGTTGCCAGCATTAATGACCAGGAGGAGTTGATGGCTACAGACGTAAGTAATATGTAAAATGAGTAACCTGTAAAATAAGTAACATGTAAAATTACGTACATAAGTAAAATGTTGTATCTATGGTAATGTCTCCCTGACAAAGCTTTATTTCATTGTTTCGATTGTAGAGTGCCATTGACATCCTGGGCTTTACTGCTGATGAAAAGGTGGCCATTTACAAGCTGACAGGAGCTGTCATGCACTACGGCAACCTGAAGTTTAAGCAGAAACAAAGAGAAGAGCAGGCAGAGCCAGATGGCACAGAAGGTATTAGCAAAGTCTGTTGTTGACCTAGAAGCAATAGCAATAACTCTGTCTTTGAAAGATGGTAGAAGAGCAATTGAAACGTGTAAAAAAAACAAGTCTTTAGGTGGAGCTACTACCAAGTGGAGCTAGTATGAAACTGCCATCCAAAGCATACTCATTTTTCAATGGCTACCTGATCTTTGTTTGAAGTATAAAATATTAAATATTAAAATTTAAAAAACATAAAATATTAAATTATGACTATTAATTCTCTCCTGGACTATCACAGTTTAGGATAGCACAACCCACTTGGTGTGCTTGCATTAGAGACCCACTGACAAGAAGATTTTTCATAAAATATATTTGCAGTTTCTTTTTTAAAGAAAACCGAGGCATTAAATTCACTGTGTATAAACCAGATATTAGTTAGATATTTTTCCCAGGAAAAATGGAACTCTCCTTTAATTTCTTTCTTCTCTTTTGAACATTCAAACCCATAAGTTATCACTGCATAGTGGAATTATTTGAGCATTGGTCTAAGTGAAACATAGGTAGATTAGGCTGGGGAAGAACTGACTTTCTGTTTCTCTGCTGATTACATAATCACTTGTATGTTGTATAATGCAGGTATGTTTAAAAAGACTGATCCCTGCCTTCTTCCAAAGAATGTTCGTAGATGGCCAGCTTCAGGACTGGATTTTGAGGTTTTGACCCTGAATGAATGAATATGTCTGCCTTTTTTTGATGACTATAACTAGCAGTCTCCAGAAAGTGGCAACTCTAATTCTTGCCTGTAATTTCAGAATGTATTCCCCTTCAAGTTTACATCTACTGTCAGAGAAATCTGCAGGGACCTTAAATGCATAAAGTATATTTTTGGTTTACACTCAGGCAGTCATCTCGATAACGCTTTGGTGGGGGTTTTTTTGTTTGTTTGTTTGGGTTGGTTTGTTTTTTTTGATATAGATATCAATTAGCTGTGGATTGAACTGATAAACTGCACCTTTCAGGGTGAATTTTTAGTAAAGACTTTGTTTCTTGATACTTTGGGGAAGATTTTCAAAAAACACAAATACCGTTTAGGTGTTCTGCTCTGAATGGCCTTTGAAACAAGGATGAATTTTATTTTAATGACTGCCATACTTTCCCTGAGATACAGTAAGCAGAATCTGATATGGCAGTTGCTCCAGAAGGATTTTATCACTCAAAATGCTGCATGTCTTGTTCGACTTGATTTTTTTGTCTCCTTCTCCTGCTACTTAGTTGCTGACAAGGCTGCCTACCTGATGGGTCTGAACTCAGCTGACTTGCTCAAAGCCCTCTGTTACCCCCGAGTCAAGGTTGGGAATGAATATGTGACCAAGGGTCAAACTGTGCAGCAGGTAGCAAACAGTTGGTAACTGGGAACTTCTGGCTGGTGTCATTTACTATCTTGCTCTTGTGTCCTTTACTATCTTTCTCTCTCTCTTTTTTTTTTTTTTTTTCCTGCTGCATTCTTCTTTGTTTTAGGTGAACAATTCAGTGGGTGCTCTGGCAAAGGCTGTCTATGAGAAGATGTTCTTATGGATGGTTGTTCGCATCAATCAACAACTAGATACAAAGCAACCCAGACAGTACTTCATTGGTGTCCTGGACATCGCTGGCTTTGAGATCTTTGATGTAAGGAATACATGTCTGAGGCCTGCTTTTGAGTGAGATTACCAAGCACTATTATTTGGAAGAATTAGCATACTAATTGTTTTGTATTTTTGGGGGGGGGGGAGGGGAGAGGAATCTTTTGTAGAACAGAGCAAAATCCTCTGAAGCCTCATTAGTATAAGAACAGAACTATGTTGTCTGTATAGAAGTAGCAGTTACAATTCTATATGCACTAACATTTTAAGATTTATGTTAGAGTCTTGTTAAAGATTTTTTTTAAAATTCTGCATACATATATGTATATGTAAGTGTATATAGGGAGCTCCTTTATCTCCTTAGAACTAGGATCTCTTTTTAGAATTAGGATTTGGAACTCCAGTGACAAATATATAATAGGTTAAAGATGAGTAAATATTTTAAAAGACCAATAAATGACTGGATAAATGTTTGATCAGAGAGATTGAGTAATTAAAACTGAAGGCCAGGACATACAGTCATATTTTAGGCTGAACAAAGAAATGATGAAGCAATTTATGAATTTTAGGAGATTTACTAGGAATATTTGCTCTGGAAAATTTTCCATTCTCATTACATAGGTATTTCTTTGGAGACCTGCATATAGGTCCTGCTATGATACAGCCCTAATAATAGAATTCTGTTTTAACTGGAGAGATGTATAAAGGATTAAGAATGACTAAAAAATCTGGCATCTTGACAACTGGCGTTTTTTTCTTTTTACACTGGGAAGTTCAACAGCCTGGAGCAGCTGTGCATCAATTTCACCAATGAGAAACTGCAGCAGTTCTTCAACCACCACATGTTCGTGCTGGAGCAGGAGGAGTACAAGAAGGAAGGAATTGAATGGGAATTCATTGATTTTGGGATGGACCTGGCTGCTTGCATTGAACTCATTGAAAAGGTAAATTTCTAATTCAAAATGTCTTGCATTTTCAAAAGCTCATCTTTAGAGATTAACTGTTTCTTAAAAAAAAACCAAAACTTTCTTTCATGTTTAATTCCATATATTCAATTTTAGTCACTGAAATATCTCTTGACCTCTACAGTTGGTTATTTTACCTTAGAGATATTACAAAGTCCACAAATAACTATGGAAAACATCCCTCACCTATCTCTGTATGAAAGATGTCTCTGCTTGCTCTATTGAAAGACATTATTTCAAAAATATAGAGCAAATCCTAATGTAAAATAATTATATTTTGTTAAGGTTCTTGAATGATTTTATCTGGACAATACATTTTTTCTTGGTGGTTCATAGTAAAGTAAATAAAGGTCAATACATTTTGTGTCTGTCCTTGTAGTACAAGAAAAAGAAAGGCATTTCTTGCAGTTCTGTGTAATTTAGGGAGCTGGTTAAAAGTATAAAAGTGAAGTAAATATACAATAGACATACCTGTGAAAGACATTTTTAAACACAGTCATTGTTTGTCTCCCTGATTTATTAATTTGACTTTTTACGTATAAAAATAAAAAATAAAAATCCTGAATCACTGTGCCAAAGAGTCAAGCAGGTGAACCACAGTTCATTTAAGTTCACTTTTTAGAAGCAAATTCTGTTCAGATCAAGGTGTTTCTATTGTTCCTCAGCTTCCTGTCTTTTACTATACTGTCTTTAAGACCAAGTGTTGGTCATATAGACATTCTCATTTCTGTATTGTAATATCTTCAAGCCCATGGGCATCTTTTCTATCCTGGAAGAGGAGTGCATGTTCCCCAAGGCAACTGACACCTCTTTCAAGAACAAGCTCTATGACCAGCATCTGGGCAAGTCCAGCAATTTCCAGAAGCCCAAGCCTGCCAAAGGCAAGGCCGAGGCCCACTTCTCCCTGGTGCATTATGCTGGCACAGTGGACTACAACATCTCTGGCTGGCTTGAGAAGAACAAGGACCCCCTGAACGAAACTGTCATTGGGTTGTACCAGAAATCATCAGTGAAGACACTGGCCTTACTCTTTGCCAACTATGGTGGAGCAGAAGCAGGTCAGTTTTCTAAAATTCTGATGTTTCCACGTTTATAATATGTGAAGATTAACCCCCAAAAGATAGTAATAAAAGATGCATTTGTTTTTGAAGAGGCTAGTGGTGGTGGTGCTAGTGGTGGCAAGAAAGGTGGCAAGAAGAAGGGATCATCTTTCCAGACTGTCTCAGCTCTTTTCCGGGTAAAGTATGAATTTCATTGCCACTAGAGTGACATGAACATAGTTTCATCTCTGAACTATCTGAACTTCCATTCTTCTCACAACTTGAGTTTTATGATGAAACAACAATATCTATAAAATGGGTAGAAATTATCCACTGCCTTTTCCTCTTTTTTTTCTGTTCACACTTATTAAATGTTTCAAGCACTTTTCAGTTTACCCCCTGAATTTCTTTCAAAATGCCACTTAAGTTCTTTGTGAAGAACTTTTTTTTAACACACATTGTGATGTAATAAAAATAATAATTAAGGCTTGTGTTAAAATTTTGATATAGTAGCTTTTCATTTCTTCCAGATTAAGGTGCAGAATTTTAAACTTTCTTTTAATAAGAATAACTACGTATGCAGAAGGATTGATTAAATCTAAATTCTGGATTTGAAACTTGCTTACTTGCCTACTCCTAAGATTCATTATATTAGACTCATGATGGCTAGATACAGAATGTGCAAAAGTAAAAAGTTTAAATCTAAACTTCTGCACATTATCCCACAGGAGAACCTAAACAAACTGATGACCAACCTACGGAGTACTCACCCTCATTTTGTTCGTTGCATCATCCCAAATGAAACTAAAACACCTGGTAAGATGGTCCAGCAGAAAGAGATTTTCCTCTGATACATCCATTCGGTACTGAAAACTGATTTGTGCAATAAATGCTTAGGTGCTATGGAACATGAACTGGTACTACACCAGCTGCGCTGTAATGGTGTGCTGGAAGGGATTAGGATTTGCAGAAAAGGATTCCCCAGCAGAGTCCTCTATGCAGACTTTAAACAGAGGTAAGAATACTTTACCTTTTAGCATGATTTTAAGTAATGTCAAAATTTGGGAAGATCAGCTTTATCTTCCTGTTTTGCTTTTCACAGGTACAAGGTGCTTAATGCCAGTGCTATCCCAGAGGGACAGTTCATTGATAGCAAAAAGGCTTCTGAGAAGCTTCTGGGGTCAATTGATGTGGATCACACCCAGTACAAATTTGGTCACACCAAGGTACAAACTCTTCCTGACTCAATCGCTATATGCCTGTGCTTTGTTCTACCTGGCAGTGATGTGTTGCAACATTCCCTTTCTCAAGGTGTTCTTCAAAGCTGGGCTGCTGGGGCTCCTGGAGGAGATGAGGGATGAGAAGCTGGCACAGCTCATCACTCGCACACAGGCCAGGTGCAGAGGCTTCCTGATGAGAGTGGAGTACCAGAGAATGGTGGAGAGGAGGTAGATATTGCTCATCTTCTGTTTGAATCACTGTCCTGTGGGGGGAAGCGTCACCATTCATCACACTGAAAATAATCAATGTATAATTTAATTATGCTTCAGGGAGTCCATCTTCTGCATCCAGTACAACGTTCGTGCATTCATGAATGTCAAGCACTGGCCCTGGATGAAGCTGTTCTTCAAGATCAAGCCCTTGCTGAAGAGTGCAGAATCTGAGAAGGAGATGGCCAACATGAAGGAAGAGTTTGAGAAAACCAAGGAAGAGCTTGCAAAGTCTGAGACAAAGAGAAAGGAGCTGGAGGAGAAAATGGTGAAGCTGGTGCAGGAGAAAAATGATCTGCAGCTCCAAGTGCAGGCTGTGAGCAACATTAAATAATTTATTTATACAGAGAAATTATTAAATTTGACCTAACCCTTCCTTCAGAGTACATAATACTCACACTGCACTCTAAACAACCTTAGTAAATATTGCAAGCTGAATAGCATATAACTGGAGGTAAAATTCAGGCCACATTATTTCCACATTCAGTGTTGCTGTTAAAAAGTGGAGGTCCAGCTTGACAATTAGTTTCAAATCTTATTCTTTATGCCTACAAGTACAAATCTCCATGTAAGTTCATGTCATAAAGCATCATTATTGTCTTTGCTATGTACCTGGTGGAGTAGGGGCAATCATTCTATTGACCAACTATTATGCCTTAATTCAATTATCCATATGAAGAGCTTGCTGCCATTTATTATGGCATATCTCCTGAGTTCCTGTAGCTACTGATCCGAGAAGACATAGATGACCAATACATCCCATGACACAACTGAAAGCATTATGTATTTGTCTCCAATGCCATCCGGTCTCAAAATCTTAAGCATCATTTAGACAACATCCTTGAGTTGAATGTCTATTCAGGGAAAGATGTATGATGTTTAGTGTACACTGACTGACAGCTGTGTATCAATCTCTTGGAGTTCAGATAACCAACTCTCATGCAATCAGTCATCTACTGATGTTAATCTCAAACACATTCTCAGTGTTTACAGAGAAGGCTGCTTAGTGCACATTAGAAAATTTACCAGAAAATTGCAAATAGTTTCTCAATGATGGATAAACAAAGTGAAAGTATTTACATTTCTCAGTACATCCACAGAAATTCAAAATTGACAGTCCTAATAATTGGAAACTAATGGTGACTGATATATTACAATCACTTTCAAATAGACAATGTAAATTAAACCTGATAACCTACTGCCATACATGAAATAAAGAAAGTAAAACACCATATCTGGTGTTCCAAAAGGTCTGAAAAAAATAAAGTAATTGAAAATTTCTAATTTATATTGTAAATGCACAATATCCATTTCCCAAAAAGTAATCCTAAGAGTCTTGCTAATCTATTCCTTGAATATTAAATAACATTTCTTCTGCATTAAAAGAAGAAATGTTCAAACACAATTGTATTTTCCCACCAGGAAGCTGATGCTTTAGCTGATGCTGAAGAAAGATGTGATCAGCTCATCAAAACTAAAATCCAGCTGGAAGCCAAAATTAAGGAGGTGACAGAAAGGGCCGAGGATGAGGAAGAAATTAATGCTGAGCTGACAGCCAAGAAGAGGAAACTGGAGGATGAATGTTCAGAGCTGAAGAAAGACATTGATGACTTGGAGTTAACATTGGCCAAGGTTGAAAAGGAAAAACATGCCACCGAAAACAAGGTATGAGGCAGAAGACGTCACTCACACTGTGCTATTATGGGAGTCTTGTACCTACTCATTTTAATTACACTTGCTCCCTTCTCATCAAAGGTGAAAAATCTCACAGAGGAAATGGCAGCTCTGGATGAGACCATAGCCAAGCTGACAAAAGAGAAGAAAGCCCTCCAAGAGGCCCACCAGCAGACACTGGACGACCTGCAGGCCGAAGAGGACAAAGTCAATACATTGACCAAAGCAAAAACCAAGCTGGAGCAGCAAGTGGATGATGTAAGCACATGTGCCTCCAGCAAGACAGGACAGGTATGGAGTTCGACCTGCCTGGCATTGATGGTGTTGTTGTGTTTAGCTGGAAGGGTCCCTGGAGCAAGAGAAGAAACTGCGCATGGACCTTGAAAGGGCTAAGAGGAAACTTGAGGGAGACCTGAAGCTGTCCCAAGATACCATAATGGATTTGGAAAATGATAAGCAGCAGCTGGATGAGAAACTGAAAAAGTAAGTGTGGTTGTGAGACACCTGAGTGTGGGTCAGGTGCATTTATTAGGTAGTTTTATTCAGGTGTTAACACTGTGATTCTGTATGCTTTGTGCAAAGGAAAGACTTTGAAATCAGCCAGATCCAGAGTAAAATTGAAGATGAGCAAGCCCTGGGCATGCAATTACAGAAGAAGATCAAGGAGCTGCAGGCAAGTCTCTGGTCCTTCCCTTCCGCCCTTCAGAAGGACATCAGTACAAGGAGGGCATGGGTGTGAAGGGTCTTGCATTTTCCCCAGGCCCGTATCGAGGAACTGGAGGAGGAAATTGAGGCAGAGCGAACCTCTCGGGCAAAAGCAGAGAAGCACCGTGCTGACCTCTCCAGGGAGCTGGAGGAGATCAGCGAGCGCCTGGAAGAAGCAGGAGGGGCTACAGCAGCTCAGGTTGAGATGAACAAGAAGCGTGAGGCAGAATTTCAGAAGATGCGCCGCGACCTCGAAGAGGCCACGCTGCAGCACGAAGCCACAGCTGCCGCCCTGCGGAAGAAGCACGCAGACAGCACAGCTGAGCTTGGGGAGCAGATCGACAACCTGCAACGAGTCAAGCAGAAGCTGGAGAAGGAGAAGAGTGAGCTGAAGATGGAGATAGATGACTTGGCCAGTAACATGGAGTCTGTCTCCAAAGCTAAGGTACAGAACACATTGTAGATATCTGGAAAATAAATATTGTGTAATTATATCTTATTCAAAATATGGCCAGGTTACAATATATGTCTCTGTTTAGGACTGTATTTGTAATCTCAGGGCACCAATGAGCATGATATAGCTTTCACTTTTGGCTACAATTTTCTGTTGGGAATCCTGTTGTTCAGAATGATGAGGAGTCACATATTTATCTTCTTTCATACCTCATCATCTCCATAGGCAAACCTAGAGAAAATGTGTCGTACTCTAGAAGACCAGCTGAGTGAGATAAAGACAAAGGAGGAGGAGCACCAGCGCATGATCAATGACCTCAGTGCTCAAAGAGCTCGTCTGCAGACAGAATCAGGTGAGAAAGCTTCATCTCTGTTGTGGAATGGGAGAGCATACTAAAAAGGTTTGGTTTTGGTCACAAGTGACAATTAAACTTTTCATTTCTATATGCTTCCCTAGGTGAATATTCACGCCAGGTGGAGGAGAAAGATTCTCAGATTTCTCAGCTGTCTCGAAGCAAGCAGGCATTCAATCAGCAGATTGAGGAACTCAAAAGGCACTTAGAGGAAGAGATAAAGGTGATGTCTTTTCTTCAAGTTGGCCTGTGAAAACATACTTAACTTCACACATTGAAGTTATGGGGAAAGGGACTACAATGGGAAAAGGGAGTAGTCTACAAGCAGCTGGCAGAAGTATTACAATTGCTAGCTCTTGTTCTCATGGGCAACTTCAATTTACCAGATATCTGCTGGACATACAACACGGCAGGGAGGAAACAGATCAGGAGGATTCTAGAGTGTGTAGAAGATAACTTCCTGACACAGCTGGTGAGCAAGCCAACTAGGGACAGGGCCCTACTGAACCTGCACTTGGGGCACAACAACACCATGCGGTACTATAGGCTGAGGGAAGAGTGGCTGGAAAGCTGCCTGGCGGAAAGGGAGCTTGCAGTATTGGTTGATAGCCAGCTGAGTATGAGCCAGCAGTGTGTTCAGGTGGCCAAGAAGGCCAAGAGCATCTTGGCTTGTATCAGAAATACAGTGGCCAGCAGGACAAGGGAAGTGATTGACCCTCTGAACTTGGCTTTGATGAGTCCACACCTCGAATACTGTCTTCAGTTTTGGGCCCCTCACTGTAGGAAGGACACTGAGGTGCTGGAGCACGTGCAAAGAAGGGCAACGAAGCTGGTGAAGGATCTAGAGAACAAGTTTTACGAGGAGCAGCTGAGGGAACTGGGGTTGTTTAGCCTGGAGAAAAGGACGCTCAGGGGAGACCTGATCGCACTCCTATAGGAGCCTAAGGAAGCTATAGCAAGGTGGGGATGGGGCTCTTCTCCCAAGCACCAAGTGATAACACAAGAGCAAATGACATCAGGTTGTGTCAGGGGAGGTTTAAGTTGGATATTAGGAGAAATTTCTTCACTGAAAGGTTTGTGGGACAATGGAACAGGCTGCCCAGGGAAGCAGTTGAGCCACCATCCCTGGAGGTCTTCAAGAAGCGTGTAGATGTGGAGCTTAGTGACATGGTTCCATGGTGGACTCAGCAGTGCTAGGTTAAAGGTTGGAGTGGATGATCTTAGAGGTCTTTTCCAACCTAAATGATTCCATGTTTCTATGAATATGATTAACGGATTTTGTCCTCCAGCCTTCACTGCAAATATCTCGACCTTTCCAGTGGTTGCATTTGAAGTGTTAAATTCATTCATTCTAAGAGATTCTCCACGATATTACTATTCCTTTCTCCACTACTATTTTTCCCCCAGGCCAAGAACGCCTTGGCCCACGCCTTGCAGTCTGCTCGCCACGACTGTGACTTGCTCCGGGAACAATATGAGGAGGAGCAGGAAGCCAAGGGAGAGCTGCAGCGTGCCTTGTCCAAAGCCAACAGCGAAGTGGCCCAGTGGAGAACCAAATATGAGACGGATGCTATTCAGCGCACGGAGGAGCTGGAGGAGGCCAAGTATGTGGGCAAGTTGGGAAAGATTAAAAAAGAAAAGTCTAATGCGGCAAATATGAACAGACAAATGTGATTTTGTCATAAAATAAAAGGAGGCTGTGCTTTAGAGCAGTGCAATGGTCTGAGGTAAACTATACCCTGTGAAAGAAATATTAGACAGATGTAAAGCAGAATATTTCACTAGTCCAGAGTATGGTACAAACACCTTGAGGATTGTAGGCACAGAGGGCACAACTGTTGAAGCATGGGAAACAGAACTGGGAAGACAATGGATGATTTAGAGATTGCTTCCAATGTCTGTGCTGTGCATCCATATACAGTGAAGAGGGAAAATGTGCTCTTGTAAAAAGCCCATCAGCCATAGACCTTTTGCTCTGAAGCCATTAGCTGTGCTTATCCCTTCCCAGGAAGAAGCTGGCACAGCGCCTGCAGGATGCAGAGGAACACGTTGAAGCTGTCAACGCCAAATGTGCTTCCCTGGAAAAGACAAAGCAGAGGCTGCAGAACGAGGTGGAAGACCTGATGATTGACGTGGAGCGATCAAATGCTGCCTGTGCAGCTCTGGACAAGAAGCAGAAGAACTTTGACAAGGTATTCTGGCCTCTGACCCTGTGCTTCCTGGGCAGAGCATGCCCTCACAATTGCCACATCCATACTCACGCCTTGTTGCTCCTCAGATCCTGGCAGAGTGGAAGCAGAAGTACGAGGAAACACAGGCTGAGCTGGAAGCTTCCCAGAAGGAGTCTCGCTCTCTCAGTACGGAGCTGTTTAAGATGAAGAATGCCTATGAGGAGTCCCTGGACCACCTGGAAACGCTGAAGCGTGAGAACAAGAACTTGCAGCGTAAGTCCGTGGCTTTCTGCTGCTGGCCGGGCTTTCCCACAAGCCAGCCTGTCCTCCACTCCACAAAGGTTCTTGCCCACAAGTCTGCAAGGGTACCTGTCACGTTGGTGTGGCTGGTATGGTCTTTTCCTTCCTTTATGCCCTATGTCTGACCATGCCTTGTTTCACCCTTCCCTACAGAGGAGATTTCTGACCTCACGGAGCAGATTGCAGAGGGAGGAAAGGCGATCCACGAGCTGGAGAAAGTCAAGAAACAGATTGAGCAAGAGAAATCTGAAATCCAGGCTGCCTTGGAGGAAGCTGAGGTACATGCCCATAAACATTAATTTCCAGAGTGGAGTACTTTGGAACAGTGTGAATGATAAAAGCTTGGGACTTTCAAACAAATGTCATTTCTTTGTTTCTACTGGGTCTGGAGGTCTAGCCTCAGTATGTACATCATCCACAGTAAAGTAGTCCCTTTCCTTTTCTTTTATAAGACATAATTTGGAAGATAACTGTAGGAAGAAGCATTTTAAAAGGATTTTAAAATCCTGTTTCTTTGTTATTCAGGCCTCTCTAGAACACGAAGAGGGGAAAATCCTGCGCCTCCAACTGGAGCTCAACCAGGCCAAGTCTGAGATTGACAGGAAGATAGCAGAGAAAGATGAGGAAATCGACCAGCTGAAGAGAAATCACCTCAGAATTGTGGAGTCCATGCAAAGCACCCTGGATGCTGAGATCAGGAGCAGGAATGAAGCCCTGCGGCTGAAGAAGAAGATGGAGGGAGACCTGAATGAAATGGAGATCCAGCTGAGCCATGCCAACCGTGTGGCTGCAGAGGCACAAAAGAACCTGAGAAACACACAGGGAGTGCTCAAGGTATGGCAAAACCAAACATGCTCACCTCTTTCTGACATTGCTAAAAAAATATCTGGTACAGTATTAGTTCTACACCTATGTGAAAATAGGCAGGTAGACAGTGATGAACCTCCAAGAAGAAGTCTGAAGGAAATCAAAAGAGACTTCAGGGTCTTAGGAAAACTTGTTAAGGAGGTTAAAGATCGGGAGCACAGGTGGTATTTTCCTCTATCCCCCCAGAGGCAGGGAATGATGAGGCAAAGAACAGGAACAGCCAGCAAATCAATACCTGAGCTCCAAGCCTTTGGAAAAGGATCTTTGGTCAGGATTTAGCAGGGCTCATTGATAGGGCTTTAAACTAGATTTGAAGGGGTAAAGGGACAAAACCAGGCTTGACAGACAAGCCTGGGGGTGGTATGACAGTGGTTATGAGACATTGTGGTGGCAAGCTCCAGCACGCTGCTAGCCCAGCTGAGGTAAGGGATGGATAGTCAAGTCACAGCAAAGACACAAGGAGTTCTCAAAGTATGTAAAGTTAATTATGTGAATGTAGTTATCTTGTGTGACATTATTATGGAATCATAGAATGGGTTGGAAGGAACCTTAAAGGTCAACTAGTTCCAACCTCCCTGCCATAGTCAGGTATGCCACCCACTAGATCATGTCTCCCAGGGCCTCATCCAACCTCGTCTTGAACACCTCCAGGGATGGGGCATCCACAACCTCTATGGGCAACCTATTCCAATACCTCACCATTCTCGGAGTGAAGAATTTCTTTCTAACATCTAATCTAAATCTCCCCTCTTTTAGTTTAAAAACATTCCCTTTTGTTCTGTCGTTATCTGACTAAGCAAAAGTTCTGGCCATCTTTTTTATGTCTCCTTTAAGTATTGAAAAGCTTCTCTAAAGTCTCCCTAGAGCCTTCTCTTCTTTAGGTTGAACAGCCCCAACTCTCAACCTTACTTCATAGGAGATTATGTTGATATAATTGTTACATATCTAAATTATTATAGAATGGCAGTAATTGCCATTGTCCAACAGTGCTGTGCCACCTTATTTTTCTTTTCTCTCATACAGGATACCCAGATACACTTGGATGATGCTCTCAGGACACAGGAAGACCTGAAGGAGCAGGTGGCCATGGTGGAGCGCAGGGCAAACCTGTTACAGGCTGAGATTGAGGAGCTGCGGGCAGCCCTGGAGCAGACGGAGCGGTCAAGGAAAGTGGCTGAGCAGGAACTGATGGATGCAAGTGAGAGAGTTCAGCTCCTCCACACTCAGGTTAGATTCTTGGATGAAAATACCATAAATAGGCATTGATGGAAAATACTGTGTAAATAGTGCATAAAGAGATACATTATTGTCCTAAGCTGTTCTTTAGTGTTAAGTAGATATTCTGTAGGAAAAAGAATTGGAATTCTTTTTTGTCATAACAAGAGGTGCCTTGATCATCATTTTCACTGTCTCATTAAGACTGTCCCATTTCAAAATCTTATGATCCATCATTTGTTTTTCTTTCCTGATTTTTCATATGTGTAAGTTCTTAAATCGTAAACCCTTCTATTAAGGGATTGTATCTTAGCCTAAATCACAGTTATTACCCTTATACAAAGAATGGGATTATAGCTAAGCGAGTAGGATTGCCTTAGAATTCAGGAGTGCTTCACTCTGTTGTCTAGCTGTATATGACCTGATAACATTTGAAGGAAGGTGCTAATATTAGCTACAGAGACTGTAACTTAAAATTTAAATAGTATAGTTCTTAAACTAAGTGTTCTGTTTTGCAACGAACTGGAGAAAACATTTTCCTTCTTTGACAGAACACGAGTCTGATCAACACCAAGAAGAAGCTTGAAACAGACATCACCCAAATTCAGAGTGAGATGGAGGATGCCATCCAGGAAGCCCGCAATGCTGAAGAGAAGGCCAAGAAGGCCATCACAGATGTGAGATGGGGGCTCCTTTCCCTGATGATGGTGGGTGCATTCTCCCCCAAAATGTCTCCAGTCAAAAAATGCCTTTGATTATTTTGCCTTTCTAGGCATCCATGATGGCAGAAGAGCTGAAGAAGGAGCAGGACACCAGTGCTCACCTAGAGAGAATGAAGAAGAACCTGGACCAGACAGTGAAGGACCTGCAGCTTCGTCTGGATGAGGCTGAGCAGCTGGCCCTGAAGGGAGGCAAGAAGCAAATCCAGAAGCTGGAGGCCAGGGTGCGTGGGGCTGGTATTTGTGCACAAGTGAGCATGTCCCTAGGAGAGGTACTGGAGAAGCTCCAAAGATGGGTTTCTCATTGCAGGTGCGGGAGCTGGAAGGGGAGGTAGATGCTGAGCAGAAGCGCAGCGCTGAAGCTGTGAAGGGTGTGCGCAAGTACGAGAGAAGGGTGAAGGAGCTGACCTACCAGGTAAGGTAGAAGGCTCTTTATGCTGCCACAGCCTCCACACAGCACATCGCCCCCAATGGAAATTGTTAATTCATGCGTTGGCAAAACCAACTCTCTCTCTTTCCTGCTTACCTACCACTCTAGTCTGAGGAAGACCGGAAGAACATTCTCAGGCTTCAGGATCTGGTGGACAAGCTGCAGATGAAGGTGAAATCCTACAAGAGGCAAGCTGAGGAAGCTGTAAGTACTGCTTGGAAAATGGGCAAGAGTTGCTTTCTGTGGGTGTCACACAAGTGCTGAGGACATTAATAATTTTGAAAATACCATTGGTCAGTGATTGAGGGTTTCAGGGTCTTTGTCATCTAGATAAACCACCCTGATACCTAAGCACAAATGAGCAAGTACACAGATGCAAAGATCAAGTGATGAAACAGTTCCTCAAGAGCAACAGTGTACTGGTGCAGTTTGTCACAGTGAGGTCCTGAATAAGGGAGGATGAGGAGGTCTTTGAGAGGGTTCTGGGTCAGCAATGGTAGATAGGAGACAGGAGGTCTGTGCTTTCTGCGGGCAATCACCACAGCCCCTCAAGGCCCAGGCGCATGAGGATTGAAGCCCCTGCCCCAGGCTCCTCACCACCAACTCCCTCTCCCCACACAGGAGGAGCTGTCCAATGTCAACCTCTCCAAGTTCCGCAAGATCCAGCATGAGCTGGAAGAAGCCGAGGAGCGGGCCGACATTGCAGAGTCGCAGGTCAACAAGCTCCGAGCAAAGAGCCGGGAGTTTCACGGCAAGAAGATAGAAGAGGAAGAATGAGGATATCACGTGGCAGCAAAGTGGCCTGAGGGATGCACAAAATGTGAACCCTCTGTCACAGGGATTGTCATTATATAAGGAAGCCTTTTATAAATAATCGTTGCAACCATCTCAGTGTCTAAGAGAATAAACACTACACGTTCCTTTGCATACACAGCAGAAGCTGTGGTTTTGTTTGTTATAATTCAATACATAAGTTACATAAGTTTGGAACATTTTCAAATGAATCATTTTATTTCATTTTTATACTTGGACACCAATAGAGCTTTCTTAATTCCATCCGCAGTGTTTCTCCACTGTATTCTTTTATATTACTGAGTTGGGATTAACACTAATTCACTTTCCACACTGGCAACAGGAGAGGATTAGGACAGAGGCAGGAGTACCTTGTCTGTCCTCGCACAGCAAAAATGTTTCTGCATTGAGGACCTCTCTCCAAATGGGTGCAGTATATAGGCTGTCTGTGCTGGTCCATTCTCACTTTGGCAAGCTGGATTTAGAGCCAAGCCGAAAGGCCATCTGTGTGGCTCTGAGTCCTCATGAAGGAATTTATGCAAGAACTGAGGTGCTGCTTTTTCAGAATGACGCAGATGAAGACCACGCACTCTAAAGAGGGGTCTTTTGTTAACAAGCAAAGTCAAATATAGCAAGCAGGATCTATTAAACAGATTTTTTTTTTTTTTTTGAGTGACATTTTTAACAACTAGTTCTAAAATAGAATAAATTATGTCTTTGGATAAGATGACATTGCTGTTCCTTACTTTCTCTATTAGACAGACGAGACAGTCACAGAATCATAGAATGGGCGGGGTTGGAGGGGACCTCTGAGGATAGCCTAGTCCAACCTCCCTCCCAAGCAGAATCACCTAGAACACATTGCACAGGATGGTATCCAAGTGCGTTTTGAATATCTCCAGAGAAGGAGACTGCACATCCTCTCTGCACAACCTGTTGTAGTGCTCTGTCACCCTCCCAGTAAAGAAGTGTCCCCTCTTATTGAGCCAGAACCTCCTGTGCTTCAGTTTGTGCCCATTGCCTCTTGTCCTGTCACTGGGCACAACTGAAAAGAGGTCAGCTCCATCCTCTCGACACGCTCCCCTCAGATATTTATACACATTGATGAGGTCAATATTAAGACAGACTATGAGGACAATATTAAGACAGACTGCTCTTATTGTAAATTAAATGGGAACAGATTGGTAGAAGTAAATGAGAAAAAGAGGACACACTAGGGGATAAAATAACATAACACATACATAACACAACATAACACATACAGCTGAGATAACAACCTAGTAACTGCTGCAGTACTTTAGAGTGCTTCCTAGTACTGAAATTTTAACATAAAACCATACTAAACTTTTGTGATGAGGAATGATATGGAGCTACACATAAATAGAGCTATACATAAAAAGAGCTACAAGAACATTTTTTTTAAGATAAGACTTCACATCAGAATAACTGTGGGCACATTACAGCATTAAAGAAGTCTCCCAGTCTAGCACTGTGTGGAGGAAAACTCCAAATATAATAATACCACGGTGTCCTAGCAGTCTGACTCCTGCAGCAATTAATGAGTTGGAATGTAGATACCAAGAGAATCCTGGGTGGACAAAGAAACAAGTCACAAAGATAAAGTGTGCTGGCCTGGAAGTTTACAATAGATGACGGTCTGTTATCTGCAGGGAAAGCAGCAGAGCGGCTTAAAGTACATAATAGCCATCCTGGCAGCACTGGGCTGTGGTGC